>NC_042974.1:40536292-40852201 GCF_901001165.1 Salmo trutta | reverse complement strand
TTGTGTCCATGATTTTTGTGATTTCCTTAAGTGCATAAGGGTGATAGTTTGTAGTGTGATTTTCTTTACGGTCCATTGAGGTATTTAAAACGATATTATAATCTCCCACCATAATAATTGAGTCTTGTATTGCTTGTAGGCTTGATAAATTATTATATATATTTTCAAAGAAGCGTGAATCATCATTACTTGGACCGTATAGATTACAGAGCCACATCTGTTAATTGTCCAATAGTATATTTAAAATAATCCATCTACCTCTGTTTGAAAAGTTTGCACATTCAGATTATTGTTAATGAATATCATCACCCCTTTTGAATATCTTTGCCCATGGAAATTTCTTTACCCCGCAATTTGAGAACATTCCCAATGTCAAACCAGTTGGAGAATGTTCCTATAAATTCACCAACATTTTAACTAAATGTAACAATGTTTGAACTTTCAGGAAATGTTCTGTTAAAGTTATGAAATACCAAGAAAATTATGTTTTTTTGTGAAGTTCCTTAAAACCTGTTAGGGCTAGGGGGCAGTATTTGCACGGCCGGATAAAAAAACGTACCCGATTTAATCTGGTTACTACTCCTGCCCAGTAACTAGAATATGCATATAATTTTTGGCTTTGGATAGAAAACACCCTAAAGTTTCTAAAACTGTTTGAATGGTGTCTGTGAGTATAACAGAACTCATATGGCAGTCAAAACCCTGAGACAAATCCTGACAGGAAACTGAAATCTGATGTGTGGATATCACTTCAAACATTTGCCATTGAAACACACAGGGGCTTGCCATTCATTTAGCACTTCCTATGGCTTCCACTAGATGTCCCCAGTCTTTACAAAAAGTCTTTATCAAAATTGACTGAAAGAGAGGATGTTTACCTTGGTCACAGGAAATGGGCCATTACCATTGTGACGTCGGCGCCCATGGGTACTCTCCCTTTTCGAAACGTTTTGAAAGACAATGCAACCGTCCCAATGGAATATTATTGAAGCCCTGGTTGAAAAAGACCCTAAAGATTTATGTTATACAACGTTTGACATGTTTGAACGAACTTAAATATATTTTTTTTGCTCATTCCTGACGACAAGTCAGACGCATACGGTATATTTTCACTAGCCTTCGGAGCGCGCTAACACTATTGGGACATAAATTATTAACTTTTTTGAACAAAACTACATTTGTTATGGACCTGGGATTCCTAGAAGTGCCTTCTGATAAAGATAATCAAAGGTAAGGGATTATTTACAATAGTATTTTTGATGGTTGATCGTTCCAAGATGTATAGCCTAGACTATTTTTCTGGGCATACCACGTCGTTTATTGCAAAGTGTGATTTCCCAGTAAAGTTCTTTTTAAATCTGGCAAAGAGATGGCATTCAAGACATGTTAATCTATAAGTCTTTGAATGACAATATTACATTTTAACAATGTTTTCGAATAGTAATTTTGTAAATTGTAGCGCTAATAAACCGGAAGCATTTGAGGCAAAAGATTTTCTGAACGTCATGCGCCGATGTAAAATGCTGTTTTTATATATAAATATGAACTTTATCGAACAAAAAATACATGTGTTGTGTAACATGATGTCCTAGGAGTGTCATCTGATGAAGGTTGTCAAAGGTTAGTGCTGCATTTAGCTGTGTTTTGGGTATTTGTGATGCATGCTAGTTGCTTTGAAAATGGCTGTGTGATTATTTCTGGCTGGGTACTCTGCTGACATAATCTAATGTTTTGCTTTTGCTGTAAAGCCTTTTTGAAATCGGACAACGTGGTTCGATTCAGGAGAGGTGTATCTATAAAACGGTGTAAAATAGTCATATGTTTGAGAAATTGAAGTTATAGCATTTATGAGGTTTTGCATTTAGCGCGACGCGATTCCACTGGCTGTTGATTAGGGTGGGACGCAAGCGTTCCACTGGCCCAGAGAGGTTAAATGTGCTGAGAATGTTCCAAAGCAAAGTAAATATCATGTTCTTGTAAATTTTGGGAAGGTTGTATGCAAAATAAACACAGGAAAACAATGCTCTCACCAAGCGCTAATAAACATATGGATATTAGAATGAAATGTGCTAGCTGAAAAGCACGTTGAGAGAGAAAAAAATATAGTGCATATTGTCTGGGTAACCTACAGTTGAAGTCGGAAGTTTACATACACCTCAGCCAAATACATTTAAACTCTGTTTTTCACAATTCCTGACATTTAATCCTAGTAAAAATTCCTTGTTTTAGGTCAGTTAGGATCACCACTTTATTTTAAGAATGTGAAATGTGAGAATAATAGTAGAGAAAATGATTTATTTCAGCTTTTATTTCTTTCATCACATTCCCAATGGGTCAGAAGTTTACATACACTCAATTAGTATTTGGTAGCATTACCTTTAAATTGTTTAACTTGTATCAAACGTTTCAGGTAGCCTTCTACAAGCTTCCCACAATACGTTTAATTTTGGCCCATTCGTCCTGACAGAGCTGGTGTAACTGAGTCAGGTTTGTAGGCCTCCTTCCTTCCTTCCAAAATACATTCATCGCACCAAAGTACATTCATCAGAACGCATCTCCTTCCTGAGTGGTATGACAGCTGCATGGTCCTTTGGTGTTTATACTTGCGTACTATTGTTTGTACAGATGAATGTGGTACCTTCAGGCGTTTGGAAATTGCTGAACCAGACTTGTGGAGGTCTCCAATTTTTATTGGCTGATTTCTTTTGATTTTCCCATGCTGTCAAGCAAAGAGGCACTGCGTTTGAAGGTAGGCCTTGAAATACATCCAAAGGTACACCTCCAATTGACTCAAACGATGTCAATTGCCCATCAGAAGCTTTTAAAGCCATGACATCATTTACCAAGCTGTTTAAAGGCACAGTCAACATTTTAGTCATTTAGCAGACGCTCTTATCCAGAGCGACTTACAGTAGTG
Organism: Salmo trutta; assembly: GCF_901001165.1. NCBI lineage: Eukaryota > Metazoa > Chordata > Actinopteri > Salmoniformes > Salmonidae > Salmo > Salmo trutta. Next base: position 40,849,284 of record NC_042974.1, on the reverse strand, counting down.
AATGCATGCATTATATACTTTTCGTTCTCTGTACTGGTCCCCCGTGGGAATCGAACCCACAACCCTGGCGTTGCAAACACCATGCTCTACCAACTGAGCCACACGGGACCACTTAGTGTATGTAAACTTAGTGTATGTAAACTTCTGACCCACTGGAATTGTAATACAGTGAATTATAAGTGAAATAATCTGTCTGTAAACAATTGTTGGAAAAATGACTTGTGTCATGCACAAAGTAGATATCCTAACTGACTTGCCAAACCTATAGTTTGTTAACAAGAAATTTGTGGAGTGGTTGAAAAACGAGTTTTAATGACTCCAACCTAAGTGTATGTAAACTTCCGACTTCAACTGCATATAATTTGATGACTTCGCTATTTTAACCAACCTTATGAAGGTGAGCAACATCAATCTGGGATTTACGAAATGCCTCAATTAATATTTACTATTAATTTAGCAAATTAATGTCAGAATGATATGGGCTAGTCCTGGTCATATAAACGAGCAGGCGTTCACTTAATTAACGTGCTTCTTCATGGCACCGGCTAAAATCTTTCGTTCCAGCAGTGCTTAGGAGAAAATTGGTTAAAGTAAAGAATTAGCCTCTATAAGCCTACTGGTATTTGACAAACCTTGAAGGAGAAAAAAAGCACTGAATCAAAGATAATTACAAAATGCAACCAGCCTGGACAACGTTGATCAGAGTGAGTCCTGCCAAATGCACTTGCACGCTATAGAACACATGCACATTTGTTGGCGGGAATTCTGACTGGAATCTCAACACACTCAGCATATTCTTTACTGCTGTCCTGGCTAACCTCATGTTTAATAAATCATTTAAAAGATCATATAGATATTAATTTCTTCCGATAAATATATGAGTTTGGATACTCTTTTAAAACAAATTCTATGTACCTAACAGCAAATATCAGAGAAAACACCACAATCTCAAGAGCGTGAGCTGCCAGCCAGAATTGTCTTTTTAGCTAGCAAGCTACTTAACAGTTTGCTAGCTGTTATTGATGCAATGTTAGCTAAATTAGTCTATTTTTCATTTTCAATTGACTGTTTTGGGGAATTGGGATGCCTAAAGAGCATAACTGGTTGGGTCTGTCCTGAAGTATTTTCTATTCTGTTTCAATGTTATTTCCATCAAGGTGGCTATTGCCAGATGTCAAAACAAGATCAAGTCATTGACAGAAATATTTGAAATGTGTCTCCAAGCAACTTGATGAAAAGGTATATCTGCTGTTATCATTATGTGTGTGAAAGAGCAAACCTTAAAATTATTAAAGCAGGGTGTGACAATATTGTTAAAGTGACAGAGATAATAACAGACACTTCATTGAGCAGTGAATGCACAGAGTTGTACAGTGAATAGTCAAATAGCTACATGAATTACAGTGTGTTGACAGATGAAGTGCAGTATTGACTCACTTTTAAGAGGTGATCTGTTGTATGATTAAAACCCTTAATCTAGTAGAGGGGCTTCATCAGAGACTGAATGGATCAATTGCAAGTGGCGCTACAAAATCAATTCCTAGTTTCCGCCGGATTACATTAGTATTATTGTAAGAAACCTTTTAACACGCTTGAATTATATGCGGAAGATAGATTCATCAGCCTTTCATAATGTTGAGCTCTTCCTGTACATGTCAAAAAGGAACATAACAAGATTGGCAATTACAGGGGTCAAATTCAAAGGTTCATTCATTGAGATAAAATGCAATAAGAGATGAATTATAGGCTGCTGCTGAATATCACATATACCTTGAGTCAATAAGCTCCATATTTATTTATGATTAGGCTAAATTGAGCAGCTGTAACAGCATACATTTTTTCACTAGATATCAACCTGCTTAATCATGTCAACAAATGCAATGATAAGGGCAAGATACATTTCAGCCTGCATACTAGTTTGTGACTGTCACGACTTCCGCCGAAGTCGGTCCCTCTCCTTGTTCGGGTCGCGTTCGGCGTTCGACGTCACCGGCCTTCTAGCCATCGCCGATCCACTTTTCATTTTCCATTTGTTTTGTCTTTGTCTTACACACCTGGTTTCAATCCTCCAATTACTTGTTCATTACTTAACCCTCTGTTCCCCCATGTTTGTTTGTGAGTAATTGTTTGTCTTGTATACGGTCTGTTATTGTGGGCTCGGTATATTGTGTTGTAATTGTGATTACTTGAGTAAATACGTTGATTACTCATATCTGCTGTCCTGCGCCTGACTCTCTACACCAGCTACACACAGGCCGATTACAGAATTACTCACCTGTCAAATGGAGTCAGCAGGAGCAGACGCCCTGCCTGTGGTGGTAGAGGAGCGCGTCCAGCAGCACGCAACCATGTGCCAACATCTGGGCACCGCAATGGATTGCGTGCTGCAGACGATGGATCGTTGGGAGAGAGAAGGAGGTCTTCCAGCGCCTCCACCAGCCCCACTACAGCAGGCCCCACTGTCCACCCCTCCTTCACCCAGTCCCAGCGGGATTCGACTCGCGCTCCCGAGGGAGTATGATGGGACGGCTGCCGGATGGCAGGGGTTCCTACTCCAGCTGGAACTCTACCTGGTGACCGTCCACCCGGCTCCTTTGGAACGTGAGAGCGTGTCCGCTCTTGTCTCCTGCCTCTCAGGCAAAGCCCTGGAGTGGGCCAACGCCGTATGGAGTGAAGGAGATGCAGAGTTCGGCGGTCGACGTCACCGGCCTTCCAGCCATTGCTGATCCACTTTTCATTTTCCATTTGTTTTGTCTTTGTCTTACACACCTGGTTTCAATCCCCCAATTACTTGTTCATTATTTAACCCTCTGTTCCCCCATGTTTGTTTGTGTAATTGTTTGTCTTGTACACAGTCCGTTATTGTGGGATCGGTATATTGTGTTGTAATTGTGATTACTTGAGTAAATACGTTGATTCTGCTGTCCTGCGCCTGACTCTCTACACCAGCTACACACAGGCCGATTACAGTGACCTTTTACTGCAAGTTTGTTTCTGGGAGATACACTTCCACTGGAAATCATGTTCTATTGTGGAGCTGGCTAAAACTATGTGCATGATTTTTCAGGTATGACTAAGTGTTTTCAGCACACTATCATAATGAAACAGCTCAAATGTTGTGCCTTTTGTTCCATAGCCTATGACACTTGCTGAAAAAATTGCTAGCTGGAGCTTGTCTGAGCGGTCGCCTGTGAATGCCCTCACCCGCTAGTACTTAATGCTGATTGTTAAGGTACTGACTCACTACAGTCTGTCCGGAGTTTTATCATCTTTTGGTCACACACACACACACACACACACACACACACACACACACACACACACACACACACACACACACACACACACACACACACACACACACACACACACACACACACACACACACACACACACACCATAGAGGTCATCTTTGTGGTTCTAAAAAGGAAATATAAATAATATTTACATTGGTAATGCAGCTATACAACTGGAACTGTACATAGCCTAGATAGCATAGCATTAGAGGAACATTGGCCTATTCACACATTAGTACAAACAAGATGTAAACATCTCAGCAGAGAGAGAGGCTAATTGCTGCTGCTAGTCACAATTTATGGCCAAGCTGTCTAGAATCTTCTACTAACTTACTAACTTTAGCTGGTGTATAACACACTCTCTTCCAGTAATAGTAAAATTAACCTCATACTCAGAATATACTCATTCCCAGTGGGTCAGAAGTTTACATACACTCAATTAGTATTTGGTAGCATTGCCTTTAAATTGCTTAACTTGTGTCAAACGTTTCGGGTAGCCTTCCACAAGCTTCACACAGTAAGTTGGGTGAATTTTGGCCCATTCCTCCTGGCAGAGCTGGTGTAACTGAGTCAGGTTTGTAGGCTTCCTTGCTCGCACACGCTTTTTCAGTTCTGCCCATACATTTCTATAAAATTGAGGTCAGGGCTTTGTGATGGCCACTCCAATACCTTGACTTTGTTGTCCTTAAGCCATTTTGCAACAACATTGGAAGTATGCTTGGGGTCATTGTCCATTTGGAAGACCCATTTGCGACCAAGCTATATCTTCCTGACTGATGTCTTGAGATGTTGCTTCAATATATCCACATAATTTTCCTCCCTCATGATGCCATCTATTTAGTGAAGTGCACCAGTCCCTCCTGCAGCAATGCACCCCCACAACATGATGCTGCCACCTCCGTGCTTCACGGTTGAGATGGTGTTCTTCGGCTTGCAATCCTCCCCCTTTTTCCTCAAAACATAACGATGAACATTATGACCAAACAGTTCTATTTTTGTTTCATCAGACCAGAGGACATTTCTACAAAAAGTACGATATTTTGTCCCCATGTGCAGTTGCAAGCCGTAGTCTGGCTTTTTTTATGGCAGATTTGGAGCAGTGGCTTCTTCCTTGCTGAGCAGAAGCTTATCAGAAGCTATCAGGCAACAGGGTGCCATGTGAGGCTGGGGGCTGGCTTTGGATCTGACAGGAAAACTGGCTCTGGACCTGTCAGGGAAACTGACTCTGGACCTGCCAGGGAGAACGAATGAGAGCTAGGATAGCGGTAGAGCTCTGAGCCTACTGCAGGAATAGGTAACTCTGAGCCTAGTGGAGTAGGAGTCCGATAACCCACATGGGCTAGGGATCGAGGGCCGACTAGGGCTGGAGACAGCGGACCTAGTACAGCTGTGGGCTGAGGATCTGGTGCTAGGGACTGAGGGCCTATTGCAAGTAGCTTGTGGCCTAGCATGGCAGGAGGCTGAAAGCCTGGTGGGCTAGGGAGCTGCAGGCTGAATAGGTCTGGAGACAGAAAGCCTTGTGCAGCTAACTTTGGGCTTAGTAGGGCAGGAGGCTCTAAACCTGGCATGCTAGGCAACTGCCTACCAACTAAGGCAGGGTGCTGACAACTCAGCAGGGCAGGAGACTACAAACCATTAAACAGGGCGGCTAACTTAGAGTCCCCTGCCATGCTAGACCCAAAGACTGGACACTTTACACCTGCCAAGTAGGCAGGAAACTGAAACTCTGATCCTACCGGGAGAGAAGAGAACTCTGACCCTACCAGGAAGGAAGGGAGCTCTGACAGTACTGGGAGGGAAGGGAACTCTGACCCTACCAGGAAGGAAGGGAACTCTAACCCTAGCACGGGGGCAGGAAACTCTGACTCTGACCCTACCATGGAGGCAGGCAACTCTGTCCCTACCATGGTGGCAGGGAAGGGGGGACATCAGGGGTGACTCCTGAAGGGTCACCGGTGGCATGTCTGGCCGGTACCATGAGGCGAGGTCTGGAAGGTCTGGAGGTAGCAGCACCCTCGTGCTGGAACTAGCACGGTGCTGGCAGGCGTGGTTTGAGAGGCCCCTACGTCCTGGCTGCACTTGACATCTGCAGTAGCTACAGGCTGTGGCTTCATCCTAGGAGCAGGCGAAGAATCCACTGCTGGCTTGGGCTCCAGGCCAGGAGCGGGAAAGGCAGGTGGAGCCTTTGTGGTTGAACGTTCCAGTACAGTCTAAAAAACGGTCCCCAACTAAACTTTACGTCCTCATTGGCTGAAGAGGATAACCACTCTGAGCTTGGGTGGGAGGGGCCTAAGTCCAAACGTCCACTTTTGCACACCGATTGGCTGAAACCAGGAGTCTGTGATAGACAGCTGAGAAGGGGAGAAATCACCCTAACTGGACTCTGGGGAAAATCACGTGCACAGGTATTGCCTTTTTTTACACTTGCCTTTCCCAATCATCAATTTGTTGTCATCCAGGCAGTGACCTTGTCTGAATACACATGCTTACGTCCTAAATAGTAGGTTGTTTGAGTATGATGGGAAAAAAGGGAAGTTTAATAGTATGCAACATTTTGAAAATCAAGTATACTTTCATTAAATGCCCGGATGTCATACTAATTTCGGCTTTGACAACAGCTGATCAATTAGATATGGGGATGTGCTACAGAAATCAACAAATAGCGGGAAACAACGCAAATAGAATGTTTTATAGAATGTGCATTTTCTAAAATCTATTATGGTTTAAATTCCAGAATATTTTACTAACTTCGACCCTTCATGCAGTAAAATTTGATGCAAACTGTTCCACAATGCATTGGAAGAGGTGGGCTGGGAGTGATAGGCCCTAGTTCTCTGCAGATCCTCTCAAGCTCTGTCAGGTTAGATGGGGAGTGTCGCTGCACAGCTATTTTCAGGTTTCTCCAGAGATGTTTTGGTTCAAGTCCAGGTTCTGGCTGGGCCACTCAAGGACATTGAGAATTGTCCCGAAGCAACTCCTGCATTATCTTGGCTGTGTGCTTAGGGCCATTGTCCTGTTGGAATGTGAACCTTCACCCCAATCTGAGGTCCTGGGCGCTCTAGAGCAGGTTTTCATCAAGGATCTCTCTGTACTTTGCTCCGTTCATCTTTCCTCAATCCTGACTAGTCTCCCAGTCCCTGCCGCCGAAAAACATCCCCACAGCATGACGCTGCCACCACCATGCTTGACCGTAGGGATGGTGCCAGTTTTCCTGCAGACGCAATGCTTGGCATTCAGGCCAAAGAGTTCCATCTTGGTTTCATCAATCCAGAAAATCTTGTTTCTCATGGTCTGAGAGTCCTTTAGGTGCCTTTTGGCACGAGGGTTGTCATGTGCCTTTTACTGAGGAGTGGCTTCCGTCTGGCCGCTTTTCCATAAAGGCCTGATTAGTGGAGTGCTGCAGAGATGGTTGTCCTTCTGGAAGTTTCTCCCATCTCCACAGAGGAACTCTGGAGCTCTGTCAGAGTGAGCATCGGGTTTTTGGTCACCTCCCTGACCAAGGCCCTTCTCCCCCTATTGCTCAGTTTGGCCGGGCGGCCAGCTCTTGGAAAAGTCTTGGTGGTTCCAAACTTCTTTAATTAAAAAATTATGGAGGCCACTGTGATCTTGGCAACCTTCAATGCTTCAGACATTTTTTGGTACCCTTCCCCAGATCTGTGCCTTGACACAATCCTGTCTCGTAGCTTTATGGACAATTCTTTCGACCTCATGTCCTGTTTTTTTGCTCTGACATGCACTGTCAACTGTGGGACCTTATATAGACAGATGTATGCCTTTCCAAATCATGTCCAATCAATTTAATTTACCACAGGTGGACTCCAATCAAGTTGTAGAAACGTCTCAAGGATGAACAATGGGAACAGGATGCATCTGAGGTCAATTTCGAGTCTCAGAGTAAAGGGTCTGAATACTTATGTAAGTAAGGTATTTCTGTTTTTTATATTTAATACATTTGCAAAATATTCAATAAACCTGTCGGGTATTTTGTGTAGATTGATAAGGAACTGTTTTTATTTAATCTAATTTAGAATAAGGCTGTAACGTAACAAAATGTGGGAAAAGGGAAGGGGTCTGAATACAGTATGTTGAAATGAAATGATTTGTTTCTGTCTTTAGTCCTTTTTAAATGTGGTCGATGGGCTATATGGGCAACGGTATTTTGCTTATGTAATAGTCTGCCTATAACCAGCCTGGGTAGGCCTATAACTCCATTCCTATTCTATTCAGTGTTTAGAGAAATTGGAAATGAGCTATTATCAGGCTGATTAATGCAATGCGTGTTTTGAAATTTGAAAAATTCATCTGAACTCAGCCCCGCCCCACCTACCCAGCCAGTCAGGAGCCACTACTGCGTTGCAACCGTGGCATACTGCATACTTTTTACTAAACGATACGTGTTAAATAGTATGCGACGATGAGTATATAGTATGCAGTTTAAGTATGTAGTACGCTAGTATGGGTATTCGGACACTGCCACAGTACTTTCAAGCTCTCTTTAACTGTTCCCCCTCACAAAGGTTAAATGCTTTATTTTTATCTTTTTACTTTTTTAACGCTCATAGGAACCAATTGTCCTGAATACCATGCCTTTTAGACAGTACATTTTTATGCTTTCCACAAGCACAATTAACCTTCATAATGTCTTATATCATTTGAAGCCAGGTAGTATGTAATTACCTGAATGGTACCATTTGCCTTTCATGGGAGACTGTGTTTGAGAGCCAAACCCAATCTGAGAAAGTTACCTTTAAACAAAGGTAAATGAGCCACTGTTTCTGTTAATATGTGAAGTTTGTTAATTTTATTTTCCATTGGGTATGGCTAGCTTATGAATTAATCATTTATTTACATTATATAACCTGATGCTACACTAGCCATGCACTGTTCTGGCCAACCCTGAGGCTTTATGGTGACCCCTTGTACTGTATTTTCCTTCCTGTCTAAGAGATGTAGTCCATGTAAGCAGAAAAGAGATGTCTCCATTTGGAGTGACAAGGACTGGAACGTATTATGAGAGGTACATATTTGATCCAGATCTGCTGTCAGGTAAATATTTGAAGGCCATGCCACCAGATAAAGCAAACAATCTGAAAGACAACGTACTGTAGAAAATGTGCAGACGGTTCGATCCCAGGCTGTGTCGCAGCCGGCCACGACCGGGAGACCCATGAGACGGCGCACAATTGGCCCAGCGTCATCTGGGTTAGGGGAGGGTTTGGCCGGCCGTGTTGATCTTGTCCCATCGCGCTCTAGCGACTCCTGTCGGGGGCCCGGGCGCAATGCACGCTGACACGGTCGCCAGGTGTACGGTGTTTCCTCTGACACATTGGTGCGGCTGGCTTCCGGGTTAAGCGAGCATTGTGTCAAGAAGCAGTGCTGCTTGGCGGGGTCGTGTTTCGGAGGACGCATGGCTCTCGACCTTCGCCTCTCCCGAGTCCGTACGGGAGTTGCAGCTATGGGACAAGACTGTAACTACCAATTGGATATCACGACAATGGGGAGTAAACGGGGTAAAAAAATATAAAAAAGAATAAAATGCAGACTGAATTCAATCTATCCCCTTTCTTATTAAGGGACACACTGACAGGTATGTGTAATGTTGTTAATCACTGTTTATTTTAGACCTGGAGAGCCAGCTGAATAAAGCTTAATCAATGACAATGTCACTGAGAGCAGAGATTCTGATGGTCAGCCAGAAGCCCCTCACAGAAAGCACTTGCTTAAGGTAATCAACTGCACATCAAAACTGGCCAGCTGTACCCATGAGAGACATATAAAGATCCCTGAAGATTCCAGTGCCTTGCTTGGAACCTCACTGACTATACATTGCGTGTATAGCGTTTGCATGAGGAGAGTGGTCCATTACTGCTAAATCAAGGCTTATCCTGGGGTGTGTATGGAGTCAGAACTTAGATCACAAATGTGCTTGGAAGCATATACAATAAATATGTGAGGACTGTGTTTTACAGATATACCCAGGATCATATCAGCAATGCTGACAGAACAGCAAGGCTCTGGGTATTTGGTGTGTGAGTCATAAATTGTTGCACATGTATTGTCTTCCTGTCTCATTTTGTTAATGGTTCTGTTTGAGAAGCGTTGAATGAACATGCACCCAACCTGCCTCTCAGACACTCTTCAGACCAGGATGTGTAAATAAAGCAGCATTACTCCAATCCCATTAATTAAGACTTTGATATGTTGCCCGTATTATTCGGTCAAAAGAAGAACAAGCTCCGATTCACATGTGAAGAGGTTAATGAAAAGGATGGATTGCTACAGAATCTGTCCCAGGGAGGCAGTGTTTGCCTCCCCCTGCTTTTAAATCATACGTGGGGTAAGCATGTTCTGTTCCTCTGTCCCCACAAATCTCCTTCATTACTGACAGCCTGATTAGTCCACAGGATGTGCTGAGGATGGGGGTTTGGGGGAAGCTGCACTCACTGTTATGATAATTCCTCCTGGGGGTGTTCATTAATCATTCTTCAAACGCTGGTCCAAACGGAGTTTTTACTCACCTATTGATTGTTTGAAATTGAATGCATGTCAATTTAATGAGTGCTGTCTTTTAAAAGTGTAGGTGTGCAAGCCAATCTCTATTTCCAATATGCTGGCACGGTCAACATTTGGTTGTAGTATTGGTCAGACAATTTTTTATGTTAAATTTAATGTGCATGTGTAATGAGAAACTAGCTTTTCATGGGCTTAACATTCGAAACGTGTCTTAGACTAAAAAAGGAGCTGGAGATGCACAAAGAAGGAGAGATGAAGCTGCTGTGAGAAGCCCTAAGCTTTGAATCCTGTTCCTGCAATCGGTAATCACGTCTGAGATATTCGAATCTATGAGCCTCAAATTAAGTCAATTGCTTTCATTGTAACAGGCCATTTTTTTTATTGCAGAAACTGTCTCAGAAGAGTCCCCATTACTCATGGAATTTCACACAGTGTCCAAATACCAGCAAAGCCTTACAAACCTTTAGACAAATCAAAAAAACATAATTCTTGTGTATTTTACTATTTTTCTATTTGAAAATATTCACAGTACTTCACAGTTCTCGTCAAAGTACTTATTTTGTGTTTACTGTCAGCTCATTGAAGGTCTTGGCTTTACCCACTAAACATGTTGTTACCAAGACATGGTAGGATTTTAGCCATAGATTAAGTATTGAGACGGGATGATATTTTTTGTGTGATAGAGAGGACAAGAGCAAATCCCATGCATTTGTTTTACCAACCTGTGTTAATTCTTTACCCCTGAAAATGATTGGAAACTGACCTCTAGTGGAAATTATTGTAGTTGCAGTATCATATTGTACAGTAAATCTGACTGAACTGGGCTGTACATTAAATATCTTTATATGCACAATGAAAATAATGAGAAAGAAGCAACATATCAGTTAGAATCAGAGAACAGGAATAACCAAAAACATATTCAGTAGAGTTACTGTACTCCACTGTAAGGTGGACTTTTATGTTTGTTTTTCCATGAAAATACAAATTAATCAGTTGATGGTTTAGGCCTAAATTATGGAAGCTACTCTGAAAATATAGTTTACCAAGCTACCAATTACTGGAAGAAGTTAAGCTACACTAAAGATACCCTTAAGGAAAATATAGTTTCCTTAACTAAAGTTACTTTGAAAAAGCAGTTCACCCCATTCAAACTACTTTGTGATAAATTATCATATCCAAATCTGAAATGTCATAGACAAAAAATTACAGGAACAGATCACTCTGGAGTCAGATGTTAACAGAATGTGTAATTCTTGCCTACTTCACATATATTTTATTTTTGCAAAAAAAGTAGGGTGTAGCTTCCAGTGGTTAGCTACACCGCTAAATGGCAAAAGAAAGTAATTAACTACTGAAATCATGACCTAGGTTTGACTTTAGTTCAACTACAACCAAGCTACTGCAAAATGTAGTAAAACTACTAGTTGAACTACATGTAGATCACTACTCTCCAACACTGAGTGTACATGTATATGTTTTTGATTTGATGTTGGTTAATGGTCTCTGTTTCCAGTTGCAGAAGCAGTTTTCAACTTCAAAGTAGCCAGATCAGAGGAATGAATTACTAATGTCAGTGATATTCCTTGAGGTTTCTTATTTTGAATTTATAGGAAATATAGTAGGAGTTACTTTTACACCTACAAAATGGTATGGTATTAAATGGTCAAAAATGTCCCTAAAGAGCGAAGTCCATTAAAACTGTAAAATGTTTGCATAGGTTGCTAGTTGTATTTTTTGCTGCCCTCTAGAGGCCATTTGACACCACACATGGTGGCAAACCAGACAACGATGCTCTTGTTCAACTATACTGAACAAAAATATAAACGCAACATGGAACAGTCAATTTAAATAAATCAATTAGGCCTTCATCTATGGATTTCACATGACTGGGCAGGGGCGCAGCCACTGGTGGTCTTGAGAGGGTATAGACCTAACCACTTGGGAGCCAGGCCCACCCACTGAAGACAGAATGACTTTTTCCCCACATAAGGGCTTTATTACAGACAAAAATTCTCCTCAGTTTCATCAGCTGTCTGGGTGACTGATATCAGACGATCCCACAGGTAAAGAAGCGGGATATGGCAAATAGAACTCAAAATTGGATGGTCTTCAGAGATAGATGGGAGGGGTTGAGGGTAGCTGAAGAATGGGACTAAAAACAAACTAAAGACAACTATTGTAAAATAGACTGTGTCTGTAAAATGTATATAGTATATAGTATGTATAAGCTGGAAGTAGAAGCCAACAGTAAGTGTTGTTGTCCAGTAGTTTACTCCAATTAGGTGAGGGGTTATGGGGAAAATAATAAAGGAAAATATATTACAAAATATATATTTTATATACAGTATCTGTTTAAGAAGAAAATGTATGGGGGATTGGAAATGATGAAGACAACTACATTGATGAAAGCCACAATCTATCCGCAATATTAAAGTTGACCTTCCCATAATAAAAAATAATACAATTTAAAAAGCATTGTGCACAACATTTTAGAGAAATACGTTTTTTTTGTGTGTATGGAACATTTCTGAGATCTTTAATTTCAGCCCCTGAAAACATGTTGCATTGCTTTTTTTGTTCAGTATAGTACTGTAGTACCAACACAATGACTCGTTTATATAATTGACGATTATGGGATCCAACATACACTACAAGTATGTGGACACCTGCTCGTCAAACATCTCATTCCAAAATCATGGGCATTAATATGGAGTTGGTCCCCCCTTTGCTGCTACAACATCCTCCACTCTTCTGGGAAGGCTTTCCACTAGATGATGGAACATTGCTGCAGAGACTTGCTTCCATTAAGCCACAAGAGCATTAGTGAGGTCATGCACTGATGTTGGGTGATTAGGCCTGGCAGCCGGTGTTCCAATTCATCCCAAAGGTGTTCAATGGGGTTGAGGTCAGGTCTCTGTGCAGGCCAGTCAAGTTCTTCCACACCGATCTTGACAAACCATTTCTGTATGGACCTCGCTTTGTGCACGGGGGCATTGTTAAGCTGAAACAGGAAAGGGCCTTCGCTAAACTGTTGCCACAAAGTTGGACATATAGAGTTGTCTAGAATATTATTGTGTGCTGTAGCGTTAAGATTTCCCTCCACTGGAACTAAGGGGCCTAGCCAAAACCATGGAAAACAGCCCCATACCATTATTCCTCCTCCACCAAACTTTACAGTTGGCACTATATACTGGGGCAGGTTGCATCCTCCTGGCATCCGCCAAACCCAGATTAGTCCGTCGGACTGCCAGATAAGGAAGCGTAATTCATCACTACAGAGAACGCGCTTCCACTGCTCCAGAGTCCAATGGTGGCAAGCTTTACACCACTCCAGCCGATGCTTGCCATTACGCTTGGTGATCTGAGACTTGTGTGCAGCTGCTCGGCCATGGAAACCCATTTCATGAAGCTATCGACGAACAGTTATTGTGCTGACATTGCTTCCAGAGGCAGTTTGGAACTCGGTAGTGAGTGTTGCAACCGAGGACAGACGATTTTTACATGCTACGCGCTTCAGTACTCGGCGGTCCCGTTCTGTGAGCTTGTGTGGCCTACCACTTTGCGGCTGAGCCGTTGTTGCTGCTAGATGTTTCCACATCACAATAACAGCACATGCAGTTGACAGGGGCAGCTCTAGCAGGGCAGAAATTTTACAAACTGACTTGTTGGAAAGGTAGCATCCTATGACGGTGCCACGTTGAAAGTTACTGAGCTCTATAGTAGGGCCATTCTACCGCCAATGCTTTCTATGGAGATTGCATCGCTGTGTGCTTGTTTTTATACACCTGTCAGTAACGGGTGTGGCTGAAATAGCCGAATCCATTAATTTGAAGGGGTGTCCACATACTTTTGTGTCTAGTGTATATCTTCTCTAGATCATTTCCATGTCATCCCTGAATTTGATTGACCATTAATTGATTGATTTATGATATAATAGTTAATGAGTTCAAATCAGTCTTTGCTTTGCTGACCTTGACTTCAGATTATGACCCGGATTTATTCAAATCAGGCCATTTTACAAAGTGGTTTGCAGCTTCTGAACTGTCAGTATTATGCTAATCCTCACATCACTTGGGATTTTAGAATGCTTATTATATATCCTTTGAGATTATAGTAGTCTGATCATTTAACAACTGCATTTTGTATTTGAAGAACATCAAATAAGAAATATGCAACCTGCATGAAGAACGTTTGGCATCTAACGCTTCAGAGCTAGTAGGATCTTAAACCTCATATGTCGTTCAAGTTGACAGAGATAAGATTTATTTTACTCTGCTATGATAATCCTTGCACTATTACTAGCTGCTAAAACTCTCAACATTAATGAGGAGAATAATGAAGAAGATTGTTATCTTTGTGCTCAGCAGAACTGAAGTATGGAAGAAATGGTTTAATGTCAAATGTGCTTATTTTTCTTTTGTCATCACTTTCTTTTTCTGACTTGTGGATTGTGTTTGTAATACATGTCATGTTTCTGTAGAAACATTACTTTGTGTGTCGATATTTATATTAATAACCAGCAACTCAGGTTTGGGTGTCACACAGATTGGGTGGATTTATTGCAAACTGTACACATTAATTTCCACTTATAGCTTTCCCTTCTAGTCTCACTCCTCTCTGTTATGTTTATCCACAGACGAGACAGGCGTTTTCTTTCTGTCCCTCGATGTTCTTCAGCTCATTGTAGAACTCTTTAATGATCTTAGCCTCAAGATCACTGTTACTCTTGGTAGTCAGGCAGTCCTGGTTCTTGGGGAAGTAGGCTGTTGTAGCTCCTGCAATAGAGCTTGAGGATTCTGCATTTACAAAGAGACACAAATTCTTACCACTTTTGAACAGCATTGACTTTGAAACATTTCATCAATATTTCAATATGACTTAATCCTTTACAACAGAATTAGAGGATGTTTTAGTTACAGTATTACATAGTACAGCTCTACAAGCTGTCCACCATGGCCTTTCTGTGAAGGTACAGAGAGACTTTACAGATGATTTACAGAGGGCACTTACTGTTGCAAACGGCCAGCCTGTTACCTCCGATGTATTGGGTTGTCCATTGGAATCTGGTGCCTGCACTGCATTCCTCATACAGACGACTTTTCCTCAAGAACGCAAAGTCAAAGCCCTGTGTAGTGAATAAATTACAATTAATGAGGCAAATATGGCAAATAATTAATCATTTGCTAGCATGCTAGCAGATACCAATAAACTTCCAGCCATTGTGCTAGCGCTAGTTAGCATTGGCTCGTAAAACTACCTCTAACTTCCTTCAAACTGGACACAGAGACATACAAATTGTATCCACGATTTCATCTGACTCTGGGGAAGTAGATAAAGGGCCGCGTTGCCAAAATCCTGAAGTATCCCTTTAAGGACCAAACATTTTTATTTTATTTTACTTTCCCCCATTTTCTGCAGAAACTCTTTTTTTTGCAGAAACTGTTTGTGTTTCATATAATGGAATAGCCTATTGTAGAAAACTGCATATTTAATCTTTGTGCCACCATACAGTGTGATTATAAGAAGCTTTTAGCTCATATGCCTGTGATGTTGCAGGAAAGAGTACCTCATTGCACATGGGTTTACAGTAACGCCTCTTGTTGATGGTGACACACACAAGTCCTCCTTCACTCTGGGCTACTGCAGCTGGACACTGTTTGGGCTTAACCTCCTGGAAAACTATACAAGGAAAACACACAGAAACACAATAATTACTTAGGTAATACATTTAGAAAGACACAAAGTAAAGCCAATGTAATTATGGGTTACACTAAAAGAGACCCTTTGCTCTGCCATAGCTTATTTGGGGCCAATAAAGTATTTGTCAGCAACAAACTCTTATTGTACACAGATCTGTTTTTTTGCTCAGGACTCTTACCTGTTGTTTGATGTTTCTGTAGAATGACTGTCAGTGTTCGTAGGGAGTTAATCACAACAGCAGTCTGGTCAACGCTCAACTGGCTAGTCATGTTTTCTGCACATTGTGCTACATCCTGTTGACAGATAGTGGAAAGAGATGTCATACATCTGTTTGAAATCCAAGTACCAAAACATGTCAACTTCAAGTTAGATTTAGCCAGAGCAACTGATCCGCATTGCATTATTGGTAAAAGCTGACCACAGATTTAACAGTTTTTAGACAAAATTCAGTGATGAAGTTATCCATACTGCAAGCTGAGTAGAGAGATGTTTAAACATCAAGGTGGTTGAGGAGCAGCTATTGTTCCCAACCTCTTCCTCCTGAGCAACAGCATATGAGAGGACAGCTGGCAGACACGAAAAAAACATTCCGAATCACACAACAGTCTCAACCTTGTCTCTGCCAATGTATAGTTGTTCTTCTGATTGAAAAATGAGTGCCATGATGTGACAGGTTGATACTTGGCATGTAGGCCTACTGTGTTTAAATACATTGTTACCATAAACTCAAACACATACAATGAATATGAAGGCTCAATTAAGTTTCTACCCCCATCATGGCTTGCCTTCTTACCTGTCAGTGAGCAAAAGCAAAGTAGAACTCTTCTTGTTGTAGCTTGTGTCATGTTGTCAATGTTGTTTCTTCCCTCAGTCTAAGTTGTAACCGACGTTGGTGTATTTAACGACTGACTGGAATTTGGGAAGGGTACAAAGTTTGTTGCTGCTGACCAATTTCCCAGTCATGGGCAAGACCATGGACTATCGGGAATTCACAGATTTCGCAATTGTTCAGAAATGTTGTACAATTAAGCTCATTTCTTCATTTTTGTTCACACTGGAACAATTTCTCACAGAGATGTCATTGCTTGTTTTGGATTATGTTTTTGTCAGCATTATATTAGCTGGCCATGAGTTATAATCAATTTACACTGTAAATGTTCGAGTGAATTCCTTTACTGAGCTGATGGAGGCACTGTTACTGCATGTTTTTTTACTTCACATTGTCAACGGATCACTTTACATTTGTTGATGCAGGCAGTTGTTATTTTAAACTTATGATAATGCTTCATTCTTTTCAGAAAATACATTCACCCTCTAGTTATTTTGTTTCAGTTGAGTGAATGTTGCTGTAAGATTTCAAAGACCCATTGTGTTTCTGTCTGCACATGGATCTGTGAGATCACTCAGTGATGCATAATGTTACCATTCTACACAATGGCCAAAGGGACTGGTTGAGTCAAAAAGCATGATTGACTGACTAATAAGTATGGGTGGCATTCATTATGGATGGAGATGACCAGGGATACATTCATTATGTATTGAGATGATCAGGGAAACATTCATTATGCATGGTGATGGCCAGGGATACATTCATTATGCATGGAGATGATCAGAGAAACATTCATTATGCATGGAGATGACCAGAGATACATTCATTATGTATGCAGATGATCAGAGAAACATGCATTGTGTATGGAGATGATCAGGGAAACATTTATTATGGATGGAGATGATCAGGGAAACATTCATTATGGATGGAGATGACCAGGGATACATTCATTATGCATGGATATGATCAGGGAAACATTCATTATGCATGGAGATGATCAGGGAAACATTCATTATGGATGGAGATGACCAGGGATACATTCATTATGTATGGAGATGATCAGGGAAACATGTATTATGGATGGAGATGATCAGGGAAACATTCATTATGGATGGAGATGACCAGGGATACATTCATTATGTATGGAGATGATCAGGGAAACATTTATTATGGATGGAGATGATCAGAGAAACATGCATTGTGTATGGAGATGATCAGGGGAACATTCATTATGGATGGAGATGATCAGGGAAATATTCATTGTGGATGGAGATGATCAGGGAAACATTTATTATGGATGGAGATGATCAGAGAAACATGCATTGTGTATGGAGATGATCAGGGGAACATTTATTATGGATGGAGATGATCAGGGAAACATTCATAATTTAGACTTTTGGAAATAAAATTGAGCTCATTAAGACGGAAAGTGGGTTTTGTTGGATTTGATCAAAAATCTAAGTTATTCAAATACAATTTACAAGCTTTCATCTTTGTCACACAAGCTGTCAACTTTTCACATTGTTGACTATTTGACGTTATATTTACTGCATTTACTGGCAATGCAATACATTCATATTTTTTTTCATGGCCTACTTTTGTTGTCTTGTAAATTGCAATCAGTATAGTATATACCACATTTATGACAAAAAATGCAATAAACTGTAAATCACTGCAGACAGTGAATGTAGCACACATATAATTATAATTCGAATTATAAGTTTGCCCCATTCTATGAATAGTAGTAGGCTGGATAGACATCAGAAATGTTTTATTGTAATAAAAATCTGATCATCCATTGCACACACTGCTATGCCCCTGTGACCGGTGTCAGTACTGTGATGAATGGTTGAGATAACAGGGTCCCTTTTTTCTGTTGAACCTTTTTCAAATATCAATGACATTCTCCCAGGATTCTACCACTCCTTCATCGTTATTGTATTAAATTACCGAAGTGTCAGAAAAGGCAGCTTAGTTGTCAAATGACTCACATGGATTAATTCTAGTTTCCAAGAATGAGCTAATTGATATTCAAGCTGCTGACACCTATGGTGGAGATTATGCGTTGTCTGGACTAGCGCCTCAAGGGAAAGTTCAAACACGGCAACACATTATTCGATATTATAAAACAAATTGTTTGGATCATGGATGCTGATTGGTTGATATTTAGGGAGTTGTGTCATAATGTTGTAATTCCACTGTCCGCAGTCCAGGCAGGAAATTCATAAACTTCATCTCCCTTGGGAAAAAGTATCTTCACATTATTTTTACATGCTACTTTTTGGTTTGCAACAATTGGGGGTTGTATAAACCTACCTATCTACCTTTACAACCTGTGCAACAGTGTATCATTTTACAAATATGATCGCTCCCTTGCCAGCAAAGAAGAGGAAAACATGGGCTTTCACCAACAAATGCCAGGACCATGGACAGTTCTTCCACTCGTGTGCCATCCAGGCAGGTCACCCATGATAAAAGTCAGTTTTTGACATCCATCCATGTCTGAGGACATCGGGAGATGACATGGAAACCTGCTACTAGGGGCAACAGCGAGTGCTGTTACCTTCAAGTAGGTTTCAGTTATTCTAGGGCATTGGGGATGGAGGATGAGTGTAAGCATATGCCTCTGATTCTAAACGTTTGAATCCAATAATGGAAAGTTGTTATTATATTTTTGTTTTAAGCCTATCCCAAACCTTAACCCTTAACTTAACCATTCGGAGTTAATTCCTAACCTTAAGAATTCGGAGTTAATGCCTAAACTTAACCTTAAACACCTTGAAATTTGACGTTTGATAAACATCGATGAACTTCAAATTCTGATAGTTGGTTAGCTCGGACTCGGCAAACATAGTTGTTGCCTATGTAGGCCAATTGGATATTTATTCAATCATTATTTATTAAAGTTGTTGTCTCTCATCATCATTGAATCTCTAGCTACAGGTCAATGATTTGTTTAGAATAGCAACGCCAAATGAATTGAACGATTAGAACTAACGACTGGGTCAAAACAGTAGAAAATAACTAAAAAGACCAGCCCGCTTGTGTAGCAACTTCAGAATGCAAAAACACATCTTCTTGTTACAATAATGTTTTGAATGAAAACATTTAATAAATATTTGTATAAATATGTTGAAAACCATTTCATAAAAGCAATAATGCCCTCGAACCTGGGAGTGATCCTGTGACAAATTCCTCCAAGGGCTGTATCCTGGCCCATGGCTTCGCCTTGGGCCTCAGAACAGCCCATGTCAGGAGTTGTCACACGATAATTTCCGGGTTCGAGGGGATTATTGCTTAAATAATTAATAATCTTTTTAATTGCAAATTTGTTTTTTTTAAGATTGATTACTTCCACACAGTTAAAAGTCACAGTCTTCTGTGTCATCCCCTAAAGATACAGTACATAAATATCTATGGTCTATCTATCATGTCCGGAAAATGGATTACCCTTTAAAAGCCTCTCTGTATGTGTCTGGAAGGAGGAGAGGGGGAAATTGTCTGACAATGCTTTTGAGGCAGTTTTTTAATTTTTGCTGGGGTCTCAGGAATGATAGGGTTAAGGCGAAGGGAAAACAACACATTCTAAAAGAAGAGCCTTGAATTCATCTTTCCCTCAGCAAATACTCAGCACATACAGGCAGTCACCAGTATGCAGAAGATTAGTAAACACCTTGGAAACATGCACTTACAAATGTACAAGCACTCAAATCCACAAGCCGAGGAAACATCAATTTATTTCTGAAACATTTTTAAGATGTAAATCAGAATATAACATTTTCCCCTGGTAGTCTCTAGAGTCATGTGCTTGCTGTTGCTAGCCAGATAAATATTACAGTCCAGGAAGCAAAGAAAGAAAGCACAGATAAAAGGAAAGATCTCTATTATTCAGTGTGAATCAGTGTTCCTAGAACACTGGCAGGCACAGCTATTCATCGAGGCCAGACTGACAGGTGTCTTCTGCCATAGCTGTTCACATTGAACCCAAATTGATTGTCTGCATGTCAACTACTTACTGTGGAGAATTGACTTTACACAGAGTATGTCATTGCCAATTAAAGAAATGGTAGATGAGTTCATTGTTCTCTCCAGCAGAAATTGAATGGCATAATATAGCTAGTGTGGCTGCCATAATTCAAGCTTAGTATAGACATGTCATAGCACAGTATGTCTTCATATCATGTGTGTTTTTGCGTGGCAGGACTTTGTCTTTCGTGCAATATGTTCCAGATGAGTAGTTTGTGGATTGACCCAAATTTTGTCTGGCTTTTTTTACCTGGTCTTTGGGATCGCCAAGCATCTACAGGCTCATGATCATGGGGACTTCTATCATCTCAGTGCAATACGAGGATTTAATTGGCTAATAGCCATGAGAATATTGATGCTAATGTGGGACAAAAAAGATTTTCAGATGAATGTTGAAAAGTAGGCTTATATAGCCACTGTGGCTGGAGGCTACCACTAGTCCAAAAAGTTGGCTTTAGAAGTATTTATTTTAGCTGAAAGGAAAACATACAAAGTTAACACCAATTGCAGTTCAAGTTGATGTTGAAGATTTCAAATCACTGTACATTACAGTGTGTGTATTTAATGTGTGTCAGTTGGCTGATAATGAGCGATAGAAAATGTATAGTTTTTTTTAATATGTACCAACATTTTGCCCATGTTAGCATTGAGTCTTGTGCAGCAGGGTAGTCAAGTGAAAAGCCTGGGATGATTAAACAAATCCCTATAAATACCCCAGTACTGTGTTTTACCTCCACGGGGGTGTGTGAGTTATCGGTTTAATTCAAATTTTTATATTGCTGTAAATGAACTCATTTGAATAAACCACAACGCCTCATGAAAGTGCCAGGCTAGAGAATCTAGTTAAGGTCTCTTCCATATTAGATTCCAACTCTGATTCATGAGAGAAGATGAAGCAGCTTAAGGGATCCACTGTGACAAGTAGAGCATAAATAAACATCAGAGGTTGTATTCTTTATGCTCAGACAGATACATATTTGTTTTTAGATCTTTTACTCAATGTAGGGTTAGGTCATGAGAAGGTCCACGCTGTTTCTTATTGTGTTTACGTACAATTATTTAAAGGAAAAACCCTACACATCCAATATAGCATTTTCTTGATTTAAACTTGAGGTCACTTCATGTTTACATCAGCATTTACATTAAATATGTATGATTACACAATAAATAAATAAGCTCTGCACTACATACCCATATATTTAGAATAAATCAACATCTAAGACGATAAATCCTCTGTGGAATTGACCCTATGCTTATTGTACCTAGATGCAAGTGGTTTTATACACTCAGTGACCAGTTTATTAGGTACACCACCCCGTTCACGAAAATTGATCGCTCTTACAGACAGTGAGTAACGTGGCTGTGGCTTGCTACAGTTGAAGTCAGAGGTTAACATACGCTTATGTTGGAGTCATTAAAACTCGTTTTTCAACCACTCCACAAATTTCTTGTGAACAAACTAAAGTTTTGGCAAGTCAGTTAGGATATATACTTTGTGCATGACACAAGTAATTTTTCCAACAATTGTTTACAGACAGATTATTTCACTCATAATTCACTGTATCACAATTTCAGTGGGTCAGAAGTTTACATTCACTAAGTTGACTGTGCCTTTAAATAGATTGGAAAATGCCAGAAAATGATGTCATGGCTTTAGAAGCTTCTGATAGGCAAATTGACATCATTTGAGTCAATTGGAGGTGTACCTGTGGATGCATTTCAAGGTCGACCTTGAAACTCAGTGCCTCTTTGCTTGACATCATGGGAAAATCAAAAGAAATCAGCCAAGACCTCAGAAAACAAATTGGAGACCTCCACAAGTCTGGTTCAACCCTGGGAGCAATTTACAAACGCCTGAAGGTACCACGTTCATCTGTACAAACAATAGCGCGCAAGTATAAACACAATGGTACCACGCAACCGTCATACCGCTCAGGAAGGAGACGCGTTCTGTCTGCTAGAGATGAACTTACTTTGGTGCGAAAAGTACACATCAATCCCAGAACAACAGCAAAGGACCTTGTGAAGATGCTGGAGGAAACAGGTACAAAAGTATCTATATCCACAGTAAAACGAGTCCTATATTGACATAACCTGAAAGGCTGCTCAGCATGGAAGAAGCCACTGCTCCAAAACTGCCATAAAAAAGCCAGACTATGGTTTGCAAATGCACATGGGATCAAAGATCGTACTTTTTGGAAAAATGTCTTCTGGTCTGATGAAACATATATAGAACTGTTTGGCCATAATTACCATCGTTATGTTTTGAGGAAAAAGGGGGAGGGTTGCAAGCTGAAGAACACCATCCCAACCATGAAGCACAGGGGTGGCAGCATCATGCTCTGTGGGTGCTTTGCTGCATGAGGGACTGGTGCACTTTACAAAATAGATGGCATCATGAGGATGGAAAATTATGTGGATATATTGAAAAAGTAACATCTCAAGAAATCAGTCAGGAAGTTAAAGCTTGGTCGCAAATGGGTCTTCCAAATGGACAATGACCCCAAGCATACTTCCAAAGTTGTGGAAAATGGCTTAAGGACAACAAAGTCAAGGTATTGGAGTGGCCATCACAAAGCCCTGACCTCAATACCATAGAAAATTTGTGGGCAGAACTGAAAAAGCGTGTGCGAGCAAGGAGGCCTACAAACCTGACTCAGTTACACCAGCTCTGTCAGGAGGAATGGGCCAATATTCACCCAACTTATTGTGGAAAGCTTGTGGAAGGCTACCCAAAACATTTGACCCAAGTTAAACAATTTAAAGGCAATGCTACCAAATACTAATTGAGTGTATACCAAATACTAATTGAGTGTATGTAAACTTCTGACCCAGTGAGAATGTGATGAAAGAAATAAAAACTGAAATAAATAATTCTCTCTACTATTATTCCGACATTTCACATTCTTAAAATAAAGTGGTGATCCTAACTGACCTAAGACAGGGAATATTTACAAGGATTAACTGTCAAGAATTGTGAAAAACTGAGTTAAATGTATTTGGCTAAGGTGTAAAATATCCGAAACTTAGAACATCCTTTGGAGCACCATTACATCTATTATTTAAAAAATGGAAAGAATATGGCACCGCAACAAAGCTGCCAAGAGAGGGCCACCCACCAAAACTGACAGACCTGGCAAGGAGGGCATTAATCAGAGGCAACAAATAGACCAAAGATAACCCTAAAGGAGCTGCAAAGTGCCACAGCGGAGATTGGAGTATCTGTCCATAGGACCACTCCACAGAGCTGGGCATTACGGAAGAGTGTCCAGAAAAAAGCCATCGCTTAAAGAAAAAAAAGCAAACACGTTTGGTGTTCACCAAAAGGCATGTGGGAGACTCCCCAAACATATGGAAGAAGGTACTCTGGTCAGATGAGACCAAAATTTTGATTTTGCACTTCAAGGACAACGCTATGTCTGGTGCAAATCCAACACCTCTCATCACCCCGAGACATCATCCCCACAGTGAAGCATGGTGGTGGCAGCATCATGCTGTGGGGATATTTTTCCATTGGCAGGGACTGGGAAACTGGTCAGAATTGAATAATGAATGGTGCTAAATACAGGGAAATTCTTGAGGGAAACCTGTTTCAGTCTTCCAGAGATTTGAGACTGGGACGGAGGTTCACCATCCAGCAGGACAATGACCCAATGCATACTGCTAAAGCAACACTCGAGTAGTTTATGGGGAAACATTTAACCTCTCTGGGCCAGTGGGACGCTTGCGTCCCACCTACTCAACAGCCAGTGTAATCCCGTGGCGCGATATTCAAATACCTTAGAAATGCTATTACTTCAATTTCTCAAACATATGACTATTTTACACCATTTTAAAGACAAGACTCTCGTTAATCTAACCACACTGTCCGATTTGAAAAAGGCTTTACAACGAAAGCAAAACATTAGATTATGTCAGCAGAGTACCCAGCCAGAAATAATCAGACACCCATTTTTCAAGCTAGCATATAATGTCACATAAACCCAAACCACAGCTAAATGCAGCACTAACCTTTGATGATCTTCATCAGATGACAATCCTAGGACATTATGTTATACAATACATGCATGTTTTGTTCAATCAAGTTCATATTTATATCAAAAAACAGCTTTTTACATTAGCATGTGACTAGCATGTGACTAGCATTCCCACCGAACACTTCCGGTGAATTTACTAAATTACTCACGACAAACGTTCACAAAAAACATAACAATTATTTTCAGAATTATAGATACAGAACTCCTTTATGCACTCACTATGTCCGATTTTAAAATAGCTTTTCGGTGAAAGCACATTTTGCAATATTCTGAGTAGATAGCCCGGCCATCACAGGCTAGCTATTTTGACACCCACCAAGTGTGGTACTCACCAAACTCCGATTTACTATTAAAAAAGTTTGATTACCTTTGCTGTCTTCGTCAGAATGCACTCCCAGGACTTCTACTTCAATAACAAATGTTGGTTTGGTTCCAAATAATCCATAGTTATATCCAAATAGCGGCGTTTTGTTAGTGCGTTCAAGACACTATCTGATGGGTAAAGAAGGGTGACACGCCCGACGCGTTTCGTGACAAAAAATGTCAAAATATTCCATTACCGTACTTCGAAGCATGTCAACCGCTGTTTAAAATCAATTTTTATGCTATTTTTCTCATAAAAAAGCGATAATATTCCGACCGGGAGTCGTTGTTTTTGTTCAAAGACAGAGAAAGTAAACATGGTGTCGGCTCGTGCATGCGCCTCCAGTCTTATTGTCCTCAGATCGACCACTTACAAAATGCGCTACTGTTTTTCAGCCATGGCCTGCAAAGCCACCATTCATCGTTCTGGCGCCTTCTGAGAGCCTATGGGAGCGTTAGAAAATGTCACGTCATGCCAGAGATCCCCTGTTTTGGTTAGAGATGATCAAGAAGGCCATGAAATGGTCAGAGAGAGCGCTTCCTGTTTGGAATCTTCTCAGGTTTTGGCCTGCCAAATGAGTTCTGTTATACTCACAGACACCATTCAAACAGTTTTAGAAACTTTAGGGTGTTTTCAATCCAAATCAAACAATTATATGCATATTCTAGTTACTGGGCCGGAGTAGTAACCAGATTAAATCGGGTACGTTTTTTATCCGGCCGTGCAAATACTGCCCCCTATCCCCAACAGGTTAACTTATTCGGGATCGGTGTCCCTTCCACGGGACGGTTGAGCATAGTGGAACGTAGGCTAATGCGATTAGCATGAGGTTGTAAGGAACAAGAACATTTCCCAGGACATAGACAGAACTGATATTGGCAGAAAGCTTCAATTCTTCTTAATCTAACTGCACTGTCCAATTTACAGTAGCTATTACAGTGAAATAATACCATGCTATTGTTTGAGGAGAGTGCACAATTTTGAACATGAAAAGTTATTAAAACCTCTTAAGGATCTGCCCCTTTTTTTCAATTTTTGCCTAAAATGACATACCCAAAATCGAACTGCCTGTAGCTCAGGCCCTGAAGCAAGGATATGCATATTCTTGGTACCATTTGAAAGGAAACACTTTGTCATTTATGGAAATGTAAAACGGATGTAGTAGAATATAACACAATAGATCTGGTAAAAGATAATACAAAATAAAACCAACTGTTCTTTTGTATTTTTTGTACCATCATCTTTGAAATGCAAGAGAAAGGCCATAATCTATTATTCCAGCCCAGGTGCAATTTAGATTTTGGCCACTAGATGGCATCAGTGTATGTATAAAGTTTTAGACTGATCCAATGACCCATTGCATTTCTGTTCAAAATGTTGTATCAAGACTGCCCAAATGTGCCTAATTTGTTTATTAAGGTACATGAAAGTTCACATGTTCCAGAAGGCATTTCTGCCAAAAAACGCAACTGGCTCTCGTGTGAAGTAGTGACCCGCGACATATGCTTAGTATCCTGAAATGGGTCACATATTTTTAAACATAGTGGTGGCTGCATCATGTTATGGGTATGCTTAAGGACTGGGGAGTTTTTCAGGATAAAAATTAAACTAAGCCAAAATCCTAGAGAAAGTCCTGGTTCAGTCTGCTTTCCACCAGATGAATTTATCTTTCAGCGGGACAATAACCTAAAACAAGGCCAAATCTACACTTACCAAGAAGTGATTGATTGTTCCTTTGTGGCCGAGTTACAGTTGTGAATTAAATCTACTTGAAAATGTATGGCAAGACCTGAAAATGGTTGTCTTGCTATAATCAACAACACATTTGACAGAGCTTGAATAATTATTTTAAGAATAATGGGCAAATGTTGCACAATCTAGGTGTGGAAAGTTCTTAGAGACCTACCCAGAAAGACTCACAGCTGTAATCGCTGCCAAAGGTGCTTCTAGAAAGTTTTGGCTGAAGGGTTTGAATACTTATGTAAATTAGATATTTCTGTATTTTATTTTCAATAAATTTGCAAAAAAAATGTCTAAAAACATGTTTTCACTTTGTCATTCTGGTGTATTGTGTGTAGATTAGTGAGACACATATATATTTAATACATTTTGAATTCAGGCTATAACACAACAAAATGTGACCATTCGGTCTTATGTAGCAAAGTTTGAAATGGTGTTTTTTTACATAATATAAAAGTAGAGACTCAGAGATACAAAATGGTATGTCATACACTGCAGTTGAGGAACAATGGGAAAGTAATTCTGCTTTGAAAGTTGATCAACTTCAGGGGTGGAAATCCCGGGGGGGACGGGGGGACACGACCCCCCCATCCTGGGAAAAATATGATTTGTCCCCCCCAATATATCACTGAAACATAACTATGTAATTTAAATAATATTAATAATACGCAATGAAAGCAATTGTGCTGATTATAGACACTTAATAGCGCGTTTTTAAGTTTCAAAAGATTGCGACCCCCCCAACCTTTACCTCACAATGGTTTGATCCACTGCCAGTTCCTTATTTGGCAAGGTAACAGAGGGGTGGTATCCACTGTCTGAAAGGCACTCAATGAACGTAACTGACGTGAGGTTAATCCAGTCAATCGCGCACACACACTAGCTGAATATGCAGAGCTAGCGGGCAAATATTAACTATTAAGCTAGCTAGTACCTATTCCATTTATGTGGCCTCGTCAAAGATGGAATCTTTGCTATCGTCAATTTATTCCAAGATCAGCATGCAGATGATGTAAGTTAGTGCTTCAAAGTCCCTGTGATAAGGTCATGTCCAGCCCACTCATTATCTCAGCCAATCATGGCTAGTGGGAAGGTTGCCAACTTTTTCTGTGGCTTAACCAACACTTTTATTCATCTTTACAGATGGCATAAAAGTTTGTTATTAAGGCACATGAAAGTTTACATGTTCAAGATGGCATTTCTGCCCAAAAACGCATTTTGATAAAACATTTTTTTTTGTTCAAACGGCTCTCCTGTGAAGTCGTGACTTGCGACATACGCCTAGTTTCCTGAATCGGGTCACAAATGTGGAATAAGTCAAGGGATATGAATACTTTCTGAAGGCACTGTACATCAATACAGGTGTGATGTATTTTGTGTGAGTGTAAATAATTGAAGAGAAGAGCTCAGCGATTTGACCCTTTGCTCTGTTTGATTGCCCAGACACATGTTAAAGATTGGCCAGATGTTCCACAGAGGGCCTAACATGTGGGCAGATGTTCAGACTGCACTCTTAGAAAAAAGGGTTCCAAAAGGGTTATTCGGATGACCCCATAGTAGAACCCTTTTTGATTCTAGATATATCCCTACCTGGAACCAAAAATAATTATGAAGCAGCCTGTCTGGGAGGCTGCAACACCGATGGGGCAGGCTTCCATTCCTCCCTGTAGTGGTCCCGATTCTCCTCACAAAGTTTGTGGAGGGCACAGCATTTTCTTTGTGAGCATGAGACTAATGTTGTTTTTCTTGAGGAGGCAGCGCCACTTGCCCGAAGGTGTTCTCCACAACAGCCCTGGCCCCAGAGATCGAACTATTACAGTTATGCTGTTTCAGAGTCAGATGGCCTGTGTATCTGAACGGTTTCATCAGCCATGGCTGCAGTAGGTAGGCTGGATCCACAATGATGTAGCAGCCTATCTCCTTCCTGCACACCTCTCTTCTGCTGACGTCAAGTAGCAGACCTTCACTCAGCCTCTCCCACATGTATGACTGCCTGAGGACCCGGGCATCATGGACACTGCCTGGGATCCTGATGAACAGGTCCCAGAACAGCCCCTTCCCATCCACCACAGCTTGCAGGATCATAGAGTGCCAGCCCTTTCCGTTAAAGAAATCATGGTGGAAATCTGGTGGGGCTATGATTGGAATATGACTCCCATCAGTGGAGGCTCCTCAGAGGAGGAAGGGGAGTTCCATCTTCCTCACTTACTTAGCTAGCTAATGCAGCTAGCTAGTTTAGCCTACTCAAACACCCAGCTCAAACGGAGAGGTATGCTATGTTACCTAGCTGGCTATGGCTATCCAATACTGGAACTCTTCCAAGTCAAGGTAAGCTTTTGGTTTTATTAATTGTCACCAGGGCCCGCCTGTGTAACTGCTAAACTGCTTGCTAACTGTACACTGTACTATATGATTGTAGCGAGTTTACTAACACATTAGTTCTAGTAGCTATGTTAACTTGACCCTAGCTAATATGGTGACAGCAATGTAGGCTGTGTGTAACAGTTAGAGGTTATCATATGAAGGTTTGGCTTGTAAAGTACTTTTTTGCCTGGTCACATATAGCTGATGCGTTCTGTACTGGTCCACAAATGAAGGGAAAAGGTGAGAGGATGAGAGTGCGTAGATGCGAGAAGGAATTATCAAACGATCAAAGGGATAACGCTGTTTGTATGTGGCTGCTATGAAAGTGAACTGTGTTTGCATGTGATCGGGGTGTATTGATTCCTACGATTCTGTTGAAAAAAGTTTCTTAAACAGAAGCAAACTGAATGAAACAGGGATAAAC
Source organism: Salmo trutta (assembly GCF_901001165.1). Lineage (NCBI taxonomy): Eukaryota > Metazoa > Chordata > Actinopteri > Salmoniformes > Salmonidae > Salmo > Salmo trutta. The sequence continues at coordinate 40,819,991 of NC_042974.1, read as the reverse complement.
ATGCCTGAATTTGAACAATAGAAACTCTTGTTTGCAACTGTTAGAATAATAATTAAACCTGAGATCAGCTAAATGTAAGCAAGAGTGTGCAAGACGGTATTGAATGTGTCACTCACTGTCTGTCACCTTGATTACTCAAATTTCTCTTGACTTTGCACATGCGTTGTAAACTTTCGTTCATAGGCCATGTTGTAGCAACCTCATGATGGGTGTAGGGAAAATTTGAGTATCATGTAATATCCTAAACCTATCGATATTACATTGAGCTGGGTGAATGGAATATGAATGATAGTCATCTAATATGCTGCAATAGAAATAAGGCCATGCTCATAAAAAAAAACGAATCGTCCTCCCTCATCTTAAACGGCACTGACTGCCACTGACTCCCATCTATCGTACCGACACACTGCGGCACACGCCCCCGCTGCTCAAAGAACCAAGCCATTTCAGTTGTCGGAAACCTCACATGGGCAGGAAGCAATATTTCCGTTTCCTGAATTGCAGGTGGCCCACTGTCCTGTATTCGAAGTTGTTCGCAAGTTTCCAAAGAGCCACCTGCCTCTGCATCGACACACACTGGCAGAATTGGGTTTCCCACCTCTTCAACGCCGACCGGACTTTACCACAGATGTAATTAATCATCTCCTGTGACATCTGAAGTTGACAAACCTCTGACTGGGGATGAAGTTGGTGTAATAAACATCTTCTGTGACATCCTGAAGTTAACAATCCACTGCCAGTAAAGTGGGCTACATGAAAAAATGTAACCCCTCTTCATTGAAAATGTAAACTGTTACTGTCGCAACAGTGAACATTAACGTTACTGTTAACTAGATATGGTTTGCTTGCTAAAGTTACAGTAACAAGTTAGCTACAGTTACAGACAATTAACCGGTATTGTTAGCTAGCTACAGTAGCTAGTTAATGTTAGCTAGTTAATGTTACCCTTGTTAGACGGCATCCCGAGCCTTGTCCTCAGAGCATGCGCAGACCAGCTGGCTGGAGAGTTTACGGACATTTTCAATCTCTCCCTATCCCAGTCTGCTGTCCCCACTTTCTTCAAGATGTCCACCATTGTTGCTGTACCCAAGAAAGCAAAGGTACCTGAACTAAATGACTATCGCCCATAGCACTCACTTCTGTTATCATGAAGTGCTTTGAGAGGCTAGTTAAGGATCATATCACCTCTACCTTACCTGACACCCTAGACCCACTTCAATTTGCATATTGCCCCAATGGAGCCACAGACGATGCAATCACCATCTCACTGCACACTGCCCTATCCCATCTGGACAAGAGGAATACCTATGTAAGAATGATGTTGATTGACTATAGCTCAGCCTTCAATACCATAGTACCCTCCAAGCTCATCATTAAGCTCGGGGTCCTGGGTCTGAACCCCACCCTGTGCAACTGGGTCCTGGACTTCCTGACGGGCCGCCCCAGGTGGTGAAGGTAGGAAACCGTACCTCCACTTCGCTGATCCTCAACACAGGGGCCCAACAAGGGTACGTGCTCAGCCCCATCCTGTACTCCCTGTTCACCCATGACTGCGTGGCCATGCACATCTCCAACTCAATCATCAAGTTTGCAGACGAAAGAACAGTAGTGGGCCTGATTACCAATAATGACGAGGCAGACTTGAGGAGTTGAGGACCCTGGCGGAGTGGTGCCAGGAAAAAAACCTCTCCCTCAACGTCAACAAAATGAAGGAGCTGATCGTGGACTTCAGGAAACAGCATAGGGAGCATGCCCCTATCCACATTGACGGGACCGCAGTGGAGAAGGTGAAAAGCTTCAAGTTCCTCGGTGTGCACATCACTGACAATCTGAAAAGGTCCACCCACACAGACAGGGCCCCTGAGACCCTCACAAACTTTTACAGATGCTCAATTGAGAGCATCCTGTCAGGCTGTATCACCGCCGTAATCGCAGGGCTCTCCAGCGGGTTGTGCGGTCTTCCCAACGCATCACCGGGGGCACACTGCCTGCCCTCCAGGACACCTACAGCACCCGATGTCACAGGAAGGCCAAAAAGATTATCAAGGACATCAACCACCTGAGCCACGGCCTGTTCACCCCGCTGCCAAGGCGAGGTCAATACAGGTGCACCAAAGCTGGGACCGAGAGACTGAAAAACAGCTTCTATCTCAAGGCCATCAGACTGTTAAATAGCCATCACTAACTGGCTACCACCTGGTTACTCAACCCTGCACCTTAGAGGCGTCTGCCCTATATACATAGAGATGGAATCACTGGTCACTTTAATAATGGAACGCTAGTCACGTTAATAATGTTTACATACTGCTTTACCATACTGTATATACTGTATTCTATTTTACATTATTTTATACAATGCCACTCCGACATTGCTCGTCCTAATATTTCTTTGACTTTTAGATTTTTGTGAATTGTTAGATACTACTGCACTGTTGGAGCTCAGAACAAAAGCATTTTGCAACACCCACAATAACATCTGCTAAATATGTGTAAGTGACCAATAAAATGTAATTAGATTGTTTAATGGCTATTCTTACTCTTGCTCTGGTCGTCAATCTGCGAATATCCAACTCTGCTAACTGTAGATGCCTGCACCGTCGATTTTGAGTTCTTCTTTGTAAAATGAAATACAATGAAGATAGTACCAACAGGATCAGTTCCCCCGACGTTCTACATTTTTCAGGTCACAGAGATCTTGCATATGGAATACACTGGTTGCTTAGCAACGTTGACATCACTTGTAAATATAGTGGACCAAACAGATGCAATGGAAACGCAATTCAAGCTATGCCCATCCAGGCCAACCTGGGTTCAAGTGCCAATGAAAACAACACTTTACATTGTAGATAGCACCTGTTTTCTAATAGTGTGCATTTAGCAGCTTTAGTTGCCTATGGGAAAGGAGAACACTCTTGTAGCATCTGTACTGAGGAACTGAACCTGGCTCCAAAACTCACATCCTAACATCATGTGAGGTCCTTCTGTCTGTCCAGCCATGTCTGATTCACTATAGCACAGAGAGAGAGTGAGAGCAAGAGAGAAAGGGAGAGGAAGGGAGAGAGGGAGATAAATGACTTGTGATTGTGAAGTCCAGAAGTAAGTAATTTCACAGTTGGAAAAATAGGCTAAACATGGCTGTACAGCTGCAGTGTAAGACAGAGGTGGGTTGAGAGTGTTGCTGTCATAGAAATAAGAATTCATTGAACGGGTGTTCCTATTCAAGTCAATGGTGGCCATTGCCACTTGCTTATGACTTGGCCTCAAATACTGGCCCTGAAAGATTACGGTCTTCTGAAATTTGTGTCTGATGTTATTTTTGTAGATTTTGTTGTGTAATTTGGTGATGTGGTGGTTCCTGAGTTTGGAGTAGATGTCGGTGATGAGTGTGATTAGTGTGTAATGGTGGTTTTTAAAGCCATTTTTGTCAGTAATGCGCTGCTTTAACTTAAAGATGTCCCTCTCCCTCTCTGCTACAACTGTGCTTTGTAAGAGCCGGAGGGGACACTCCTTTTCTATCTTTAGGACATCTGTGCTGTCGAAGAGCCCACTCCGCTGCCAGGACCACAGTGACGGTGCCCTCGGGTGGGATCATCAACCCCCCTTGGTTCCTCATCTGATTGTTGGTGGTGGTGGCGGCAGTTACCAGGCCAGGCTCGTTGGTGAAGGGGGACTTCACCTCCTCATCCCCGATGGCTGGTGATGTTGCTCTATTGGAGGCCAGGCGGATGAAGTCAGTGCAGTCCTGGCCGACCACATATTGCCCATCACCCCTGCCTTCACCCCACACCTTGTGAGACGGCTATTGTAATTGACAAAAGTGATGTACTGTTATATGCTTTATATTCTGTGTTGGTGTCTTTGCCAACAACTCTTTATATGGTGGCAAAGTTGGTGAGAAGCTTGTACAATAAGCCTGTGTATTGAAGAATCATGCCATTCACACACTTGTCTGCTATACCCATTAATTTCCATAACTGGAACATTTCCTTTCCTAATTTCCTACTACTGTATTTCCTATGCTCCACAGTGTCAACACCCTGCTGAAATAGCTCTCTACAAATGTGTAATGGGCAGCTATGGAGTGCTTCCATGGTGTGCAGTTCCTTAGGGAGTTGATGGTGTAGGACTTGGAATAGAGTCTTGCAAGTCATGTATAGGGTCTTGCAGGTCAAGGGTAGGGTCTTGCAGCTCATGGATAGGGTTTTGCAAGTCATTCTCCAGGCTGCCAATGAGTGTCTCTGAACTTTTGCTAGGACTCATAATAGCATAGTCATGGTCCCCCTGTTTACAAAGCAACATGTTCATAAAAAAAGATCATCCTGCAAACTGTGTTTGCATTATGACTGAATCCACATTGATGTAGTAGATCGCTTGTCCTGGATGCTTACACAGCAGACTGTCTTTGGGTAAGCTAATGGTGTTGGGCTAGTGGATGCAAGCTAAATGTCTTGACATAAAACATGGCAAAAAAAAAACATATCTTCAAATACATAGATATGCTGAGGATAACGACTCAGTTTAAATCCTGTTGCTAAAACATATAACACCCCTCTCTGTAGCGAATCTGTTCTTCTATGTAATATGTAACTCCATACCTCAAATTCTGTAGGGAATGCAGCTTCCCCTAAGTGTTAGTGTCTGATTCTTTAACATTTCAAATGCCTGCTGCATAAGTAGACTACCATTTCTCATTCCTAGTAGGATCATTTGGGAACTTAAAACATGTTTCATAATAAACATATTTTATTTCATTTGAATGCACCTTCAGTTTTGATTAGGAAAGTATGTGTTACTCATATAAATTACATCTCACTCTAGTTCTCTGATGTTACAACTAATGAACACTAATTATACGTTTTATACCTATGGAAGGTAATTATTGAGTTTGCCTCCATTTTGGACATTTCTTCACCTTTTATTATTGCTATCTTCATAAAAAAATAATGTATAATAAGTCACTATTTGATTAATAGTTATTCATTAATTGCATGCATCTGGCATTACATTGCTGAAGGCCTGCTATAATCAATGCCATTCTTTCTTCAGTGCAGAAGACTGACGAACATTTCCGTTAGCAAGTTTAGCTAGGTAGCTAATGTTGTTACGGTGAGTAAAGATTTATAGATTGCATGACCTGCTACCTGCTCAGCTATCTATGTTTGCGTTTAGCTTCTTAAATCAATGACTTCAACTATTTTTTAAATCATCGGTCCATTTTAGCAAAACGCAAAGAAGAGTAGACCATTGGGTCTGGTTATTTTTTTCAACTTTATCAACTCATTCATTCAAACATTAGCAAGCTCATTCTGACTCTCATGCCATCCAAGACTCAGATGCCTGGAGATAGCCAAAGCCTGGTAACTGTGGAAATCCTTTTTTTTACCTTTATTTAACTAGGCAAGTCAGTTAAGAACAAATTCTTATTTTCAATGACGGCCTAGGAACAGTGAGTTAACCTGCCTTGTTCAGGGTCAGAACAACAGATTTTTTTTACTTTGTCAGCTCGGGGATTCAATCTTGCAACCTTCCAGTTACTAGTCCAACGCTCTAACCACTAGTTTACCTGCCACCCCGGTGTTATATAATCCTGCGTCACAATACCAGGTCCGCCATTGCGAGTGTACCCATGAGTTTACAAGTCAAATTGCCAGGTTTAGAGTTTCCAAGACTGTTCTATTCATTCGTATTTATATGGTTGCTGTGCTGTCGTCAGGAAGCAAGGGGATGCCAGAAGGGAACAGAACAGATTGTCTTGGATTAGCTGGTGTGTTCCAGCACAAGAGGGAGCTGCAGCCTCTCTGTGATGTGGTCATAACAGATAGACTGGAGATGGGCTTTGAGGATGGGATGTTCTATCACTGTTGTCCCCTGTGGTTTTTACACCCTGTCCACTAGAAATGCCACTGCCTCAGGACACATACAGAAAGGGCTTTAAATCTCTCTCTCAACTTCTCCAAGATTATCTTGGGAATTTCTTCATAACTTTGTAGGGAACGTGTACAGAGCCTTATCAGCAGCATATTGTCACACTAGCACACTGCCACTTCCATTCTTTAACAAGTAATATTTATGTATGTTTGATAAGAACCTGCCACCTACCCCAATCTGTCTGAGGTGGTAATAACAGCGTTTGTTCGTGGACACTCGATACTGAAGTGTGGATGTCAGTTGCATTAAGGCATGTAGCTTATGCTGTACATGCACAGGTATGTTAGGCTATTATGATCAATAGTCTCTGGATGCCCTATGTGACTATCCATTTAAATATTATACCAGCCAGTATCTCTTAAATTGCTTATTGAACACTGACAGTTTAGAATGGGACTCTGAGGTGTCATGACTGTTGGAGCTGCTCCAGACAAATGAGCCAGTACAGTATTAGGACTAGAGCCAACCTCTTGATGAGAACACAGCGCATGTTAATCTAGCATTTCCATGCACTATATTTAGGCCACTCCAACACACTCAAAAGAGGATGACAACAGTTTGGATGTGTGGTGCACTCAACTCTAATTTGATTGTACTAGTAGTGGGTATCCACTGCCAAATACCCAGGCATGCAGATGAGCAGTGTGCCATTATAAATTACGTTTGTGTCTCAATTAAGTGCTCAGTGGGGCTTCTTTGAAATGTAACGGAACAAATTACAGCTGTCACTTTTAAAGAGAAAGAGATGATTGTTAATGGGAATGTATGATTTCTTTGTGGGTGCAATTAAATTGTACTTGATACTGTATATTATTCTCTTAACTATTATTAATGTTCTTCTAAGTATGTCTTTATCAAAGTAATTTGAATAGAGAGCCTAATGGCTGAATTTGTCTGTGGGCTATTGAATAATTATTCAATATTTGTCTTTACTTAAATGTACTTGTGTGTGCGTCTGCATGACTGACCATTTACACAAATACACTGTATGTGATGTATTGTATGAGAGTGTAAATCATTTAAGGGAGGAGCTCAATGATTCTGACCCTTTGCTCTGTTTGATAGCCTGGGCACATGTTAAAGATAGGCACCCTGTGGAACATCTGGCCAAACATGTGGGCAGATGGTCAGACTGCATCTAGCAGCTTTAGCTGCCTAGGGGAAAGGAAAACGCTTGTGTAACATCTGTACTGTGGAACTGAACATCCTAAACTCAAAAGGGAAGCTGATATCCTGACGCCATGTGAGGTCCTTCTGTCTCTCCAGCCATGTCTGATTCACTACAGCAGAGAGGGAGAGGGTGAGAGAAAGGATTTGTGATTGTGAAGTCCTGAAGTAAGCCATTTCACAGTTGGAATGAGAGGATAAAAATGGCTATGCAGCTACAGTGTGAGACAGAGGTGGGGGAGAGTGTTCCTGTGCTGTCGCCAGGAGGGAACAGAACAGATTGTCTTGGATTTCCTGGTATGCTCCAGCACAAGAGGGAGCTGTAGCCTCTCTATGGTGTGGTCATATCATATAGACTGGAGATTTGAGGATAGGATGTTATGCAGCATCAGTCCTCAGAGAATGTATTGAATAGAAGGAACTGCATTGTGTAACCCATGTGGAGTGTATAATGTTTGTGCTAAGGAGAAGCGGAAGTGGGTCTGAGATCTTAAGTAAAGGTATTGAATCTGTTGTAGTGCATGTTTGTGCATTTGTGCCTTTCTTTTTTTTCATTCAACTCGGTGTGGAGCCTATAGTATGCTCCACAGTTTTCAAACCCAGTTAAATGTCTAGCCTAAGCCTATAAGTGTAGTTTATTGCAGTTTATTAGCCCTATTTCAGAAGCTTCCCAGCAATTTCACCTTTCGTGTCTTTATAATCAACTCTTCATCAAGGATGTCCCCAACTCTCCCTCATCATACCTTCTTGTCTCTGCTTATGATTAGACTTTTTAATAATTCATTAGTTACCCCCATCAGCCTGTGATCCCCTTTCTCAGCAAGTCAATTTGTGTAACCAGTGGGACAGCCCAGGACTGAAAGTGGCCCTCTTACTTCCTTCTTTCATCCAATCTTATCTGGGCTATTACATTTCTCAGCAGTTGGGACTGAACAAAGAGAGACAATAACTGTGCCGCTCTCAGAGCTTTGTTGTATTCAAAGCACTAAACATTATTCATAATGATTTTGCATATCTATATTTCCATATTTTATACAACTATTGGCATTCACAAGATGAAGAGTGTAAACAACTATATGATAATACTCAGTAATGGACTTGGACAAATAAGTGCATACATGCTGTTTTATAATACATTCTTAATTCTATTTCATGTCTCTTGCTAATCTTGTTTATAGCCAGATTGATAGGATATATTATGATACAGTTGATCAGTGAGATGGGAGGGCACTTTGCTATGAAACCTTGTAGGGAACAGGCCTATAACTGATTAATATGGATGTGTATGAAAAGCAGCTGACTAGGATAAAATGCATATCTTCTGGGATATGGGTAGGGCTATTATTTTACCATCACATAGCATTATACTCCTTCAGTCAGTCTTTCCAATCATGGATTCTTTCAGCTTTATCACTGATATAATACCATTCTTTGTTATTACTGTAGATAGAGTAAAACACATAGAGTAGGCTATATTATTCAGTGAGTTGATAAGCCAAAACAGAGTTTCATTTTCCTCCAGTTGCTCCAGTAGCTGGTGGTGAAGTTGGCAGAAACTTTAGAGAGGAGATATGATCAGCACAGTTCCTGAACCGTGGCAGTGTCTGTGGACAGAAACAAAAGATATTCCACGCTGCCAAAGGAGATTCATATGCATTGTAATGAGCAGGTTAGTGTTTTCGTCATGAATCTTGTTCTGAAGGCAGCTCTGCAGAGTGGTTACTAGCTGGCCCATCTAGCGGAAATCGCCCAGCTCTGCCCCCAGGGCAAGTTTCATGACAATAAACGTCAACCTGCTTGTCACTTTGAGCACTTCCCCCACACCCTCGTCCCCCACATAGCTATTGCTTTTTGTGTAATTGTATTTATTCTGATAGTATATCTCCTGTGGACTAAAATGATAATGTATACTCAAAATGCATTCTTCAAATTCATGGACTCACTCATAGGCACTATGTCAAACACATCTTAACTTCTCACAACAGCACATTGGAACACCAGCACTCCCCCCACCCCCTCATCAGCAGCCAATCCACATTTCAATTAGTTTCCTCTCTCGTTTAGATGGCTCGGGCTATCTTTTCCCGTATGCTGGCCACTGTGTCTAATGACTCTCAGTTTGCATTTCATTGGATTAGCAGGGAATGGCCGGGGACATGGCGTTGATGAGAGGTGACAATGAGCAGACATATGGTCACAGCTGGCTGGGGCTGGTGCTGCCACCACCACACACTTTGATCCAGTGCCCACTCATTGTCCCACAGCTGGAGCCAGACTTACGTCCCTAGGATCAGATAGATACACTATGTACTTGATGGAGCCTCAAGATCGGGCATAATGGGCATACCTCGCTTCACTGGTAGAGATACACCCAGTCAGGAGCTCAGCTCATAACCACCCCTCCTTTACCAGGGCTGCAGAGCCTCCTTTTGCATCATGCTTACTTAACATACACCACAGGAGGCTGCTGAGGGGAGGACGGCTCATAATAATGGCTGGAATGGAGTGAATGGAATGGTATCAAACACATGAAAATCATGTGTTTGATGTGTTCGATATCATTCCATTTTTTCCATTCCAGCCATTATTATGAGCCCGTCTTCGCCAATTAAGGTGTCACAGGCTGCCTGTGACCTACACCTCTGTAACATCCCACCGTGTGTTTAATCACTATCATGAAGCAGGTACTGTAGATGCAGATTCAGTGGTTTAGTGGTAATAGTGAATTCCAATGCTTTTGTAAGGGCAGACATTACATGTGTAGGATAGGGGTGGTTGTTTTAACACCATGCCCTGCCACAGGTCTCCTTTCTTCCATTATTGTGCTGATACAATGCACCAATCACCCGACCAATAAATCAATCCGCCAGCCAATAGCCATTACTTCGAATTAAAGCTACCCGCTCTCCCTGGGAAACAGCTGACATATTCATAAAAACAGCTTTCATTAGTGTGTATCGACCAAGCCATTATGAGCCATGCTGAAAAACCTGCCCTGTGCTCACAGGAAGCTGTGAGGGAGAGACTGAGAGAAAGCCACATTTCCGGCAAATACATTTTAGCACAAAATAAATCTTGTCTCTGCCAGAATCGCTTGAATTTATCCCATTTTAATGGATGCGAGGCTGGGGGCTTGGCAGAGGTGGGGTGTGTCAGCCTAAAAAATGAGCTCACTATGGTAGAGAACTAGCACATCAATATGGGTCACATGTAAATCACACCACGAGACGGACAAACTCTGCTTTCCCATTGGGGCAGATGCTGGCTGCGAGGATGCATCATTTCAGAATGCGTACAAGACTTTCTCTGTTTATTTGCAATGCTGCTGGTTCAGTTATACAAGCAAGGCTTTGGCCAAAGCGGACATTGCAGTGCTTGTCCAGTAGATGGGGGTGGTGGTACAGACAGCTCCTCTGGTCAGGAAGAGTATAGCTATGGCATTGAGCCAACCTCTTCAGAATCCCAGCCCTCTTGCTGCTCTTCAACCAGACCTTGCTGTTTACCTTCACTCTTCATAACATCATTGAGACATTGATAACTGAAAGCACTGTAAAACCTGTCGGTGAGCATAATGGCTCTTGTGGGTTTTACTTTGTTCATTGAGTGAAGCTTGTTCTAGTTCATCCCTCTTTACATTAACAGCCAGGTTAATGAATCATAGCTGAACAAGCTGAAGATGGAGAGGTCCACAATTTACAGAATACGTACAAACAGTAGGGCTCACACAGTAGTGATAAGAGGTAGTGGGCTTATCTTGGTCATGTATCACCCTCTGCATATCAACCCGATAGGGTAGTGTGGTTCCCTTGCCTAGAAGAGCATGGGTACGGTAGATCGTCACCTGTCTAGAAGAGCATGGGTAGCTACTGGAACCAGACATCAATTTAACGTCCATTCCACATTGGTTCAGCGTAATTTCATTGAAATGACGTGGAAACAACGTTGATTCAACCCGTGTGTGCCCAGTGGGTAGTGGGTTCTTTTGCCTGGAAGACCATCTGCATTGTTATTTCTACCAGTCTTCTAAAGCATGGATAGTGTTCTACTAGACTGACACAGAATCAGAAGTGTTCCACTAACCTGACATGGATAGGGTTTCACTTTTCCGGTAGAGTAGCTTCCTCTCTGCTATAGTATATGGCAGTGTACAAGAAGAAAGGCAATTTGTTTGTACTGCAAACTATACGATAATTACCTGTGTTTCTGCCTCCGTCTTTAAGAATATGTTGAGCATCACACCGAAAGGAACACCTCCGCGCTCATCATTATCGATAGCCGTAATTATGATAGAAGCTGGCGCAAGCACTGTTTACCGTACCTTTAGCATGTTCCTGTGTGTGTGTCAGTGAGGCTCTGCGTGGGGCACATAATGTTGTTTAAATTCACAATTGGCAATGAAACAGTACTCGAGTTTTGAAAACAGACAGAATCTGCTTCTCCTCATTATAACAAAGGCCGGGGTATAGCTTCAGATGTGCATTATCACTTACATCTCCATTTCCTCTCCCTCCCCTCGGTATGCTCACCACGTATTCAATTACTCCTGAGTTGATTACATACTTAAAATATGACATTGAAGGGCAAATGGCTACTTACTCCTGGTCGTGGGCTTGGCCAATGGCGTGGTCTCCGACTGAACATTTTAGCTACAATTTTAGAGACCGTCTTCTTGGCCACGGAGACAAAACTGTTTCCATTGATCATCCTTGAGATGTTTCTCCAACTTGATTGGAGTCCACCTGTGGTAAATTAAATTGATTGGATATGATTTGGAAAGGTCCCTCAGTTGACAGTGCATGTCAGAGCAAAAACCAGTCAAGAGTTCGAAGGAATTCGTAGAGCTCCGAGACAGGATTGTGTCGAGGCACAGATCGGGGGAAGGTGACCAAGAACCCGATCACCACTCTGACAGAGCTCCAGAGTTCCTCTGTGGAATGGGAGAACCTTCCAGAAGGACAACCATCTCTGCAGCACTCCACCAATCAGGCCTTCATGGTAGAGTGGCCAGATGGAAGCCACTCCTCAGTAAAAGGCACATGACAGTCCACTTGGAGTTTGCCAAAAGCCACCTAAAGGACTAAGAAACAACGAGAAACAAGAACCTCTGGTTTGATGAAACCAAGATTGAACTCTTTGGCCTGAATGCCAAACCCAGCCACCATCTCTACGGTGAAGCATGGTGGTGGCAGCAGCATCATGCTGTGGGGATATTTTTCAGTGGCAGGGACTGGGAGACTGGTCAGGATTGAGGGAAAGATGAACAAAGCAAAGTACAGAGAGATCGAATGAAAACCTGCTCCAGAGCACTCAGAACCTCAGACTGGGGTGAACGTTCCAACAGGGCAAAAAACAGCTTTTTACATTAGCATGTGACGTTCAGAACTAGCATTCCCACCGAACACTTCCGGTGAATTTACTAAATTACTCACGATAAACGTTCACAAAAAACATAACAATTATTTTAAGAATTATAGATACAGAACTCCTTTATGCAATCGCTATGTCCGATTTTAAAATAGCTTTTCGGCAAAAGCACATTTTGCAATATTCTGAGTAGATAGCCCAGCCATCATGGCTAGCTATTTTGAACCCCACCAAGTTTGGCCCTCACCAAACTCCGATTTACTATTAGAAAAATTTGATTACCTTTGCTGTTCTTCGTCAGAATGCACTCCCAGGACTTCTATTTCAATAACAAATGTTGGTTTGGTTCCAAATAATCCATAGTTATGTTCAAATATCCTCTGTTTTGTTCGTGCGTTCAAGACACTATCCGAAGGGTGACGAAGGGTGACGCGCCCGACGCATTTCGTGACAAAAAAATTCTAAATATTCCATTACCGTACTTCGAAGCATGTCAACCACTGTTTAAATCAATTTTTATGCTATTTTTCTCGTAAAAAAGCGATAATATTCCGACCAGGAAACCCTGTTTACGTTCAAAGACAGAGAAAATAAAAACATGGTGTCGCCTCGTGCACGCGCCTCAGTCTCATTGTCCTCTGATCGACCACTATCCAAATGCGCTAATGTTTTTCAGCCAGGTGCTCCAAAGACATCATTCACCGGTTTGCCGCCTTCTGAGAGCCTATGTGAGCCGTAGGAAGTGTCATGTTACAACAGAGATCCTCAGTTTTCAATAAAGAGAGTGTAGAAGCCCAAGAAATGGTCAGACAGGCCACTTCCTGTTCAGAATCTTCTCAGGTTTTTGCCTGCCATATGAGTTCTGTTATACTCACAGACACCATTCAAACAGTTTTAGAAACTTTAGGGTGTTTTCTATCCAAAGCCGATTTCGTCCCACATACCCTAGAGACGTTAATTATCTATGTTACCCAACTAATTCTAATTCATCCGCCACAGTTGTCAACCAACGTGAATTCAATGTGAAATCAATAAAAAAATTATAATTTCATTGGATTTAGGTTAAAAGTGGTTAATAAAGTGGTTAAAATGTAGGTTAAAAGTGACTACATGATTCCATATGTGTTATTTCATAGTTTTTTTGTCTTCACTATTATTATACAACGTAGAAAATAGTAAAAATAAAGAAAAACCCTTGAATGAGTAGGTGTGTCCAAACTTTTGACTGTATATACAGTGCCTTCGGAAAGTATTTAGACCCCTTGACTTTTTCCACATTTTGTTACGTTACATTCTTCTAAAATGGATACAATAAAAATGTTTCCTCATGTCACACCTGCTCCTGCTCTCCCTCTCTGGCACTCGAGGGCAGGCTGCCCTTCATTACGCACACCAGTCAACATCACTACGCACAGCTGCGCAATATTGGACTCATCTGGACTCCACTAACTTGTTGATTGCACTTCTATATCTGTCTGTTCCTCAGTTGGTTCCCAGTGTCAGAATTATTGTCGTTATGTCATTTTGTTCCCTCGTCCAGACGTTTTCCAGTAAATGTTAACTCCCTATACATGCTTTTCGTCTCCAGCGTTGATCCTTACACCTCATCAATCTACACACAATACCACATGATAACAAAGCAAAAATACATTTTCAGAAAATGCTGCTAATATATTAAAAACTAAAAACAGAAATACCTTATTTACATAGGTTTTCAGACCCTTTGCTATGAGACACAAAAATTGAGCTCAGGTGCATCCTGTTTCCATTGATTGTAGACCGTGCATGTCAGTGCAAAAACCAAGCCAAGCTCCGAGACAGAATTGTGTCAAGGCACAGACCTGAGGAAGGGTACAAAGAAATGTCTGCAGCATTAAAGGTCCCCAAGAACACAAGTGGCTTCCATCATTCTTAAATGGAAGAAGTCTGGAACAACCAAGATTCTTCCTAGAATTGGCAGCCTGGCCAAATGGAGCAATCGGGGGAGAAGGGCCTTGGTCAGGGAGGTGACCAAGAACCTGATGGCCACTCTGACAGAGCTCCAGAGTTCCGCTGTTTAGAGAGGAGAACCTTACAGAAGGACAACCATCTCTGCAGCACTCCACCAATCAGGCCTTTATGGTAGAGTGGCCAGACGTAAGCCACTCCTCTGTAAAAGGCACATGACAGCCTGCTTAGAGTTGGCCAAAAGGCACCTGAAAGACTCTCAGACCATGAGAAACAAGATTCTCTGGTCTGATGAAACCAAGGTTGAACTTTCTGGCTTGAATGCCAAGCGTCACATCTGATGGAAACCTTGCACCATCCCAATGGTGAAGCATGGTGGTGGTAGCATCTTGCTGTGGGGATGTTTTTCAGCGGCAGGGACTGGGAGACTAGTCAGGATCGAGGGAAAGATGATAGGAGCAAAGTACAGAGTGATCCTTGATTTAAACCTGTTCCAGAGCACTCAGGACCTCAGATTTGGGTAAAGGTTGACCTTCCAACAGGACAACCTCCCTAAGCACAAGGTCAAAACAACATAAGAGTGGATTCAGCCAGAGCTGGGACTAAACACCTCCCTCTGCAACTGTATCCTGGACTTCCTGACGGGCCGTCCCCAGGTGGTAAGGGTAGGTAACAACACATCCGCCACACTGATCCTGAACACAGGGGCCCCTCAGGTGTGCGTGCTCAGCCCCCTCCTGTACTCCCTGTTTACTCATGACTGCACTGCCAGGCATGACTCTAAAACCATCATTAAATTTCTCAATGACACAACAGTGGTAGGCCTGATCACAGACAACAACGAGACAGCCTATAGGGAGGAGGTCAGAGACCTGGTTGTGTGGTGCCAGGACAACAACCTCTCCCTCAACGTGATCAAGACAAAGGAGATGATTGTGGACTGCAGGAAAAAAAGGACTGAGCACGCCCCCATTCTCATCGACAGGGCTGCAGTGGAGCAGGTTGAGAGCTTCAAGTTCCTTGATGTCCACATCACCAACAAACTAACATGGTCCAAGTACACCATGACAGTCGTGAAGCATGCACGACAAAACCTATTCCCCTTCAGGAGACTGAAAAGATTTGCATGGGTCGTCAGATCCTCAAAAGGTTCTACAGCTGCACCATCAAGGGCATCCTGACTGGTTGCATCACTGCCTGCTATGGCAACTGCTCGGCCTCCGACCGCAAGGCACTACAGAGGGTAGTGCGAACGGCCCAGTACAGCACTGGGACCAAGCTTCTTGTCATCCAGGACCTCTATACCAGGCAGTGTCAGAGGAAGGCCATGAAAATTGTCAAAGAGTCCAGCCACCCTTGTCATAGACTGTTCTCTCTGCTACCACACGGCAAGCAGTACCGGAGCGCCAAGTCTAGGTCCAAGAGGCTTCTATACAGCTTCTACCCCCAAGCCACAAGACTCCTGAACATCTAGTCAAATGGCTACCCAGACTATTCACATTGCCCCCCATCCCCTCTCCACACCACTGCCACTCTCTTTTGTCATCTATGCATAGTCACTTTAATTAACTCTACCTAGATGTACTGTACATACTACCTCAACTAATCGGTGCCCCCGCACATTGACTCTGTACCGGCACCCCCCCTGTATATACTGTTATTTTTTACTGCTCCTCTTTAATTTCTTGTTACTTTTATCTCTTATTTTTATTGAACCTGATCGAACATCTCTGGAGAGACCTCAAAATAGCTGTGCAGCAATGCTCCCCATCAAACCTGAAAGAGCTTGAGAGGATCTGCAGAGAAGAATGGATGAAACTCCCCAAATACAGCTATGCCAAGCTTGTAGTGTCATACCCAAGAAGACTCAAGGCTGTAATTACTGCCAAAAGTGCTTCAACAAAGTACTCAGTAAAGGGTCTGAATACTTATGTAAATGTGATTTTTCAGTTTATAAAAAAATATGTATTTGCTTTGTCATTTTGGGGCATTGTGAGTAGATTGATGAAGGAAAAATAACTATTTAATCAATTTTAGAATAAAGCTATGTCATGACTATCCTGGTTGAGGATCCAAGGCCTCAGATCAGCTTGGCAAATGGCTTACAGATAGCCAGGCCCTGGGCCATATTTATGACACCTTCACACCCTGTCGTAAATCAAGTGAGAGAGAACTCTCCCTCTGGCTCTCTAGTAGCAAGATTGGAATGTCTTTGTTACAGAGACATTTTGCCACCCAAAACCTTTTTGTCCATTAAACTGAATATAGGAACAATATTTATAAGATAGGAATGTTAAGAATGGTCCTTGGGGATCTAAAGAATAATCCTGTCATATTACTTTCATTTTGTGATGCCATTAAAAACTCTATAACGAAAATACTGTAACTTAGGAAGGAAACACATTCTAGCAGTAAAGTGTCCATCCAATATGATGTTAACCTTTTCATATGCGAGTTCCAAATATCTCTACCGGTCGCCCTAGCATGAGTTGTTTTATGCACGTGATGTCAGAATGCACTCACTGTTCCAAAATGTGATTATTACGCAACAGGACAGTTAACACGCGCAGCCTGCTAACTATCTATAGTGTTTCAACTTGTCAATTTCAAATTATTTTCTAACAAGTTGTATCTTCTAACAACAGTTTGAATTGAGGTGTGTTTCACCTGCTCAATTATTCACATAGAAGTAGCCCATTTCATCGTTGCGTACAATTTATGTTTGAGGCTTTACTGAGCCGGACAAACTTCTCTCTTCGAGGAGAGCCCATGCATTTCACCAATGTTTGCGCAGATCAAGTATGCAGATATTTGTGCAGTCTTGCACGAACTGGAACATTTTCTGGCTGGTGCTCGCATTGCCTTGTTGTTTTCCTTACAAATAATAACTTTGGACATTCCTATCAAAGTAAGTTCCTTATTTTCTGTATATCGTGTTGTTGTTTCTACTGTAGGCACATATAGTATGGATGTATGCACGTACGTATGTGTGTATATATGGAGCACAATGTATTTACAGTTTTATTCACATGTTTTCAAGTACTGGTGACAAATAATGCATTCTGATTATTACACAGATTGTAATGACACCTATGATATGTGTTAAATACTTTTTTGAAGGTTGTACTGATTATAATGAGCTAATGCTAAGCTATTTGTCAGCTATGTGTATGTGTGGGGCCATGTTTGTTGACATTATACAATGCATTCTGGGTGTCACGTAAACATCTGCCAGACCAAAGATGTTATAATGAGGTGAGTAAGGGTTCACTCATCTTTCGGGTAAACTTCCAGAAGTGAATGAGGGGAAATGAATGATCGTAGACGACACACCCACTTCAACATGCATACTATAAACAGACCAAACTCATCTTGTCTCCTCCTATTATCTTTGGTTGATGTGTAAAAACAAACATGGCAGCGTACACAAACTACCCATTGTCGGATTACTTTTGGATTTCTATAACTTCTTCAGGGTAGGGGGCAGTATTCGGAAGTTTGGATGACTAAGGTGCCCAAAGTAAACTGCCTGCTACTCAGGCCTAGAAGCTAGGATATGCGTATAATTGGTAGTATTTGATAGAAAACACTCTGAAGTTTCTAAAACTGTTTGAATGATGTCTGTGAGTATAACATAACTTATTTGGCAGGCGAAACCCCGACGACAAACCATACAGCATTGTTTTTTTTGAGGTCACTCTCTTTTCAATGGGTTTTCTATGGGGATCTAGATTTCTAAGGCACTTGCTTGCAGTTCCTATCGCTTCCACTGGATGTCAACAGTCTAGAAATTGGTTGATGTTTTTCCTTTGAGAAATGAAGAAGTAGCCCTGTTCAGAACGAGGGTCGAGTCTCGTGTACTGTTGTGGTTGGGGCGTGTGACCTGAAAGCTCGCTCCACTTTGTTTTTGTCCTGTATTGAACGCTGTTTATCCCGTCTTAAATTTGATCAATTATTTACGTAAAAAAAAGACCTAAAGTTGAATTAGGAAAGTTGTTTGAAATGTTTGGACAAAGATTACAGGTAACTTATTAGGTATTTTGTAGTCATGTTGCGCGAGTTGGAACCGGTGTTTTTCTGGATCAAACGCGCCAAATAAATTGACATTTTGGAGATATAACGACGAAATTAATCGAATGAAATGCCAACAGAAGAAGCTATTCAAAGGCATGAATTATATCGTTATTTCTGTGTTTTGTGTCGCACCTGGCGGAATGAAATATGATTGTCTGTGTTTGTTTCATGGGGTGCTGTCCTCAGATAATCGCATGGTTTGCTTTCGCCGTAAAGCCTTTTTGAAATCTGACACCGTAGCTGGATTAACAAGAAGTCAAGCATTAATTTGACATATTGCATGTGTATTTTCAAGAATGTTAAATATTTACAATTCTGTAGTTTGAATATCGCGCTCTGCAATTTCACTGGATGTTGGGACGCTACCCTCCCACGTACCCTAGAGAGGATAAAGTGTTTTACTCAGTTATTTCAATCAATGGTGAGCTCACCCGTGATGTGATTAATTATAAATAGTTATTGCTATTAGCTAATTCATATTGTAGTTTCTGTCAGCCGAGAGTTAAAAAATATGAGCGCTTGTGTTACGTCAATCTTTCCTCAGTTAGCGCTATGACAAATGTAGCCTACATTTCCCGGTTTGGATGATTGTGTTCTGCTGTAGCTACTTCTGTGAATGTCTGAACATTGCATTCTGGACATAACTTTGTAAGGACTGTGTTTGTGCAAAATGTTTCTGTGAAAAAACAGTGTGGCCAGCTCAAATACTGATTGTTGCGTCAATCGAAACTGGACGTTCTAAATAAGCATTCTAATCACACCGGTTTGAGCGTACACTGCAGGGACCACTATAGAATGATCACACACATTTGATGGTACATGTGAAAAGGTTAATACAATTTGATGAAAGATGAAAAAAAAATCTTACTATAGGAATGTGATCTTGGTTTTCTAATGAGATAATGGTTTTTCATGTCCGTTGCACATTAACTAAGCCACGCCCCTAATGAGGTCAGAAGAGCATGTCAGTGTGATGGAACTGCCTTTCCGACCAGTGCTTAAAGAGACTCGCTAAGAATTAACATATGGAGGAGGAGGAACTTCTTGATGCAATTAAAGCCTTTAAGGCTGGGAAAACTCCAGGGCTGGATGGCATACCAGTGGAAGTATACCAAACTTTTTTTGATATACTCAGAGGACCATTATTAGCATGTTTTAACCACTCCTATAGAAATAGTAGATTATCGGACATGCAACAAGGTCTGATTTAATTATTACTGAAACGGGTTCCAAGTGGTATATATAAAGATCCAGTCAATTAAAGAAATTAGTGGCCTCTTAAACTTCAGTGTTGGGATGCAAAAATTCTGGCTAAATGCTTGGTGCATAGAATTAAAAAGGTATTGTCAGATATTATTCATCCTAATCAGACAGGTTTTTTACGTGGACGATACATTGGAGATAATATAAGACAAGTACTGGAAACAATAGAATACTATGAAATATTGGGGACACCAGAACAGGTTTTCATAGCTGATTTTGAAAAGGCTTTTGATAAAGTACGACTGGAGTTTGTATATAAATGCCTAGAATATTTCAATTTTGGAGAATCTCTTACAAAATGGGTTAAAGTTATGTATAGTAACCCTAGGTGTAAAATAGTAAATAATGACTACATCTCAGAAAGTTTTAAACTATCAAGAGGAGTAAAACAGGGTTGTCCACTATCGGCATATCTATTTATTATCAAAGTGTTAGCTGTTAAAATTAGATCCAACTATAATATTAAGGGATTAGAAATCTGTGGCTTAAAAACAAAGATGTCATTGTACTCTGATGATTCATGTTTTCTTTTAAAACCACAATTAGAATCCCTCCACAGCCTCATAGAGGATCTAGATACTTTCGCTAACCTCTCTGGATTAAAACCAAATTATGATAAGTATTAGATCACAAAAAAATTCTACTTTTACATTACCGTGTAGTTTACCAATAAAATGGTCTGACGGGGATGTGGACATACTCGGTATACAAATCCCGAAATAAAGAAATTCTCTCACTCCAATACATTTTTATAGAAAGTTAGCAAAAATAGATAAGGTCTTGCTACAATGGAAAGGAAAATACCTGTCTATTTGTGTAAAAATCACCCTGATTAACCCTTTAGTCATATCACTGTTTACCTATTTGCTTATGGTTTTGCCTACACCTAGTGACCTGCTTTTTAAATTATATGAACAAAAAATATTCCATTTTATTTGGAATGGCAAGGCAGACAAAACTAAAGGCCTATTTATATAATTAATATGAATTCGGAGGGTAGAAATTATTAAAAATTAAAGCATTAGACCTCTCACTAAAGGCATCAGTCATTAAAAAGTTATACTTAAATCCGAAATGGTTCTCTAGTAAATTGGTATGAATGTCCCACCCCATGTTCAAGAATGGCCTTTTTCCCTTTATTCAGATTACAACTCCTCACTTTCGGTTGTTTGAAAACTAAATCATCTCCAATATATAGTTATTTTTTTAAAGAAGCCTTAGAAAGTTAGTTGCAATTTCAGTTTAATCCACCTGAAAAGACAGAACAAATAATACAACAAATATTGTGGTTAAACTCAAATATACTAATTGATAAAAAATAAAAAAAATCGATACAATATTTGAAAAAGGTATAATTTTTGTAAATTATATCATAAATAGGACTGGTGGAGTTATGTCACACATGCAGCTAACACAGACATATGGAAATGTCTGCTCTACCCAAAATGACAACAAACTAATTGCAGCATTACCAGAAAAATGGAAGAGGCAAGTAAAAGTGGGAAAAAGTAATGAGCTTGTCTGTCGGCTCTGCATTAAAGACCATAAATGGTTAAAGAAAATTGTGATAAATAAAAACATATACCAATTTCATTTAACCTCACTACGGGGTGTGGGATGCTAGCTAGCCAACATCCAGTGAAATTGCAGAGCCCCAAATTCAAAAACAGAAATACTCATTATAAAAATTCCTGAAACATACAAGTGTTATACATGGGTTTAAAGATAAACTTCTTGTTAATCCACCCACGGTGTCAGATTTCAAATATGCTTTAAGGCGAAAGCATACCATGCGATTATCTGAGAACAGCACCCAGCAGACAAATCACTACAAACAGTAACAAGCCAAGTAGAGGAGTTACACAAGTCAGAAATAGTGATCAAATGAATCACTTACCTTTGATGATCTTCATATGTTTGCACTCACAAGACTCCCATTTACTCAATAAATGTTAGTTTTGTTCGATAAAGTCCATGTTTATATCCAAAAACCTCCGTTTTGTTAGCGCGTTTTGTTCAATAATCCACTGTCTCAAACAACATCCGGTGAAATATAGAGCGTGAAACTCAACAAAACAGAAATTCTCATAATAAACATACATAAAAGAAACAAATGTTAAACACCAGCTTAAAGATAAACTTCTTGTTAATCCAAACGCTGTGTCAGATTTCAAAAAGGCTTTACGGCGAAAGAAAAACATGCAATTATCTGAGAACAGCGCCCAGCAGACAAATCATTACAAACAGTTAACAGCCAAGAAGAGGAGTAACAAAAGTCAGAAATAGCGATAAAATGTATCACTTACCTTTGATGATCTTCATATGGTTGCACTCCGAAGACTCCATGTTACACAATAAATGTTCGTTTTCTTCGATAATGTCCCTCTTTATGTCCAAAAACCTCAGTTTTGTTGGTGCGTTTTGTTCAGCAATCCATTGGAACAAATAAAAGTTCGTAGAAACATGTCAAACGATGTTTAAAATCAATCCTCAGGTTGTTTTTGTCATAAATAATCAATAATATTTCAACTGGACAAAAGCTTCGTCAATAGAAAAGGAGAAACAAGAAAGGCATGCTCCTGATCGCGCACTGGACTCATGTCTGGAAATTTCCACTGTCCACTCATTGAAAGTGCTGTAACTCCCTAATTTTTCCAGAGTAAAAGCCTGAAACAATGCCTAAAGACTGGCCACATGTAGAAGAAGCCATAGAGATTGTGAACTGGGTCCTAAGTCTTTGTATGGTGGATAGGCTTTCAATGGAAAAACAGCCTTTCAAAATAATAGTACTTCCTGGATGGATCTTCCTCAGGTTTTCACCTGCCATATCAGTTCTGTTATACTCACAGACATTATTTTAAAAGTTTTGGAAACGTTAGAGTGTTTTCTATCCAAATCTACCACTTATATGCATATCCTAGCTTCTGGGCCTGAGTAGCAAGCTGCTACTCCGAATGCTGCCCCCTACCCTAGTGAAGTTAAGGACCAAACAATTGACAGCTGTGCCAGATAAATTGCAAAATAGTTGGGAAGAGATTTTCGATGTTCCCATTTCATGGAGAATGATTTATGAATTGACATGCAAAACAACACCGGATTCAAAACTTCAAAAAACTTCAAACCAATAGAATGCTATACATATGCGGGATACAATCTTCCCAGCTCTGAAGATTTTGCAGTGAGGAAGCAGAGTCACTAGATCATTTATTTTTGTACAGTCTGGTCACAGGTCCAGGAATAGCTGAAAATTGCAACATTTGCCTAGAACTAACGCTGCAGATAGCAATACTGGGTGATTTTGAAAAGTTATAGTCATTCAATCAATAATATAATCATTATTTTAGCAAAAATGTTTATCTTTAATTTACAATCTATAGAAGCTATAAAAATAGAAAGGTTCAGTACTTTTGTGAAGCATCACAGCACTGTTGAAAAATATATGGCAAATAGAAATCCAAAATGGATTGTGTTAGGACATAGATGGGAGGGGTTGAACAGAGCTGAAGGGTGGGACTAATAACAAGAGAAGCAATATAAATCATACAGGGTCTGTAAAATGTAGAGTTGAAGTCGTAAGCTTACATAAACTTAGGTTGGAATCATTAGAACTTGTCTTTCAACCATTCGACAAATTTGTTGTTAACAAACTATAGTTTTGGCAAGTCGGTTAGGACATCTACTCTGTGCATGACAGAAGTAATTGTTTTTACAGACATATTATTTCACTTATAATTCCTTGTATCACAATTCCAGTGGGTCAGAAGTTTACATGCACTAAGTTGACTGTGCCTTTAAACAGCTTGGGAAATTCCAGAAAATTATGCAATGGCTTTAGAAGATTCTGATAGGCTAATTGACATCATTTGAGTCAATTGAAAGTGTACCTGTGGGTGTATTTCAAGGCCTACCATCAAACTCAGTGCCTCTTTGCTTGACATCATGGGAAAAATCTAAAGAAATCACCCAAGACCCCAGAAAAAAAATTGTAGTCCTCCACAAGTCTGGTTCATCCTTGGGAGCAATTTCCAAATGCCTGAAGGTACCACGTTCATCTGTACAAACAATAGTATGCAAGTATAAACACCATGGGACCACGCAGCCGTCATACCGCTCAGGAAGGAGACGCTTTCTGTTTCCTAGAGATGAACATACTTTGGTGCAAAAGCACAAATAAATACCAGAGCAACAGCAAAGGACCTTGTGAAGATGCTGGAGGAAATAGGTACAAAAGTATCTATAGCCACAGTAAAACGAGTCCAATACACTATCGACATAACCTGAAAGGCCGCTCAGCAAGGAACTGCTCCAAAACCGCCATAAAAAAGCCAGAAAACGGTTTGCAACTGCACATGGGGACAGAGATCACACTTTTTGGAGACATTACCTCTGGTCTGATGAAACCAAAATAGAACTGCTTGGCCATAATTACCATCATTATGTTTGGAGGAAAAAGGGGGATGCTTGCAAGCCGAAGACCACCATCCCAACCGTGAAGCACGGGGGTGGCAGCCTCATGTTGTGGGGGTGCTTTGCTGCAGGAGGGACTGGTGTACTTCATAAAATAGATGGACAAAATAGATGGCATCATATTTAATCAGAAAGGGAGGGGTTCTTGCGGATTCAACAAGTCTGCAACGTTCAGAATGAGACTGATATGAGGGAAATGGTAACTCGTTAAACAACTTTTCCCGTGGTGCCCCAAATTCCTAATGAGTTAATTGTTACAAGATTAATTTAATCGAGTGACAATTAAACATATTTAGTTGATTAGATAAATAACAGTCATCACGTTAATGAAAGTCACATCATGACAGCTATTACGTAACAAATTTGGAAAAAGTTGAGGGTTCTGAATACTTTCGGCATGCACTGTATATGTGACCCAACTAGACGTATGTCGCATGTCAAGATTTCACAGGAGAGCCGTTTGAACTTACTTACTATTTTTATAAAAATGCATTTTTTGGCAGAAATGCCTTCTCAAACGTGAACTTTCATCTGCCTTAATAACAAACGTGTTTGCCATCTCTAAATACAAATAAAATTGTTAAATTACAAGCCTTGTTGGTTAAGCCACAGAAAAAACGACCAACCTTCCCACTAGCTGTGATTGGCTGAGATAGTGAGTGGGCTGAATATGCCGAGAGAGGAATTCTGATTGGTCTGTCATATTGAAGGTGTCTGTCTATTTGATTTCATCAGTCTGTGTTGGGAATCCTGTCGAACGAGGCTTTAAAAAAAAACGCATAAATGTTGCTCTCCATTTTCTGGATCAAGTTTTGAAATCAGTGGAATTAGAGTATGATAGCTAAAGAGATGGGGAAAACACCTGTCTCCGGATTGCATCTTTAAACTAAGGGGAACCGTGGTAATGCATTCCTGACAGGGAGACGCGTCCATGATTTACGTTTATGTATACAGGTAAGATAGTCTAGCGCTAGCTAGCTACATTTACAAATATAACACATTTCTAATTTTGACAGAAAGTGGTTTCATTTCAAGCTAAAGTGTACTGTTAGCTAGGTAGTTAACGTTAGCTGGCTGGCTCCCTAGCTGATGTTATGTTTTGTTTCCCAGAACCGTTTGCTTTTCTAGTAGGAGCCTAATGTTAGGCAGTGTTGGCACTTTGTTCATTGTTTTTTAACAATGAACTTGTTGTGTACAACACCCGTTGAATATGGCCGGTGTCAGTAAATGTCTGCAAAAAAGCGGAATAAAATTGTTGCCAACAAAACACCATTTCACATTTTGCTACATGAGACCAAATCCAGGTGGTGAGTCACATATATGGAAGTAGTTTAGTGCCTAAAAAAAGGGGTTAAAATATGTGTAAAAAAATATATGTTTTCTGATCTTTCTTAATGAATGTTTCTATGGGCTAATAGCAGTGAGGCAAAATTCAATGTTTCATAAAAACAAATTATTTATATGTAAAGGGGTCCTAAAATTCAAAATCAAATAGCTAAATGATCCTTGATATGACAATTCCATATGTTAGCTTAGTAGAACCCCCCCAAGGCTTAGACTAGTCACTAGAAGGTTAAATAATAGAAAATAAGAAAACAAAGAGAAATGAACTTAAAGAAAAATATATTTACAAAAAAGAAGAGAAAGAAAGCTGTTCATTCTTACATTTTGGTTCAACTGCGTCTAAGCAGTCCTTCCCAATAAAAAAACAACAACAATCTATCTTGTCCTACATTTTGCAAACTGGAGGTCGGAAAACTGACTTTGGAACTACTCGATGGTGTGTATTTTCGAGGTGTTTCACAAAGGATTCTTTAGTCTAACACAGTGGCCCTCT
Organism: Salmo trutta; assembly: GCF_901001165.1. Classification (NCBI taxonomy): domain Eukaryota; kingdom Metazoa; phylum Chordata; class Actinopteri; order Salmoniformes; family Salmonidae; genus Salmo; species Salmo trutta. The sequence goes on along the minus strand of NC_042974.1, from coordinate 40,793,944 downwards.
GTAGTGCAGTGGTCCATCATCGTTATGCAATTTGTCAGTGAGGCTGTAGAATGGTTGGGTCTGGGCAGATCTGGGCTCCATCTGGGATTTGTTTGGCATTCCCATGTGGGCGCTGTGACGGATGGCAGTAGAGTACCACATCAATACAAAAGCCCTGTCATCACTGGAACATTCCAATTTACCTCTCCAGTGTGTCAGTTCGAGCAAGAGAGGCAGTGAGATATAGAGAGATGGGAATGAGAGCAGAGAAAAGAGAGAGACAATGATGTTGAAGTATTATAGCATCCTTTATATCATTTAGAGTGGACATTGGCACGTAAATGTTAAACAACACATTCTGTTTTCTCCTCTAATTGCCCTATCCTTATCAAACACATTTTAAATACTTTATTTGGAATCCCCCTCAAACACATAACGGTATGCAAACACACACTCACACACACACACACACACACACACACACTGGGGGTGGAGTTTCACACCAGAAAAAGATTGATAATCCCTCAAGCTTCACAAATGAAAGACAGACTGATTTATAAATGCATTTTCCAATGGTAACGGCTAATGTGGGTTTCTAGTTTTCAGCACCACTGCCTTCAAATCCCTTAGAGTCGATGTCCATGCCCACAGCCGCACCAAAAGCGAATTAGCATAATACAAAAATCCCCATCAAAATCCTTCTGTTTAAAATAGAGTATCTTTTTTTTTGCATGGACTGCGTCTCAATCCACCACATCTGTGGATGTCGGCATTTTGCATCTGCGGTGGAAGGTGGCATAGCTAAGGCAGTGTTTGTCAAAACATACTTCCATTTGATCTGTTTTGCCATGTATGAATGTGTTATTCAATGCGTTTCTATGGGCTAAAAGCAGTAAGGCCAAATGAAATGTTACATCCAAATATTTTTTGGGGATACCTACAGGGGTCCTTAAATTCAAAATCAAAGAGCAAAATGATCCACTAAGCTAACAATTCCATATGTTAGCTTAGTAGAAACCCCCCTTAGAACCGGGGTGGGCAACATAGAAGCCCATTTCATCTGGCTCACGGGAGGTTTGAGTAAAAAAAAAAGTCCACTCTTGAAGATCTTAAACTAAATATAAAGTATGTAGAAATTATTATAAACCTATAGGTTTTCAAATAACTGGCCTTTTTCTGGCCCACAAATTGCTTTGTGTTTGGCCGCTGAATTTTCAAATCCCGATGTGGCCCTCCAGCCAACATTTTTGAGCACACCTGGCTTAGAGAGTTTTTACAGTTTCTTGCTCTTACAAATTCAAGAATGGAATTAAGTTATGAAAGAAAATTACTTGATAGAAACATCACCTTGCTGCCGCCTGCTGCAGAACAGAACAGGAGTGTAATCAGAATGCACTCGCACACACACACACACACACACACACACACACACACACACACACACACACACACACACACACACACACACACATATATAATTCACACACACACACAGCCCTCCAGACGCGTGCTAAACACATCTGTACCGTCCAACAATTCCTCATCATCCCTCTGAGCTCTTCGCTAAGTACAGTGCCTTCAGAAGTATTCATTCCCCTTGACTTATTGCACATTTTGTTGTGTCACAGCCTGAATTCAAAATTGATTAAACTGATTTGTTTTTCTCAGCCATCTACACACAATACCCCATAATGACAAAGTGAAGACATGTTTTAAGAAACGTTTGCAAATGTATTGAAAATTAAATAAAGAAATATCTCATTTACATAAGAATTCACAGCCCTGAGTCAATAAATGTTAGAATCCCCTTTGGCATAGATTACAGCTGTGACTCTTTCTATGAATGTCTCTAAAAGCTTTCCACACCTGGATTGTACAATATTTGCCCCTTTATTATTTTCAAAATTCTTCAAGCTCAAATTGGTTGTTGATCTTTGCTAGACAACCATTTTCAAGTCTTGCCATAGATTTTCAAGCAGATTTAAGTCAAAACTTTAACTCAGCCACTCAAGAACATTCACTCTCTTCTTGGTAAGCAACTCTTGTGTTGTAGGTTATTTTCCTGCTGTCACGTCCTGGCCAGTATAAGGGTTAATTAGTATTGTAGTTTGGTCAGGACGTGGCAGAGGGTATTTGTTTTATGTGGTTCTGGGTGTTGTATGAGTTAGGAGGGCATTTGATTTAGTATTCCGGGGTTTTGGGCACTGGGTGAGTTTCATGAATTCTATGTTGAGTCTAGTGTGTCTGTTTCTATGTTTGGATTCATTGGGGTTGGGACTCTCAATTGAAGGCAGGTGTTGTCTATTTGCCTTTGATTGAGAGTCCCATATATGTGGGTGTGTTTGTCTTTTGTGGGAGATTGTTCTGTGCTTAGCCTTATGCCTAGCCAGACTGTTTTTGTCGATCGTATTTCGTTTTGTTATTTTTTGTATGTTAATTTTGAAAATAAATAAACGTCAAGATGAGCCTACACGTACCTGCTGCGTTTTGGTCCTCCTTCACCGACGACAACCGTGACACCTGCTGAATGGTGACATCATCTCCCACTGTCTGGTGGAAAGCAGACAAGCAGATTTTCCTCTAGGATTTTGCCTGTGCTTACCTCTATTCCGTTTCTTTTTTATCCTGAAAACTGCCAAGACCTTAATGATTACAAGCGATAACCATAACATGATGCAGCCAGCACTATGCTTGAAAATATGGAGTAATTTGTTGTATTGGATTTGTCCCAAACATAAAACTTTGTATTCCGGATCAAAAAGTGAATTGCTTTGCCACATTTTTTTGCAGTATTATTTTAGTGCTGTGTTGCAAACAGGATTCATGTTTTGTGAGTCCATGCAACTTATTCTGTGAGTTGTTAAGCAACATTTTACCCCTGAACTTATTTAGGCCTTCCATAACAAAGGGGTTGAATACTTATTGACTGAATACATTTCCTCTTTTCAGTTTGTAAACATTTCTAAAAAACATTCTACTTTGACATTATGGGGTATTTTGTGTAGGCCAGTGACCCAAAAAATCTAAAGTAATACATTTTAAATACAGGCTGTAGGCTTCAGTGCGGCTGCTCTGCCATGGAAACCCATTTCATTAAGTTCCCGATGGAAGAAATGTCAACACAAGAACTGTTCAGAGGCAGTTTGGAACTCGGTAGTGAGTGTTGCACGAAGGACAGACAACTTTTACGTGCTATGCGCTTCAGCACTTGGCGATCCTGTTCTGTGAGCTTGTGTGGCCTACCACTTCGCAGCTGAGCCGTTGTTGTTCCTATATGTTTTCACATCACAATAACAGCACTTACTGCTGACCGGGGCAGGTCTAGTAGGTTAGAAATTTGACGAACTGACTTGTTGGAAAGGTGGCATCCTATGACGGTGTAAGTCACTGAGCTCTTCAGTAAGGCCATTCTACTGCCAATGTTTGTCTATGGAGATTGCATGGCGGTGTGCTTGATTTTATGCACCTGTCAGCAACGGGCAGCAACGGGTGTGCATGAAATAGCTGAATACACACATTTTAAGGGGTGTCCACATACTTTTGTGTGTATATATAGCGCATCTCTCTTATGCAAATCTGGACTCGGATAGACGTAACTTAGTAAAAGTAAATCCGGCACATTCCAATTAGAATGATATGTTTCCTATGGTATGTTTTAATTTGTGGATATCCATCATCCATTTAGTATGATATGTTACAAATTACAATTTGATTGATATTTTACGCATTTAAATTCATACAAAATGTTATGAATTGCAATTCGTACAATATGTTATGAATTTGCAAAACGCATGATATGTACCGAATTTCAATTTGTTGTGGCTAACGTTAGCTAGGTGGCTAATGCTAACGTTAGCTAGGCTAGGGGTTAGGGCTAGGAGTTAGGTTAAAGGGTTAAGGTTATGGTTAGGGGAAGGTTTAGCTAACATGCTAAGTAGTTGCATAGTACTTAAAAAGTTGTAAATAATTGCAAATGTACTAATTAGCTAAAATGCTAAAGCTGTCCGTGACACGCAACCTTTGGGGCATACGTTCTCCCATCCACCTCGACCAACCGCCCTACTTCCATTTTGGCCTTAAATAACGTTCTGACTTATATAACCATACTAAACGTAACATATCATACTAATTTATGTTTACCATGTTACGTCTAGATTGTACCAGGCTGCTTACACACACTGTTATATTCACTGTTAAGTAGAAAATAATCTTTGTTACTGTTGGTGCCCATTTCCCTCAATATCCTGCAAGGCTATATATGAAATCCCTTCCTCCCCTTTCTTGGAAGCCAACATACCTTGCAAATACAGATAATAGATATTTAATTTTTACTGCGCTTCGTCATCCAGGACTGATCCATCATCAGGGCCATCAAAGCCGAGTAGTCTAGCATAATTTTTATGTTACTTTCAATGGCACTTAAATTGTTTAATGTATGGAAGGGATTTGACAAGGAAACTTCTGAATGCAGGATGAATCATTAAGTATTTTTGGATAATCGCTATGACTTGCAGTCTGCTTCACCTGGGTCTCTAGCAATGAGACATGTATGACACTGGTTGTTAGAACATTAGTTTCCTATATTTGGTGGTAAAGGGTTTGGATAAGTCATCTCTCTTGCAATATTCTCATTAGAACTCTGTCTCTGGAATAGCAGCATGGTATTCTGTTTAGCTCTAGGATCATATTGGCTAAACATGGCCAATTGAGGAGGAGATCCCACTCAGTGGTCAGACACACAGTGGCCAGGACAGCTGGTCCTGTTCCTCTCATGTCTTTCTCTCAGGGATGAAAAGGAAGTGGGGTGTGCCCCGCTAGCCCCTGCTGATAGGCATCCTCATCCACACTACCACACTGCCAGAACCCAGGTGGGATGTACACTGCTCAAAAAAATAAAGGGAACACTTAAACAACACAATATAACTCCAAGTCAATCACACTTCTGTGAAATCAAACTGTCCACTTAGGAAGCAACACTGATTGACAATAAATTTCACATGCTGTTGTGCAAATGGAATAGACAACAGGTGGAAATTATAGGCAATTAGCAAGACACCCCCAATAAAGAAGTGGTTCTGCAGGTGGTGACCACAGACCACTTCTCAGTTCCTATGCTTCCTGGCTGATGTTTTGGTCACTTTTGAATGCTGGCGGTGCTTTCACTCTAGTGGTAGCATGAGACGGAGTCTACAACCCACACAAATGGCTCAGGTAGTGCAGCTCATCCACGATGGCACATCAATGCGAGCTGTGGCAAGAAGGTTTGCTGTGTCTGTCAGCGTAGTGTCCTGAGCATGGAGGCGCTACCAGGAGACAGGCCAGTACATCAGGAGACGTGGAGGAGGCCGTAGGAGGGCAACAACCCAGCAGCAGGACCGCTACCTCCGCCTTTGTGCAAGGAGGAGCAGGAGGAGCACTGTCAGAGCCCTGCAAAATGACCTCCAGCAGGCCACAAATGTGCATGTGTCTGCTCAAACGGTCAGAAACAGACTCCATGAGGGTGGTATGAGGGCCCGACGTCCACAGGTGGGGGTTGTGCTTACAGCCCAACACCGTGCAGGACGTTTGGCATTTGCCAGAGAACACCAAGATTGGCAAATTCGCAACTGGCGCCCTGTGCTCTTCACAGATGAAAGCAGGTTAACACTGAGCACATGTGACAGACGTGACAGAGTCTGGAGACGCCGTGGAGAACGTTCTGCTGCCTGCAACATCCTCCAGCATGACCGGTTTGGCGGTGGGTCAGTCATGGTGTGGGGTGGCATTTCTTTGGGGGGCCGCACAGCCCTCCATGTGCTCACCAGAGGTAGCCTGACTGCCATTAGGTACCGAGATGAGATCCTCAGACCCCTTGTGAGACCATATGCTGGTGCGGTTGGCCCTGGGTTCCTCCTAATGCAAGACAATGCTAGACCTCATGTGGCTGGAGTGTGTCAGCAGTTCCTGCAAGAAGAAGGCATTGATGCTATGGACTGGCCCGCCCGTTCCCCAGACCTGAATCCAATTGAGCACATCTGGGACATCATGTCTCGCTCCATCCACCAACGCCACGTTGTACCACAGACTGTCCAGGAGTTGGCGGATGCTTTAGTCCAGGTCTGGGAGGAGATCCCTCAGGAGACCATCCGTCACCTCATCAGGAGCATGCCCAGGCGTTGTAGGGAGGTCATACAGGCACGTGGAGGCCACACACACTACTGAGCCTCATTTTGACTTGTTTTAAGGACATTACATCAAAGTTGGATCAACCTGTAGTGTGGTTTTCCACTTTAATTTTGAGTGTGACTCCAAATCCAGACCTCCATGGGTTGATAAATTGGATTTCCATTGATTATTTTTGTGTGATTTTGTTGTCAGCACATTCAACTATGTAAAGAAAAAAGTATTTAATAAGATTATTTCATTCATTCAGATCTAGGATGTGTTATTTTAGTGTTCCCTTTATTTTTTTGAGCAGTGTATTTCCCCAGGGTTAGCAGCAACAGCAGCAGCCAGGCAGGAAGGATATGTGGGCCAATGAGATAGGGTAGCAGCAACTACAGCAGCCGGGCACACACGATATATGTGGGCCAATGAGGTAGGGTGCAGGCCAGGCAGTAGGCTGATAGTCAGCCTGCCCTCTTCGTGGAGTCTGCCACTAGCACAGTCAGTGTAGTCAGCTCAGCTTTCCCCATTGAAAACATGTCTGTGGCTCAATCTAGGTCGTGCAAAACTCAAAATTGCAGTGTTTGACTTAGCAATCTCACTGGAAAAAAGACCTCCATTCCTGAAGAAAAAAGACTGCGTTTCTGTCTTTTGAGCTTCTAGTCATAAAATCTATACAGCCTACTCAATCACTTTTTATAGCTACTGTTTACTGGCCTCCTTGGCCATATACAGCGGTCCTCACTGAGTTCCCTGAATTAATATCGGACATTGTAGTCATCAGAGATAATATTCACATTTTTTGTGATATTCACATGGAAAATCCACAGACACACTCCAAAAGGCTTTCTTAGCCATCATCGACTCAGTCCAACATTTCTCCGGATATACGCATTAAAACAGTAATACCCTGGGTCTAGTTTTGTCCTGTGGAATAAATATAGTGGATCTAAATGCTTTTCTTCATAATTCTGGACTGTCGGACCACCATCTTATTACTTTTGCAATCGCAATAGACTCTCTCCACCTAACCAAGGACCTCTGAGTACAAAAACCAGTTAACCACCTAACCGAGGATCTAAATTCAACTTTGCGTAATACCCTAGATGCAGTAGCACCTCTAAAAACAAAAAAACATTTGTCACCAGAAATTAGCTCCCTTGTATACAGAAAATACTTGAGTCCTGAAGCTTCCAGAAAATTGGAACTGAAATTGTGCTCCACCAAATTGGAAGTCTTCCGACTAGCTTGGAAAGACAGTACCATGCAATATCAAAAAGCTCTCACTGCTGCTCAGTCAGCCTACTTTTCCAACCTAACTGAGGAGAATAAAAACAGTCAAACATTTATTTTTGACACTGTTGCAAAGCTAACTAAAAAGCAGCATTCCCCAAGAGAGGATGGCCTTCACTTTAGCAGTGATGAAAGAACTTCTTCGGCGAAAAGATTATGATCATTAGAAAGCAAATTATGGACTCTGAATCTGCGTATTTCTCCAAAACTGAGTTGTCCTGAGTCTGCACAGAACTGCCAGGACCTAAGATCAATGGAGGCTCTCAATTGTTGAATCCTGTATTTCTCAACACAATCGTGAAAATATTCATGGCCTCTAAACCTTCCAGCTGCCTACTGGACCCTATTCCAAGTAAACTACTGAAGTGCTACTTCCTGTGCTTAGCCCTCCTATGTTGAACATAATAAATGGCTCCCTATTCTCTGGATGTGTACCAAACTCACTAAAAGTGAGAGTAATAGAGCCTCTCCTGAAAAAGCCAAACCTTGACCTGGAAAATTGTAAAAAATATCAGCCTATATAGAATCTCCCATTTCTCTCAAAAATGTTAGATAAAGCTTTTGCGCAGCAACTCACTGCCTTCCTAAAGACAAATAATATATACTAAATGATCCAGTCTGGTTTTAGACCCCATCATAGTACTGATACTGTACTTTTACTGAGACTGCACTTTTCGATGAAACATGGTGAAGCCTCCAAATTGCTTACCCTGGAAGTCTGTGTTTCTGACATAAGGATGTGGATGGCGGCAAATGTATTACTTTTAAACTCGGACAAAACAGAGATGCTAGTTCTAGGTCCCAAGAAACAAAGAAATCTGCTGTTTGTTCTGACACTTAAAGACTGAAAAGCAATGAATTGAAAGTACAATTTTAATAAGAGTATTGAAGGTTGATGATTTATAGTATACTGAAAGACTGAAAAAACTATGAATATAAAGTACACTTTTAATGAGTGTGTTGAAGAGTAATTGTAGTATACAGTGCATTCGGAAAGTATTCAGACCACTTCTCTTTTTCCAAATTGTGTTACGTTACACAATTGGATTAAATAAAATGGATAAAATTTTAAAAAACCTCATCAATCTACACACTATACTCCATAATGACAAACTAAAAATAGGTTTGTACATTTTTTTCCAAATGTATTAAATTTACCTAAGTAACAAGACCCTTTGCTATGAAACTTGAAATTGAGCTCGGGTGCCTCCTGTTTTCATTGATCATCCTTGAGATGTTTCTACAACTTGATTGGAGTCCACCTGTGGTGAATTCAATTGATTGGACATGATTTGGAAAGGCACACCGCTGTCTATATAAGGTCCCACAGCATATCAGAGCAAAAAACAAGCCATGAGGTCGAAGGAATTGTCCATAGAGTTCAGAGACAGGATTGTATCGAGGTACAGATCTGGGGAAGAGTACCAAAAAATGTCTGCAGCATTGAAGGTCCCCCAGAACACAGTGGCCTCCATCATTCTTAAATAGAAAAAGTTTGGAACCATCAAAACACTTCCTTGAGCTGGACAACAACCGTAAGCACACAGCCAAGACAATGCAGGAGTGGCTTCGGGACAAGTCTTTGAATGTCCTTGAGTGACCCAGCCAGAGCCTGGACTTGAACCTGATCTCTGGAGAGACCTGGAAATAGCTGTGCAGTGATGCTCCCCATCCAACTTGACAGAGCTTTCAAAAATGTCTAAAAAACTGTTTTTGCTTTGTCATTTTGGGGTATTGTGGGTAGATTGATGAGGGGGATAAACTATTTAATACATTTTAGAATAATGCTGTAATGTAACAAAATGTGGAAAGAGTGAAATGGGTCTGAATACTTTCCAAATGCACAGTATTTATAGTATACTTAAGATATTCTAGAAAAGTGCATATCGTATTTTTAGTATATTTTTAGATGTTTTTGTATATTTAAGTTTACTTTAGTATACTTGCAATATATTAAAATAAAATAAAATTCCCACTTGGAGACAGAGAGGGAGAGAAATGGAGAGAGAGAGACAAAACCTGGAAAGTCTGCAGTGTGCCCATCGTGTGTGGCACATCGTGAATGTGTGCCTTCCCGTGAGTGTGTATGTGCGAGCACGCCAGTCTGGGAAGCCATATTTAAAAACTCTGGTAAGGGGAGCTTGCCAGCTGCTGCAACAGTAGTATAATTCCTCTTTCTCAGTTGAGTCAAAGACAGATCTATTAACTCTGCCAACTGTCCCTGCAGTCACGGAATTAGAGGGAATTTTAAGATGTTAAACTCTACCTCCATCACAAGGGGGACAGATTTGGTTGTCTCACCCACCACAATGCCATACAAAAACACCATGGCACAAAAGCATGTTAAGAAGAGCATAGACATGGAGAAAGAGAGGTCCCCAGAGAGTGTCTAATGGGAATAAATCTGACTGTTGATGGAGTAATCACAAAAGCAGGTAACAGATGAGTGGTAATTAATGTTTGCCTCTGTCAGAATGTGAGAAAAGGTACCATTAACTGGAACCACCAAGTGCCTCTTCTGATTCTGTGGTGGCATTGGCCCCGGAGACCCTTTGTAACCCACTCAGTTCAAGCTCACAACCTGCTTAATTTAATCAGTTATTGAGTTAATTGCCTTAATGAATTGCTTAGCCTGTCTTAGCCTTTTAAAATATATGTTCCCAGTGCCATTGTTGGCAGGTCTGCAGACCTTCAGGACACAGAGTAAAAATCATCACCTTGATGACTACCTTCATGAAGCTAGAGCTATTAGACCTCGCTGTCCGATTTCACATAGCTTTCCCAGGGGTGTCACTGTCAGGAGCTCAGTCGCACTGAAGGCCATGCAGTGTGAACCCCCAGAGAAGCGACTAGATGTCATTAAAAATACATCCCTGCTATTTCGGAACCTCTTACAGTAGAAGCTGTTTTTTGGTTTCCTCTGTGATGCTTTCCCTGAAACTACTCCCACACAGCAGTTAGACAAGGATCAGTCTGACATGGACTCTCACATACACAGAGTTCTTTCTTTCTGCCATGAGAATGTGGTCTCAGTCTGCCATGTTGGTAATGTTCTACGAATGTTCTCCAACTGGTTTGACATTGGGAATGTTCTCAAATAGATCACAGAACTCTTATGGAACAACATTCTTCTGTGGGAATTTCAGTACTTCAGCATAATACTTCCTACAGGTTTACTCATGGTTCAATTCAAAGTCAGGATCTCAAATTGTTCGAAGAATGCTAAGAAACAACATTCTTCTATGGGAATTTAGGTATTTCGGCATAATGTTTCCTCATGGTTCTATTTAAAGTCATGTTGTCAAATGAAGAAAACGTTCCATAAAAACCACAAGAAAACATTTAAGACTATTATTTAAAAACATATACATTCCATTTTCAGCATCAACAAAACTCTCTCTATCCTCTCTTGATAAGTGTGTTGGCTGTGCCAACTAATTGGCCACACCTGATCTTAATGAGTGCTTGTTTCCTTTTTAATGGGGTCTGTTTGAATAGACAAAATGTCTGTTCTCAGAGCTTTAATAAATCCTCATAGGAAAACTTTCAAGGAACCAGAGTCAAACGTTTTCAGAACCTCCACGCAACCTAAAAATAAACCTTCTGAGAACAAGCAAAAGGTTAACTTCTGTTCTCAGAACGTTGACATTTTTTTTAGTTTTACTGGTCAGGAACCTATGGCTTCAGTCCCACAACCAATGTGAAACCAAAAACATATGTTCCCACAACTTCTAAAGAACCAAATGTGCTAGTTGGATAATGAGTCTGTTGAATAAAGGAGATAATAAAAGTGTGGTGGATAGATCGATTGGCAGATTGGACACTTCTCTACAGTTGTCTCTCTATTGGAAAAGGTTTGATAGGCTTGTCTCATTAGTTGTTTTTCTGCCATTATTCACTCTGGGAAAAGGGCATTTGTTACACAGATGTGCCCAATATGGTAATTTCATATCAATTAGGTACCAGCATCCAAGCTTGCCAAATTGACGGTCAACACTCGCACAGTCATTATAAAGCCATTTGAATACAGAAACAAACTGAACACAAGCTTGTTGGCTTCTTTTTGGAGGAGTTTAAATCAAATCCAAGTTTATTTGTCACGTGCGCCGAATACAACGTGTAGACCTTACAGTGAAATGCTTACTTACAGGCTCTAACTAATAGTGCAAAAAAAGGTATTAGGTGAACAATAGGTAAGTAAAGAAATACAAACAACAGTAAAAAGACAGTGAAAAATAACAGTAGCAAGGCTATATACAGTATCAAGGCTATAAACGTGGTGAGGCTACATACAGACACCGGCTAGTCAGGCTGATTGAGGTAGTATGTACATGTAGATATGGATAAAGTGACTATGCATATATGATGGACAGAGAGTAGCAGTAGCGTAAAAGAGGGGTTGGTGGGTGGTGGGTGGCTGGTAGCAGGTGGTGGGACTCAATGCAGATAGCCTGGTTAGCCAATGTGCGGGAGCACTGGTTGGTCAGGCCAATTGAGGTAGTATGTACATGAATGTATAGTTAAAGTGACTGCATATATGATAAACAGAGAGTAGCAGCAGCGTAAAAGAGGGGTTGGGGGGCACACAATGCAAATAGTGCAGGTAGCCCTTTGATTACCTGTTCAGGAGTCTAATGGCTTGGGGGTAAACACTGTTGAGAAGCCTTTTTGTCCTAGACTTGGCACTCCGGTACCGCTTGCCATGCGGTAGTAGAGAGAACAGTCTATGACTGGGGTGGCTGGGGTCTTTGCCAATTTTTAGAGCCTTCCTCTGACACCGCCTGGTGAAGAGGTCCTGGATGGCGGGCAGCTTAGCCCCAGTGATGTACTGGCCCGTACGCATTACCCTCTGTTGGCCGAGCAATTGCCGTTCCAGGCAGTGATGCAACCAGTCAGGATGCTCTCGATGTTGCAGCTGTAGAACCTTTTGAGAATCTCAGGGCCCATGCCAAATCTTTTTAGTTTCCTGAGGGGGAATAGGCTTTGTCGTGCCCTCTTCAGGACCGCCTTGGTGTGTTTGGACCATTCTAGTTTGTTGGTGATGTGGACACCAAGGAACTTGAAGCTCTCAACCTGCTCCACTACAGCCCCGTCGATGAGAATGGGGGCGTGTTCGGTCCTCCTTTTCCTGCAGGCCACAATCATCTTGATGGTGTTGCAGTCGTGCCTGGCCATGCAGTCGTGGGTGAACAGGGAGTACAGGAGGGGACTGAGCAGGCACCCCTGGGGAGCTCCAGTGTTGAGGATCAGCATGGCAGATGTGTTGTTTCCTACCCTTACAACCTGGGGGCAGTCCGTCAGGAAGTCCAGGATCCAGTTGCAGAGGGAAGTGTTTTGTCCCAGGATCCTTAGCTTATTGATGAGCTTTGAGGGTACTATGGTGTTGAATGTTGAGCTGTAGTCAATGAATAGCTTTCTCACATAAGTGTTCCTTTTGTCCAGGTGGGAAAGGGCAGTATGGAGTGCAATAGAGATTGCATCATCTGTGGATCTATTTGGGCAGTATGCAAATTGGAGTGGGTCTAGGGTTTCTGGGATAATAGTGTTGATGTGAGCCATTACCAGCCTTTCAAAGCACTTCATGGCTATGGACGTGAGTGCTATGGGTCTGTAGTCCTTTAGGCAGGTTGCCTTTGTGTTCTTGGGCACAGGGACTATGGTGGTCTGCTTGAAACATTTTGGTATTACAGACTCAACCAGGGACATGTTGAAAATGTCAGTGAAGACACCTGCCAGTTGGTCAGCACATACCCGGAGCACACATCCTGGTAATCCGTCTGGCCCCGCAGCCTTGTGTATGTTGACTTGTTTAAAGGTCTTGCTCACGCCAGCTATGGAGAGCGTGATCACACAGTCGTCTGGAACAGCTGATGCTCTCATGCATGCCTCAGTGTCGCTTGCCTCGAAGCGAGAATATAAGTGATTTAGCTCGTCTGGTAGGCTTGTGTCACTGGGCAGCTTGTGGCTGTGCTTCTCTTTGTAGTCTGTAATAGTTTGCAAGCCCTGCCACATAAGACGAGCGTCGGAGCCGGTGTAGTATGATTCAATCTTAGCCCTGTATTGACGCTTTGCCTGTTTGATGGTTTGTCGCAGGGCATAGCAGGATTTCTTGTAAGCTTCCGGGTTAGAGTCCCGCACCTTGAAAGCAGCAGCACTACCCTTTAGCTCAGTGCGAATGTTGCCTGTAATCCATGGTTTCTGGTTGGGGTATGTACGTACAGTCACTGTGGGGACGATGTCCTCGATGCACTTATTGATAAAGCCAGTGACTGATGTGGTGTTCTCCTCAATGCCATCGGAAGAATCCCGGAACATGTTCCAGTCTGTGATAGCAAAACAGTCCTGTACTTTAGCATCTGCTTCATCTGACCACTTTTTTATTGACCGAGTCACTGGTGCTTCCTGCTTTAATTTTTGCTTGTAAGCAGGTATCAGGAGGATAGAGTTGTGGTCGGATTTACCAAATGGAGGGTGAGGGAGAGCTTTGTACGTGTCTCTGTGTGTGGAGTACAGGTGATCTAGAATTATTTTCCTTCTGGTTGCAGATTTAACATGTTGATAGAAATTTGGTAGAACTGATTTAAGTTTCCCTGCATTAAAGTCTCTGGCCACTAGGAGCGCCACCTCTGGGTGAGTGGTTTCCTGTTTGCTTATTTCCTTATACAGCTGACTGAGTGCGGTCTTAGTGCCAGCATCTGTCTGTGGGGGTAAATAAACAGCCACGAAAGTATACCTGAAAACTCTCTAGGCAAGTCGTATGGTCTGCAATTTATCACAATATACTCTACTTCAGGCGAGCAAAATCTAGAGACTTCCTTAGATTTCGTGCACCAGCTGCTGTTTACAAATATGCACAGACCATCCCCCTCGTCTTACCGGAGTGTGCTGTTCTATCTTGCCGGTGCAGCGTATATCCCGCTAGCTGAATATCCATGTCTGTCACGTCCTGGCCAGTATATAAGGTTAATTGTTTTATAGTTTGGTCAGGGCGTGACAGAGGGTATTTGTTTTATGTGGTTCAGGGTGGTTGTTTGGTTAAAGGGTGTTGGATTTAGTATTTCCGGGGTTTTGGTTTATAGTCTGTTTATGTATTTCTATGTCTAGTCTGGTGAGTGTGTTTCTATGTTGTGTTGATTGGGGTTGGGACTCTCAGTTGAAGGCAGGTGTTGTCTATCTGCCTTTGATTGAGAGTCCCATATATTAGGGTGTGTTTGTGGTTGTTATTTGTGGGTGATTGTTCTGTGTTGAGCCTATGCTTGGCCAGACTGTTAGTTGTTGTTAGTTCGTTCATTTTTCTTGGTTTGTTATGTTGGTGTTCATTTTGTACTTATTCAATTCTCAAGATGAGCATACACGTACCTGCTGCGTATTGGTCCTCCTTCACCGACGACAACCGTGACAGAATCACCCACCACTCAAGGACCAAGCAGCAGAGGAAGGAGCAGACGGCGTTCGAGTTGGACTGGCGGGAGAAGTGGACTTGGGAAGAAATTCTGGACGGGGCCGGACCTTGGCATCAGGCTGGGGATTATCAGCGCCCGCAGTGGGAAATTGAGGCAGCCAAGGCGGAGAGGCGATGGTACGAGGCCAGAGACGCGCTGAGGGAGAAGCACGAGAGGCACCCCCAAGAATTTTTTTTGGGGGGGCACACGGGTAGTTTGGCTAGGCGAAGGAAGAGCCGGAAGCCAGCTACCCGTGGTTATATGGAGGAGCGTATGAGGTGGGGAGCGCCATGTTTTGCTGAGAAGCGCACTCTCACCCATACGCACGCACAGTCCGGTGCGAGTTATTCCAGCCCCTCGCAGGTGCCGTACTAGAGCGGGCATCCAGCCTGGTAGGAGGATGCCTGCGCAGCGCATCTGGTCGCCGGTACGCCTCCGAGGACCAGGCTACCCAACTCCCGCTCTACGCACGGCTACCATCAGGCCCCTGCACAGCCCAGTCTGCCCTGTACGAGCACCCCGCTCGTACAGGGCTACTAGTTCCATCCAGCCAAGGCGGGTTGTGCAGGAGGTAAGATCTAGACCGGCTGTGCGCCTCCATAGCCCTGGGTTTCCAGCTCCTGTCTCTCGTGCGGACCCGGAAGTGCGTCCACCCAGTCCGACTCGTCCTGTTCCCGCTCCCCGCACTAAACTGCAAGTGCGTAAACCAAGCCTCGCCAGTCAACAGTCGTCAGAGCTGCCCGCCAGTCAACAGTCGTCGGAGCTGCCCGCCAGTCAACAGTCGCCGGAGTGGTCAGACTGCGCTGAACTGCCGGAGTGGCCAGACTGCGCTGAACTGCCGGAGTGGCCAGACTGCGCTGAACTGTCGGAGTGGCCAGACTGCTCTGAACTGCCGGAGTGGCCAGACTGCGCTGAACTGCCGGAGTGGCCAGACTGCCCTGAACTGCCGGAGTGGCCAGACTGCCCTGAACTGCCGGAGTGGCCAGACTGCCCTGAACTGCCGGAGTGGCCAGACTGCCCTGAACTGCCGGAGTGGCCAGACTGCCCTGAACTGCCGGAGTGGCCAGACTGCCCTGAACTGCCGGAGTGGCCAGACTGCCCCGAACTGCCGGAGTGGCCAGACTGCCCCGAGTGGCCAGACTGCCCAGACTGTCCCGAGTGGCCAGACTGCCCAGACTGTCCCGAGTGGCCAGACTGCCCAGACTGTCCCGAGTGGCCAGACTGCCCAGACTGTCCCGAGTGGCCAGACTGCCCAGACTGTCCCGAGTGGCCAGACTGCCCAGACTGTCCCGAGTGGCCAGACTGCCCAGACTGTCCCGAGTGGCCAGACTGCCCAGACTGTCCCGAGTGGCCAGACTGCCCAGACTGTCCCCCAGACTGCCCAGACTGTCCCCCAGACTGCCCAGACTGTCCCCCAGACTGCCCAGACTGTCCCCCAGACTGCCCAGACTGTCCCGAGTTGCCAGACTGCCCAGACTGTCCCGAGTTGCCAGACTGCCCAGACTGTCCCGAGTTGCCAGACTGCCCAGACTGTCCCGAGTTGCCAGACTGCCCAGTCGTCGGAGCTGCCCGCCAGTCAACAGTCGCCGGAGTGGTCAGACTGCGCTGAACTGCCGGAGTGGCCAGACTGCGCTGAACTGCCGGAGTGGCCAGACTGCGCTGAACTGCCGGAGTGGCCAGACTGCGCTGAACTGCCGGAGTGGCCAGACTTCCCTGAACTGCCGGAGTGGCCAGACTGCCCTGAACTGCCGGAGTGGCCAGACTGCCCTGAACTGCCGGAGTGGCCAGACTGCCCTGAACTGCCGGAGTGGCCAGACTGCCCCGAGTGGCCAGACTGCCCAGACTGTCCCGAGTGGCCAGACTGCCCAGACTGTCCCGAGTGGCCAGACTGCCCAGACTGTCCCGAGTGGCCAGACTGCCCAGACTGTCCCGAGTGGCCAGACTGCCCAGACTGTCCCGAGTGGCCAGACTGCCCAGACTGTCCCGAGTGGCCAGACTGCCCAGACTGTCCCGAGTGGCCAGACTGCCCAGACTGTCCCGAGTGGCCAGACTGTCCCGAGTGGCCAGACTGCCCAGACTGTCCCGAGTGGCCAGACTGCCCAGACTGTCCCGAGTGGCCAGACTGCCCAGACTGTCCCGAGTTGCCAGACTGCCCAGACTGTCCCGAGTTGCCAGACTGCCCAGACTGTCCCGAGTTGCCAGACTGCCCAGACTGTCCCGAGTTGCCAGACTGCCCAGACTGTCCCGAGTTGCCAGACTGCCCAGTCGTCGGAGCTGCCCGCCAGTCAACAGTCGCCGGAGTGGTCAGACTGCGCTGAACTGCCGGAGTGGTCAGACTGCGCTGAACTGCCGGAGTGGCCAGACTGCGCTGAACTGCCGGAGTGGCCAGACTGCGCTGAACTGCCGGAGTGGCCAGACTGCCCTGAACTGCCGGAGTGGCCAGACTGCCCTGAACTGCCGGAGTGGCCAGACTGCCCTGAACTGCCGGAGTGGCCAGACTGCCCTGAACTGCCGGAGTGGCCAGACTGCCCGAGTGGCCAGACTGCCCTGAACTGCCCGAGTGGCCAGACTGCCCAGACTGTCCCGAGTGGCCAGACTGCCCAGACTGTCCCGAGTGGCCAGACTGCCCAGACTGTCCCGAGTTACCAGACTGCCCAGACTGTCCCGAGCTGCCAGACTGCCCAGACAGCCTGGAACGGCCTGAGCCGGAGCCACCTCCAAAAAATAGGTGGGTTGGGGAGGGGGGGTGTAGCACAGTGCCGTCGTTGACGGCAGCCACCCTCCCTTCCCTCCCTTTAGTAAGGGGGAATTTTTCTTTTGGGTATTGTTTTGGGTTATTTTTTTTTTTTAAGGTGCTTCCGGGGTAGCACCTTTAAGGGGGGGGGGTACTGTCACGTCCTGGCCAGTATATAAGGTTAATTGTTTTATAGTTTGGTCAGGGCGTGACAGAGGGTATTTGTTTTATGTGGTTCAGGGTGGTTGTTTGGTTAAAGGGTGTTGGATTTAGTATTTCCGGGGTTTTGGTTTATAGTCTATGTTTATGTATTTCTATGTCTAGTCTGGTGAGTGTGTTTCTATGTTGTGTTGATTGGGGTTGGGACTCTCAGTTGAAGGCAGGTGTTGTCTATCTGCCTTTGATTGAGAGTCCCATATATTAGGGTGTGTTTGTGGTTGTTATTTGTGGGTGATTGTTCTGTGTTGAGCCTATGCCTGGCCAGACAGTTTGTTGTTGTTAGTTCGTTCATTTTTCTTGGTTTGTTATGTTGGTGTTCATTTTGTACTTATTAAATTCTCAAGATGAGCATACACGTACCTGCTGCGTTTTGGTCCTCCTTCACCGACGACAGCCGTGACAATGTCGTCATTTAGCCACGATTCCGTTAAACATAGGATATTACAGATTTTGATGTCCCGTTGGTAGGATATTCGTGATTGTACCTCATCTAATTTATTGTCCAAAGAGGTGAGTGATCGCACAAAATAAGTTACAAATAACGCGGAAAAAAACACATTGGTTGGGTGCCCGTAAAACTGCTGCCATTTCTTCCAGCGCCATTTTCTGGCCAATTTGTACTGTAATGTCATTGAGGAAGACTTTTGATGTCTTCATCGGCTAGAGGATGATTAGCTGTGTATTTAATAGTTAATGCCTGGCCATTACCCTAGGAATCAGTATTGAGGAACTTGGATGATTAGGTCTCTGATGCTTTGACTCTTACAGTAAGTTATGCTCTGTTTTAGCACCTAATCTTTCAGTCTGCACCTAGTGGGATGGTTGAACTAGACTCGCTAAACTGGAAAACGGTTAAAAAGAGGTTAAGCTCTGAGATACAATATGCCCTCTTATCTGTTCTCACCTCTCTCATTCTCCAACCTAACACGTACACGCTGCGATGGGTATGGTCAGATGGGGCTATGGGCAGCTGAAGAGCTAGCTGTCACTGCTCTAGAGATGGACGATGTGTGTATTTCACAATTTTCCAGGGTTGTCAAGATGGCCCTATAAATCATTCCCCGCTCTGACACTCTAAATCGGTTACGTCAAATTAACCTGATAAATCATGTCAGAATCTCTCAATTTGGTTTTGTCCCGATGATGAGAAATGGGCTCATTCATCAACACTCATCCACTCAATAAGAGAAGTCAAAGGTAATGTGTTAATTTTTCATTATAAGATATTGTCATTATGAAATATCTCTAACATAGATAAAACTCCTATCTTTAGTTAATATGTCTGGACAGTGTTACGTTTGGAAAATATGAAGCCATAAGTAGGCTATTGATAAGCAGCAGTCTCACCCTGGGCCCTTATTTCTCTATTCCATCTTGTTCATAATGATACCTGGCTGTCAGATGTGGAGTTTTTGTGATGTGGCAATTGCTTCCACTTTCCTTCTATGCTTTAGAGAAGATCAATATAGGAATAAACGATGGAGGAATTAACTAGCATCTCTCCTCTCGCACTAAAGACCATCTGCTCAATAAACAGGACAGTGGAGTGTGATGGTGGGAGCATACACAATGACTAGGGAGAGAGATACAGTCTAATGTTGATAGATCCATCACTGTAGTCCTCTCCCACTGTTGACGTGTATGGGTTTTCATTTGTATTTGTGTGTGCCTCTTCATGTTTGTTTGCATGCATTTCTGCGCCTATGCATCTGTGCGTATAAGTGAGGTTTAGTTGATATCTCACATTTACTTCCAAAAGCATTTTAATAAATGGAGTCTGGAGATAAGATATCTGATAGTAAGACGATCATAAGATGAAATTAAATCTTTTCAGACAATGTCTCATCACTGCCTGCTTATGAGGCAGTTTGTGTGTGTGTGTGTGTGTGTGTGTTGAACAGGTTCAGTAGGGATGTGATTATCTCACCATTTCATGCCCTATTGAGGTGTGTCTAATAAACACAGATACAAAGTGGGGTGTGTCTGGTCCTGGAGCTGCTCTGTCACCTGGATGTGTTTATGTCACTAATTACAGCCTGACAGTCAGTGTTCACAAACATGAGTGACACTTATTCATGTCCCACACCACATTACCACTACATTATGGGCCAGAGCCGAAGGCGTGTGCAGGATGAGAGGAGGGGGGATTTGTGTCTCAATTAGAGAACCAGCCTGCAGTCTGGATAACAACCATTTATTATTATAGCAGCAGCGTCATACACAGTCACACACACGCATATTTGAAAGCTGGCAGACAGGAAGAGATGTGGGGAGGCCACATACACTGTACACATAGCTATGCACTCTAAAGCAGTCACATGCATGCGAGAAGCCTCATTCACCTGTTAAGCTTTGACAGTAGCAAGGTCAAGCCACGACCATCTGAGAATAACCCCCTCTTTGCCATCATTTGGCTGTATTTGAGAAGTGGATAATCCATTTGTCAACTAATTGCCATTTCGCTGATTGCTTTCAAAATATAAACTGTCATGTGCAAACCACCATTATTCCTAGACTTTACTTTCGGGGAAAATTGTTAAATGATGCCTCAAAAGAATGGGGATATCGTCGGGAATCATAGACATGGGGCAAAAAATGTTTTAACCGACGTGTTTATCAACGTTGATATATCGATGGGGACTAAACACACTGAAATGGCAACTACATGACAAGCGAGAAGAGAAAACTGTCTATTTACAGTAAGTGTTCCCCTTCGTGGGGGAATGTTTGATTAGAGGATAACAAGAACAAAGTCACCACTCAGAAAAGCAAGCCGTCATGAAAAATCCACATATCTAGGTCAATGACGTAATTTTTATTTATTTCCTGTATTGTCAAATAAATATGCATTGCTTAATTCTAGAGCGATATATGTTGATGTTCTCAACAGGTGGGTGCTATTTTGGTACAATACATTGCCACCTTTTGATTAATATTCTAGATGACATCAATCATGAAGTAATGTCGCAAGTCTTTGGGTAAAAGCCATGGTGAAAGTTGATGGGAGATTGTGAGGGGGCGGTTACAAATTACCGTTGGGGTGGTACAGTACCTTGAAAAGAGCTGGTTGGATAGAGAGGCTAGTTAAGGTTCATATAACACCCTAGACCCACTTGAATTTGCTTACCGCCCCAACAGATCCACAGACGATGCCATCGCACTGCACACTGCCCTATCCCATCTGGACAAGATGAATACCTACAGTTGAAGTCGGAAGTTTACATACACCTTAGCCAAATACATTTAAACTCAGTTTTTCACAATTCCTGACATTTAATCCAAATAAAAAAATCTCTGTTTTATGTCAGTTAGGATCAGCACTTTATTTTAAGAATGTGAAATGTCAGAAAAATAGTAGAGTGATTTATTTCAGATTTATTTATTTCATCGCATTCCCAGTGGGTCAGAAGTTTACATATACTCAATTCGTATTTGGTAGCATTGCCTTTAAATTGTTGAACTTGGGTCAAACATTTTGGGTAGCCTTCCACAAGCTTCCCACAATAAGTTGGATGAATATTGGCCCATTCCTCCTGACAAAGCTGGGGTAACTGAGTCAGGTGTGTAGGCCTCCTTGCTCGCACATGCTTTTCAGTTCTGACCACACATTTTCTATGGGATTGAGGTCAGGGCTTTGTGATGGCCACTCCAATGCCTTGACTTTGTTGTCCTTAAGCCATTTTGCCACAACTTTGGAAGTATGCTTGGGGTCGTTGTCCATTTGGAAGACCCCATTTTCGACCAACTTTAACTTCCTAACTGATGTCTTGAGATGTTGCTTCAATATATCCACAAAATGTTCCATCATCATGATGCCATCTATTTTGTGAAGTGCACCAGTCCCTCCTGCAGCAAAGCACCCCCACAACATGATGCTGTTTGGGATGGTGTTCTTCGGCTTGCAAGCGCCCCCCTTTTTCTTCCAAACATAACAATGGTCATTATGGCCAAACAGTTCTATTTTTGTTTCATCAGACCAGAGGACATTTCTCCAAAAAGTACGATATTTGTCCCCATGTGCAGTTGCAAACTGTAGTCTGGCTTTTTTATGGCGGTTTTGGAGCAGTGGCTTCTTTCTTGCTGAGCGGCCTTTCAGGTTATTTCGATATAGGACTCATTTTACTGTGGATATAGATACTTTTGTACCTGTTTCCTCCAGCATCTTCACAAGGTCCTTTGCTGTTGTTCTGGGATTGAGTTGCACTTTTCGCACCAAAGTACGTTCATTTCTAGGAGACAGAATGCGTCTCCTTCCTGAGCGGTATGACGGCTGCGGTGTTTACACTTGCGTACTATTGTTTGTACAGATGTGGTACCTTCAGGCATTTGGAAATTGCTCCCAAAGATGAACCAGACTTGCGGAGGCCTACAATTTGTTTTCTGAGGTCTTGGCTGATTTCTTTAGATTTTCCCATGATATCAAGCAAAGAGGCACTAAGTTTGAAGGTATACCTTGAAATACATCCACAGCTGCACCTCCAATTGACTGAAATGATGTCAATTAGCCTATCAGAAGCTTCTAAAGCCATGACATCATTTTCTGTAATTTTCCAATCTGTTTAAAGGCACAGTCAGCTTAGTGTATGTAAACTTCTGACCCACTGGAATTGTGATACAGTGAATTATGAGTGAAATAATCTGTAGTCTGTAAACAATAGTCTGTAAACAATTGTTGGAAAAATGACTTGTGTCATGCACAAAGTAGATGTCCTAACCGACTTGCCAAAACTATAGTTTATTAACAAGAAAGGTGTGGAGTGGTTGAAAAAAAAGTTTAATTGACTCCAACCTAAGTGTACGTAAACTTCCGACTTCAACTGTACTTCAGAATGCTGTTCATTGACTATAACACAGCCTTCAACACCATAGTACCCTCCAAGCTCATCATAAGCTCAGGGCCCTGGGTCTGAACCCCATCCTGTGCAAATGGGTCCTGGACTTCCTGACGGACCGCCCACAGGTTGTGAAGGTAGAAAACAACACCTCCACTTTGCTGATCCTCAACACAGGGGTCCCACAAGGGTGCGTGCTCAGCCCATTTCCTGTACTCCCTGTTTACCCATGACTGCGTGGCCATGCATGCCTCCAACTCAATCATCAAGTTTAAGGACAACACAACAGTAGTAGACCTGATTACCAACAATGACGAGATAGCCTACAGGGAGGAGGTGAGGACCCTGGCGTAGTGGTGCCAGGAAAATAACCTCTACCTCAACGTCAGCAGAAGAAGCACGCCCCTATCCCTATCAACGGGACTACATTGGAGAAGTACACATCACTGACAATCTGAAGAGGCGCAACAGCACCTCTTCAACTTCAGGTGGCTGAAGAAATTTGGCTTGGCCCCTAAGACCCTTTTACAGATGCACTGTATCACCGCCTGGTACGGGATGTATCACCGCCTGGTACGGCAACTGCACCGCCCGAAACCACAGGGCTCTCCAGAGGGTGGTGCGGTCTGCCCAAAGCATCATTGGGGGCACACTGTGGATCCTTTTGGCCCTCTAGGACACCTACAGCACCTGATGTCACAGAAAGGCCAAAAAGATCATCAAGGACATCAACCACCTGAGCCACGGCCTGTTCACCCCACTATCATCCAGAAGGCGAGGTCAGTACAGGTGCATCAAAGCTGGGACCGAGAGACAGTTTCTATCTCAAGGCCATCATACTGTTAAATTGCCATCACCAACTGGCTTCCACACTGCTACTCAACCCTGCACCTTAGAGACTGCTGCCCTATATACATAGACACGGAATCACTGACCACTTTAATAATGGAACACTAGTCACTTTAATGTTTACATACAGCTTTACTCATCTCATATGTATCTACTGTATTTTTGTCAATGCCACTCCGACATTGCTCGTCCTAATATTTACATATTTTTAATTTGATTATTTTACTTTTAGAATGATGTATTGTTGTGAATTGTTAGATACTGTTGGAGCAAGAAACACAACCATTTCGCAACATCTGCTAAATATGAGTATGTGACCAATAATATTTGATTTATGTAGGATACTTAGTCATTTGTACAACTGAATGCATTCAACTGAAATGTGTCTTCCGCATTTATCCCAACCCCTCTGAATCAGAGAGGTGCGGGGGGCTGCCATAATTGACATCCACATCTTTGGCGCCCGGGGAACAGTGAGTTAACTGCCTTACTCAAGGGCAGAACGCCAGATTTTTACCTTGTCAGCTCGGGGATTCGATCCAGCAACCTTTTGGTTTCTGGCCCAACACTCTAACCACTAACTACCTGCCGCCTGTACATGAACATTTAATGTTATTTCCAAACATATTTCCATTAATATAATAACAAAACATACTGTAGGGACTATAGTATACCATGAATGTTCAAACTGAAACCTATACTTATAGAAGAATTCATGAGGACTCTATTCCCACTCACACATAATGGTGCATTCATGTACAATATAACAGAGGTGTACACGGGCTATATTGAAATTATATGCTTTCTCACATATCTTGCTAGCGAAAACACCTCATTTACATCCACTCATGTTCGTTACGTTTTTAGGTGCCCAGCTTTAGATGATAGTAATGTGACTAGAGAGAGGGCTATTTACGCTAATCTAGCCTCATTAGTGGGTTTTGTATGAGTGGCATATGGACTGAAGCCATGGAGGAGTCTAGCACTAACAGTAGGGTGGGTGCATATACGCAGTAGTCTGTGAAAGGCTTACAGCTACTGCACCATGGCTCAAACTCAGGCATTGCTGAGCTCTCTCAGGGCCACAGGGATGGTTGCTGCTGTGTGGTGTGAACCTGGATCTGGATTTATGTATGTGTGTGTGTGTGTGTGTGTGTCCGTGTGTGTTTAAACTCGTTCCATGTCTGGTAAATTGTGGCATGTTCTTTAAATCCCCCCCATAAGGCCATAAGGTCATTTCCGGTAGCGCTTTATAATAACTCCACGTTATAAAGCATTTATAATGAATTAGTAAATAGTTTATTCATAATGTATTAACCATTACTCCCACAATTGTAAGTGTTAGTAACCTAGTTATTCACACATTTCTAAACAATGTTTAGGTAACACTTTAATGTAGGTGTCTTTATTCATGCATTCATAGTCTTTATAACAGCTGAAAAAGAGCGGCACCTGATGGTCGGTGAACTCTGAGAAATGCCGATTTAAACTAGAGACAATCCCTGGTCAGAGGGACAATGACGCAGCAGGAGACATACTCAAGTCACTCATTTATTGCCATAAGCACACACACACACACACGGTGTGTAAGTGGAATGGTGGAAGTGATAGTGATAGTGGTAGTGATAGTGGTTTTCTATGGATAAGAAACAGAAAAAACACAGGCTGTAATTAAAGTTATTAATATACAATAGCAATGAATGCTACTATGCTAATGTATTAGCAGGGATGTACATAAGGTGCTAGCAGGAGCAGTGAAATGGAACATCGCAGCAATAGTAAATGGCTAATTAGCTAATAGCATAGCCTTATCAGTGGGTACAGATATCTACATTAGCAATGGAATTATCAGTGCAAAATTAGCAGTAACTAGTATATAAATAACATTAAATATGGTATAAATGGCACGTCTTTCTTTTCCCCAACGCAGTTAAGCCAAAACCACGCCTTGTTATTCAGAGGGGCATTCTAGAACACTTTGAGCACTCTCCAAGTCTCCTAGTCCGGAAGTGAATATCAAGTAGCGCGAAATTTCAGTCACTGATTAATAACATTTGCCCTTGTATTTCAAGATTGAAAAATATAATAACATAATGTCATGGGCCGACCTAGCCATTACCGTCCGTTAATGCTGAAAGACAGATTCAATGGCTGTAGCATAGCGTATTCGACTGAATGATTAGCTAATAAATATTTGAGAAATCATGAATAATAAGCATATTCTTTAACTGATAAAAGACAACTAATGATAATATAACAACTTCAAATACCGAGCTAGTAACGTTAAGTAACCTAGGTTAACTTAGCTGACCTTCAATTGAGGGAATTCAGTTCTCAGACATTTTTACAACTCATTGAAACTCTGAAAATAAATACATGGGCAAATGTTACCAAACATGATAATAATAGGCCTGCATCACAGTAGGCAGCTAATTGTTAAATTACACTTTCCGTGCTTACCTTGGAAGGTTACTGTCTCTGCACTGATGGCCTGTGAGTGAGACAACGCTAGCTAGCCAATGGGAGCATAGTAGAACGCCCCGTTATTCTGAATAACGGGGCGTGGTTTTGGCTTGACCGCGTCGGGGAAAAAAAAGACGCATAAATGGAATATAAAGTGCAGTAAATGGCATAGTATTAGGCTAATTTCACATGTATAAACACTTCAAGAATGACAATGGTTGGCTGGAACAAGCCACTTACATTGCATTGACGCACTAGCACCACACAATTTTTGGGAAAAAGTGTCCAAAGTTTGCAGTCCAGTATGCACTTTTCAGATACAGTGCAATCCAATTAACAGAAAGTATCCACATGACTCTTGGAAGAACTCTGCACAAAGGACCGGTAACGGTAGAACTATGGTTTTATAGTTGTCCTTGGCGATTGTCCTGAGGCCAGGTGGGCTGGGTCAAACGTGGTGATGGACAGATCAAAAGTTTCAATAAGGGATCACTGGGGAGACATACGTACCCTAACATGTTCTTGGAGCAGCCCCCCCCTCTAACAGGCCTTGCACCCCAAAATAATAAAAAATCCCTGCCTAGAATGAGGATTTTCTAGAGCCGCCCCAAATTTGTACTTTCTAATGCATGAAATCCGACAATGTCACTTGACTGTGTCTCTGGAAGCGCTGCGCCATTCCGTGTGATCGGGGTTACCATAGGCTGGTGCCCATTGCCTGGCTAGCTGCCCCGTGAGAGGGCAGTATGGTGTGCTGCATCTGCTATGAGATATCCCTGTTTGGTGGATGTAATCATCCGTCTTTGGAGTCTGGTTAGCAGACACTGGTGAGGGGCAGGGTCCTGCAAAGGCAGACCTGTGGGGTCTGGAGTGGCAGTCCCCTGAGGTTGCGGTGTTGCCTTTGTAGTCCCTCACCAGGTCAGGACTGGCTGGCCTCGCTTAAATCCTTTGCAGTAAAGCTGCTTCTGATGGAGAAGGGCCTGAAGAAGGCCTTTTTGGGTCTCTCCAAGGGTTGGAGCCTGAAGCTGACAGTTGAGCCTTGAAGGGTGGTCTCACCTGTCGCACAGTCTCCTGAGGTTGCACTGGGCCTCAGGGTGAGCTCAGCCAAACTATTGACAGTTTCTCTTATCCTTCAGCCACTTGAGCCTGCGCACGACAGTCATTGAGGTGAATCTCTCACACCTGCTGAGGTATTAGCCATTGTACTAGGTACAGAAGGGTGTGAGGAGCTTGAGGGTATGTAGTGTACATATGGCCTTAAAGTTGGTCCTGTACTCGGAGGGGAGCTTTCATAGGAGACGCTCAACGTGGAAGCTGCAGGACAGCTCACTAAGGTATTGATGTGAAGAGAGAACTGACAGAAGCCTTGTGTGTGTGCCTTGGCGGGATGTCTTGTAACTCCATGATGGCGGAGATCTCCTCCAGGGCAAGGTTATGCGGATGGCCCCATTGCTGCCCGAGGTCTACCATGGCTGCGATGTATGGCGTTGGGTCATGGAGGTGTGACATGGCCATAAGAAGGGCATCCGGCAGCTTGAGGTGGTCAAGTAAGTGGTGAAAGTTGACCGTTTCATCCTTGTTGGGGACAACAGGTTATTGAAGGCCATCTTGATGGGAGCAAACTCCCAACTGTCATCTTCGGTGAAGTCAGGGAGCAACATTTTCTCTAGGTGCATGAGGGCACCGTCCCGTGGCATATACTGCCGAGGCCCTGACTAGGGCTGAGGCTGGGGAAGGTACGTGTACATGGCGGCACCTGGATACAGCTGATGGCTCGGGGGCTGTGCTGGCCATCTCTGCCGGGCTAGCTGCTGGCTCAGGGGCTATACTGACTGCTGATATGGGTACGTGGAGGCTACGTCCAGATGGTAAGAGTACACCCATGAGTCCGGCCCTGAGTAGTACCTTGAGGGCTGTTAGTACTCCTGAGTCGAAAAATCTGGGACTGGGTAACCTGTAGTCCAGTAAGCTGGAGCTGAGTAGCCAGTTCCGGGTAGATTGGCAATGGGGGAAGAGCTGAGTAACCAGAAGCTGGGGCAGAGTGGTGAAGAAGTATCCCCTGAAAGGGCACTTGCCGAGCAGTGATTGTCCAAAGGTAGGTCCTACAGCAGTTTCGGGTGCAGACCATGTCCAGGCTTGGGCGTAGAGGTCCATGAGGTCTGGATGGGTTGCGAATACTGGTATCTAGGCAGAGACTGCAGGTAAGTTGCTCATTGACCTCGGGGAGGGATTTCAAATCAAATCAAATTTTATTAGTCACATGCGCCAATACAACAGGCATTACAGTGAAGTGCTTACTTACAATCCCCTAACCAACAATGCAGTTTTAAAAAATATGGAAATGAATAACAAATAAAAGTAACAAGTAATTAAAGAGCAGCAGTAAAATAACAATAGCGAGAATATACAGGGGGGTACCGGCACAGAGTTAATGTGGGGGGGCACCGGTTAGTTGAGGTAATATGTACATGTAGGTAGAGTTATTAAAGTGACTATGCATAGATGATAACAACCGAGAGTAGCAGTGGTGTAAAGGGGGCGGGGGGGGGGGGGGGGGCAATGCAAATAGTCTCGGTAGCCAATTGATTAGATGTTCAGGAGTCTTATGGCTTGGGGGTAGAAGCTGTTTAGAGGCCTCTTGGACCTAAACTTGGCACTCCGGTACCGCTTGCCTTGTGGTAGCAGAGAGAACAGTCTATGACTAGGGTGATGTACTGGGCCTTACGCACTTCCCTCTGTAGTGACTTGCGGTCAGAGGCCGAGCAGTTGCCACGACTCCGTGAAGCATAAGATATTACAGTTTTGAATGTGCCATTGGTAGTTTAATGTTCCGCGTAGGTCGTCTATTTTATTCTCCAAAGATTACACGTTTGCTAGCAGAATGGAAGGAAGTGGGGGTTTATTTGATCACCTACGAATTCTCAGAAGGCAGCCCGCCCTTTGGCCCCTTTTTGTTCGCCTTCTCTTCACGCAAATCATGGGGATCTGGGCCTGTTCCTGGGAGAGCAGTATATCATTCACGTTTGGCTCATCAGACTCATTAAAGGAAAAAAAATATTTTGCTAGTCTGTGGTGAGTAAACGCAGTCCTGATGTCCAGAAGTTATTTTCGGTCATAAGAGACGGTAGCGGCAACATTATGTACAAAATAAGTAAAAAAATAAGTTACAAACAACGCAACGAAATTAACAAAAAAACACAATTGGTTAGGGACGCGTAAAACGTCAGCCTTCTTCTCCGGCACCCTGTTTCTTAGGCCCTGGTGAGATGCAGCCTTCTGAGGATGGGGGTTGAATAGTAGTTGGAGGGACAATGACGCAGCAAGGGTGGAACTATGCTTTTAAAGTTGTCCCCGCCCCACTTGCCGATTGCCCTGGGGCCAGGTGGGCTCGGTCAAATGCTAAGATGTCAGCTCACTATAGTTCCTTGTAAACATTGTACTAATTATTAGTTAAGTTATTTTGCGTGGTCTCATCTAAAGTGTGGGCTATGTATACTTTATACATACCTTATAAATGTTTTGAGTGACCAGTGTAATTTCTCACAAAAAGATGGACATGCCATGTTATACTCCTTAATGTTTCAAAATGGCTCCTACGCACTTAGAAGAAAAGGTTCCAAAAGTGTTCTTTAGCTGGCCCGATAGGAGAACCCCTATTGGTTCCAGGTAGAACCCTTTTTGTGTCCAGGTAGAACCATTCTGGGTTCCATGTAGAACCCTCTGTAAAAAATGGTTCTACATGGAACCCCAAAAGGGTTCTCCCTGCAACCATAAAGGGTTCTTCAAAGGGTTCTCCTATGGGGACAGCTGAATAACCCTTTAAGGTTCTAGTCAGCACCTATTTTCTAAGAGTGTAGAACATATCAATGGTTAAACAATAAGCACACAATTCAGAGGATGTTGTAGACAATATATTGAAAATGTTATTCCAAAACATTCACAATGTTGTAATAGTGTGATCTGTAACTTCAGACTAAACTGAGTAAAATAACATTTTTGGTCCAAAAACGCTAACATAAGCATTTCTTGGCAGTGACTTTTTTTTATACCAAAACCAAAGTGTGGATTGCAGTCACTCCATAGAGCAATCTAATTTCGGTTAACCCAGAACTATAATCTCGCATTTGGAATTTCCGGTTAGCGAATACTCCATCTTCGCAAAAGGACACTGTCAGCTAAAGCAACACATCCTGTGTTGTGTGCTTATTATTTTACCATTGATATGTTCTAGGCCAGGTATTCCCAAACTGGGGTGCAATGCCGTTGGGGGTACGCTAAATAAAAATGTGATTCACATATAAAAATATTAACAATACATAAAAAAAAATTCTTCACATTTTCAAACAGTCCGTTTATATTTTCCAACAGGGCTATACATTTGGATGAGGTTTTTTTCTCGCCAGAGTAGCCTCATTTCACTGCCAAACTTAAACAATCTAGTGTTCACTGAAATAATGACAACACAATGAAAAATACAAGTAGCCTTGTCAAATAATGAACATCCAATCACATTAACCGTTACTCTCTCGTGGGAATTCCACTTACGGTTCGTATGTAGCCAAACGTAGCTGCTGCTCATGTTGGTATCTGTTCTGATGGCGCAAAAGCCATGACAGAGAGACATAGTGGAGAGGTAACGCGCGTGCAAGCAGTTGCCACTTGGGTACACTGCAGTATCCACCAAGAGGCTCTTGCTGCCAAGGGAATACCTGACAGCTTGAAAGACATTTTGGACACTACAGTGAAAATGGTTAACTTTATTAAAGCAAGGCCCTGAACTCTCATGTATTTTCTGCACTATAAAATGTTATGTGCAGCAGCCATAAAACGCTTTTACAATATATAGAAGTGCGCTGGTTATCAAGGGACAAAGTATTGACACATTTTTGGGAATTGAGAGATGAGCTTAAAGTTTTCTTTACTGACCATGATATTCACTTGTCTGACCGCTTGCGTGATGAGTTTCTCACATGACTGGCCTATCTGGGTGATGTACACTGCTCAAAAAAATAAAGGGAACACTTAAACAACACAATGTAACTCCAAGTCAATCACACTTCTGTGAAATAAAACTGTCCACTTAGGAAGCAACACTGATTGGCAATACATTTCACATGCTGTTGTGCAAATGGAATAGACAACAGGTGGAAATTATAGGCAAGTAGCATGTGCATGTGTCTGCTCAAACGGTCAGAAACAGACTCCATGAGGGTGGTATGAGGGCCCGACGTCCACAGGTGGGGGTTGTGCTTACAGCCCAACACCGTGCAGGACGTTTGGCATTTGACAGAGAACACCAAGATTGGCAAATTCGCCACTGGCGCCCTGTGCTCTTCACAGATGAAAGCAGGTTCACACTGAGCACATGTGACAGACGTGACAGAGTCTGGAGACGCCGTGGAGAACGTTCTGCTGCCTGCAACATCCTCCAGCATGACCGGTTTGGCGGTGGGTCAGTCATGGTGTGGGGTGGCATTTCTTTGGGGGGCCGCACAGCCCTCCATGTGCTCGCCAGAGGTAGCCTGACTGCCATTAGGTACCGAGATGAGATCCTCAGACCCCTTGTGAGACCATATGCTGGTGCGGTTGGCCCTGGGTTCCTCCTAATGCAAGACAATGCTAGACCTCATGTGGCTGGAGTGTGTCAGCAGTTCCTGCAAGAGGAAGGCATTGATGCTATGGACTGGCCCGCCCGTTCCCCAGACCTGAATCCAATTGAGCACATCCTGGACATCATGTCTCGCTCCATCCACCAACGCCACGTTGCACCACAGACTGTCCAGGAGTTGTCCAGGAGTTGGCGGATGCTTTAGTCCAGGTCTGGGAGGAGATCCCTCAGGAGACCATCCGCCACCTCATCAGGAGCATGCCCAGGCGTTGTAGGGAGGTCATACAGGCACCTGGAGGCCACACACACTACTGAGCCTCATTTTGACTTGTTTTACGGACATTACATCAAAGTTGGATCAGCCTGTGGTGTGGTTTTCCACTTTAATTTTGAGTGTGACTCCAAATCCAGAGCTCCATGGGTTGATAAATTGGATTTCCATTGATTATTTTTGTGTGATTTTGTTGTCAGCACATTCAACTATGTAAAGAAAAAGTATTTAATAAGATTATTTCATTCATTCAGATATAGGATGTGTTATTTTAGTGTTCCCTTTATTTTTTTGAGCAGTGTATTTTCTTGTTTGAATGATCTGAATCTAGGATTACAGGGTCTCTGCAACTATATTCAATGTGCGGAACAAAATTGAGGCTATGATTAAAAGTTGGAGCTCTTCTCTATTTGCATTAACAAGGACAACACACAGGTCCTTCTATCATTGTATGATTTTTTTGTGTTTGCAAATGAACTCAAGCTTATGGACAATATCAGATGTGATATAGCGAAGCACCTGAGTGAGTTGAGTGCATAATTACGTAGGTACCTTCCCGAAACAGATGCCAAAACAACTGGATTTGTTATCCCTTTCATGCCCTGCCTCCAGTCCACTTACCGATATCTGAAAAAGAGAGCCTCATCGAAATTGCAACAAGCGGTTCTATGAAAATTAAATTTAATCAGAAGCCACTGACAGATATTTGGATTGGGCTGCGCTCAGAGTATCCTGCCTTGGGCAAATCACACTGTTAAGACACTGATGCCCTTTGCAACCACGTACCTATGTGAGAGTGGATTCTCGGCCCTCACTAGCATGAAACTAAATACAGGCACAGACTGTGTGTGGAAAATGATTTAAGACTGAGACTCTCTCCAATACAACTCAACATTGCAGAGTTATGTGCATCCTAACACTTTCAAGCACGCCCTTCTAATTCATTAACCTGTGGTGAGTTATTCACAATTTTCGATAAACAAATAAGGTTTTATATGTTTTGTCATTCTTTTGTTTAATAAATGTATCGTATAGTGTGTGTTTGGCAGGCTTACAATGATGGCAAAAAAACACATTTGAGAGTGCTCTGACCCTGGGGGGGGGGGGGGTACGCAGCTGGAGGTTGAATGTTTGAAGGCGTACGGGACTATGAAACGTTTAGGAACCTATCGTGTCTTTGGCTATGCCGGATTAAGTGATATGACATGCTATTCTATAAAATAATTTCTCTGTAATTAATATTACCTGATTAACCTAATCAGGTAAATGTAATTAACTAGAAAGTCAGGGCACCATGAAATAATGTTTATAGAGCTGTTATCTTCCGAATAAACTCTTTTACATCAGTAGCAGTCAATATTTAATCGTCACCTTAGTTAGTCTCATCTGAAAGTTGTAAATTCTTGGTTATCTTCACGAACCCTGGCTAACAAGTTGAATCAGCAATACAAAATTTGGTTTGAATATTTATTTACTAAATACATAAATAATCACACAGAATTACATATACACAGAACGTATCATACATTGATTACCAATTATGTCAAAGGAAAACGTCCCATTAGCGAAAAGGAAAACGCAATAAACATTTACTCTGAGCTGCGCTTCGATCGGTTGGTCGTAGATGGGAGGCCGGAGGTATCACTTCTTTAGTGAATAAGAGTTCAAAGTTCATACCAAGTTGCCATACTTTAAGCTCATGCTATATTCTGGCTGGTATAGTTGAAATGTATCCTTCCGGCGTGTAGGTCGTCACCTTCACATTGAAATTAGATGCTAATTTCGTTAGGTTCTTGCTGAGGTTGGCTTAGTTCTGTAGGTGGTCTTTGTCCTTTCAACGTGGGGATGGTAAGTCCTCACATCCTTGGAACAGGAAGTTACATTTTCGTAAAGGGGCTTATATAGGGTTGGGAGAGAGGGCCTTGTTTCATAGTTTACAACCACTGTCTGTTCACATGGGTGAGGCCACTGAGTTGGCAGAGTTTACTCTATGACAAACCGTTCTCTCCTTAAGAAGCTAAAATTACATTTCATCTTTTCACAAATAGTTTCATATTTAAACATTTAAATTGCACAACAATTCCATGTGAATCTGATAACTATACCGTGTAGACTTTCCAAAATATAGTTTATGTCATCCTATCATTAGTAATAATGTCTCAGATGACAACTGATCTGACATCATATTCTTTAAGTACGAGCGCATATTTTCAGCTGGTTGGATTACCGCAATATGGTTCCTTTCCCCACCCTTTCGATGTTATAAGACTCTCTCTATGTTAACAAAGGACTTTCCAAGAGTCACTCTGTAGAGTAGGGAGAGAGAAAAGGGGAAAGGTATTTATGGCCGTCATAAACCTCCCCCAACGTCATGACAAACCACTGTTCTAGGCTATTTTGAGACCTTAAGGAACATCAGGTACTGCTGGAATGTCTACCAACGGCATATTTTTGTGAGAAATTACACTGGTCACTAAAAACATTCAGCATAGTGGTTAAGATCGTTGGGCCAGTAACCGAAAAGTTGCTGGTTCGAATCCCAGAGCTGTCTAGGTGAAAAGGCACTTTACCCTAATTGCGTCTGTAAGTTGCTCTGGATAAGAGTGTCTGCTAA
The DNA here is from genome assembly GCF_901001165.1 of Salmo trutta. Classification (NCBI taxonomy): domain Eukaryota; kingdom Metazoa; phylum Chordata; class Actinopteri; order Salmoniformes; family Salmonidae; genus Salmo; species Salmo trutta. The sequence continues at coordinate 40,759,496 of NC_042974.1, read as the reverse complement.
ATGACCAAAATATTAAATAAAGTATATATTGAGTATAAATAGCCCACACTTTACATGAGGCCACGCAAAAAGACAAATATTTAGTAAATGTTTAAGGACCTATATTAAACATCTTATGTATGGAGTAATGATTAAGAAATGATTAATACAATATGTAATAATCCATTATAAATGCTTTATTACAAAGTCCTACCAGGTAATAGTTTAACTGCATGCCACCCAAATGTATTAACCTTCTTTAAAGCCAATTTAGATTTAGAGAAGTCAGACAAATCCAGCCAGTGATTCTGAAGTAAATTCACTCCAATTGGAGTGAGTCATGAGAAATGTATACATTTGACCAAAGGCTTGTAGTTCACCTCTCTCGAGAGAAAGAGGAGCTCTTCAAAGCCCTGTCAAAGTTGATGGAGTAGTATTACATCCAGTGACTGCAGGCACAGGCTCTTTCTCCAAAGATGCTAACCCTGCCACTAAAGCCATTACAGACCATTACCCTTACAATGCTATATTAAGCCACTGCTGTCGCCTAGAGCCTAAGTGGAGGACAATTCATCCTGCCTTTGGGTTTGTAGATGCAATTAAATCGACAGGGTGGTTTCATTAGGCCCTTTGATTTTACGATGCCAAAGGTTAGATTTTGACCCTGATCAGTGGAGTACCCTATCCCTCCACCCCCATCCTGCTTCCAGCCCAAAGCTATAGCCTACACACACTAGAGGTAATATTGTATTATAGGAATAGGAATTGTAAAAGTTGTAGCTGCAGAGGGGAAGAAGGCATGCATCATCATAATAATGCTAATGGCTATACGTACAGTGCATTCGGGAAAATATTCAGACCACTTTTCCACATTTTGTTAGGTTACAGCCTTATTCTAAAATGGATTAAATTGTTTTCACCCCTTATCTACACATAATTTCCTATAATGACAAAGCAAAAACTAGTTAAAAATACATAACCGAAAAATTCTATTTACATAAGTATTCAGACCCTTTACTCAGTACTTTGTTGAAGCACCTTTTGGCAGCGATTACAGCCTCAAGTCTTCCTGAGTATGACGCTACAAGCTTGGCACACCTGTATTTGGGAAGTTCCTCCCATTCTTCTCTGCAGATCCTTTCAAGCTCTGTCAGGTTGGCTGGGGAGTGTCGCTGCACAGCTATTTTCAGGTCTCTCCAGAGATGTTTGATTGGGTTCAGCTCTAGGAAGAGTCTTGGTGGTTCCAAACTTCTTCCATTTAAGAATGATGGAGGCCACTGTGTTCTTGGGGACCTTCAATGCTGCAGACATTTTTTGGTACCCTTCCCCAGATCTGTGCTTCGACACGATCTTGTCTCAGAGCTCTACTGACAATTCCTTCAACCTCATGGTTTGGTTTTTGCTCTGACACGCACTATCAACTGAGGGACCTTAAAAAGACAGGTGTGTGCCTTCCCAAATTATGTCCAATCAATTGAATTTACCACAGGTGGACTCCAATCAAGTTGTAGAAACATCTCAAGGGTGATCAATGAAAACAGGATGCACCTGAGGTCAATTTTGAGTCTCATAGCAAAGGGTCTGAATACTTCTGTAAATAAAGTATTTCTGTTTTTTATTTGTAATAAATTTGCAAACATTTCTAAAAAACAATTTTTGCTTTGTCATTATGGGGTAATGTGTGCAGATTGATGAGTGAAAAAATTAACAAATCAATACATTGTAGAATGTAACGTAACTATATGTGGTGCCAGGATAACAACTTATCCATCAACGTGATCAAGACAAAGGAGATGATTGTGGACTACAGGAAAAGGAGGACCGAGCACGCCCCATTCTCATCAATGGGGCTGCAGTGGAGCAGGTTGAGAGCTTCAAGTTCCTTGGTGTCTATATCACCAACAAACTGTCATGGTCCAAACACACTAAGACAGTCGTGAAGAGGGCATGACAAAGCCTACAGTGGTTGCTCCACTAAAAGTTTTGCGATTATCCTGTGGGACTTAGAGGTAATTTGTGATTTAGTATGATGACCTGTGTCAGTACTTCATTGCTCCAGACCAGCGCAAGGGGGAGTTAGAGAACTGATTATGCTTTTGGGACCCAAGGCGCTACTGTGTCTCTAACTGACAATTTTTTTATTTTTTTTATTTCACCTTTATTTATCCAGGTAGGCCAGTTGAGAACAAGTTCTCATTTACAACTGCGACCTGGCCAAGATAAAGCAAAGCAGTGCTACACAAACAACACAGAGATACATATGGGATAAACAAACGTACAGTCAATAACACAATAGAAAAGTCTATATTCAGTGTGTGCAAATCTAGTAAGATTAGGGAGGTAAGGCAATAAATAAGCCATTGTGGCGAAATAATTACAATTTAAGCAATGAATGAGTGGGTGACAATCCTAAATAGAAACTGATAATTGTGCATGACTTCAGTATAACTTACTAAAACTGTTGTTACACTAAGGTTTTTATTCTAAGAGAAACTTAGACTACAATTAGGGTGTGGAAATGTTAGGATTATTTTGCTCTTACTGTAGTACTGTAGCCTACTCCCGACCGGTCACAATGTACAGCGCAGTGGTCTAATGTGTTGTCTAATGTGTTTCCGGTCTCGACTGGGAGACCCATGAGATGACTGTAGGTTTTTGGTTTCTCTCCCTCTAAAAACAGAAATAAATCATTCAAAATAACAAACTGGCTTTATTTTCAAATTAGTAACAATGTCTCACAGCATGTTCAAGAATGGCCTTTTTCTCGCTCATTTTACGTTATTTGAAAACGAAATCATCTCCAAAATATTGTTATTGTTTAAACAAAGCAATTATTATTTTTATTAATTTAGAATTATATAAAAGCCCCTTGGACATTCTCACAGATATGTTATTAACCCTGTTATTAGCAGGACTATATTTATTGGTCATATTAGTCATGGCTCCCAAGTGGCGCACAATGGGATTGATTGCCTTGCAGTTCTCAAGCTGTATGCACTGAAATAGCGGTGGGGGCGCGAGGTTCAAGGCACGAGGGCAGGGGGCACGGGATGGGCCGCAGAGCCGCCCACAGAAGACGGACCTAGCCCATGGGGAGGAGGAGGAGGAGGAGGGGGAGGGGGGTTGAACGAACACCCCGCCCCACTGGGTAGCACAGAGCAACACTTTAAGGGCCATTGCACTAATAATGGCACTGACTAAGGAAACGTTCCCGCTGTTCTTAGTGCCAGTCTGCACGTTCAAACTAAAGCAAAGTAACTAATAATGGCGTGAAAAGGGCCCCTTAGATATGGATTCGGAGGGCAGACAGTATTCAATATTAAAGCATTATGCCTCTCACTGAAGGCGTAAGTCAAAAGTTATACTTAAATCCGAATTGGATTTAATGAAAAATGACATGAAAAGCACACATCCTAAACTCTAAAAGTAATTGTAAAGGTAAATACAAATGATTTGTATCATCAAATTAAATCAAATCAAATGTTATTAGTCACATGCGCTGAATACAACAGGTGTAGACCGTACACTGAAATGCTTACTTACAAGCCCCTAACCAACAATGCAGTTTAAAAAAAATACAGATAAGAGTAAGAGATAAAAGTAACAAGTAATTCACTGGTTATTTGAGGTAGTATGTACATGTAGTTAGAGTTAAGTGACTTTGCAAAGATGCCAACAGAGAGTTGCAGTTGTGTAAAGAGGGGGAGGGGGGGGGGGGGGGTCACTGCAAATAGTCTGGGTAGCCATTTGACTAGATGTTCAGGAGTTTTATGGTTTGGGGGTAGAAGCTGTTCAGAAGCCTCTTGGACCTAGACTTGGTGCTGTGGTTACAATAAAGAATGTAAACAAGATGTAAACAAGATGCTGTGTTTTTATTTACAGTAGTGATGGACAGCTGGTGGCATTTTGAGAACAGGTTTTCAAACACTTGTAGCCCGATTAGCAGCATAATCAAAGTGAGGACAACCGGCGATCTGCTGTATACTTATGGCCTACTGTAAATCCGAAAGTCACACCTTTACAGTACTCCTCACCCCGCCCCAAACTACACACTTAACACAGTTACCATTCAAAAACAAGCTGTTTATCTAACAAAAATGACATTCTACAGGGACTTCAGGTTACGAAAAAAAAGAAGGTATGGGAAATATCTGAACATTATGAAGTGGATATGAACACACACGTTCTCAACTACATGATTGTTTACACATACGGACTTATACATACATACATACATACATACATACATACATACATACATACATACATACATACATACATACACACACACACACACACCTGATGTCGCTCTCGTCTCTCACTCTCCCTTTCTCTCTTTTCTCTTCTCTTCCTCTCTCTATTGTCAAGAACTGTTTTATAATTGAATGTGTTTATAGTTTGTCTATCTTTTTTTATGTCTTTGTCTACAAGTGTATACATGTTTACAACAAGCAAGGGGAAGATATCAAAATAGGGGCATTGGGGAATAACATATTGTATGGAATACATTTGTACTGTAGTGAAGCCGTCTCTAGAGTAATGCAAGGTCTCTTTCATGATCATGTGAATCGTCAATTGCTATGGAAATGCTGGGATGTGTTTTTCAATTATGTTAAAGGTAATTATGATGCAACTATGATGGTGATACGATATGGATTACAATTATGAACATTAAGGCTATACGCACTACATGTTACACACATAGACACTCAAACATGCAAATTGGGCAGAGTTATTTATTTGGACATCACACATTATAGTCTTACTCTTATACAGACATCTACACACTCTCATTATATCATATCCAATATCATACACATCAACCTACTCAGATTTGTTAAACACAAAATGTGTCTAAATTTTCTAACATCTGTGTAGCCACAGGCTCACGGGCAAACAGGCAAGGGAATAAATATCAGACATTTGAAAGCTCTAGTTTTGACCTTCATAATACCTCTGATGGCAGTAACTTTACAAGCACTAATTATGGTCAATTTAGCCTGAGAATAGTATCTAGTTATGGTAAAGGGGTGAAATAAGAATAGCTAGTTATAATTGGAATGGTTTGGCAGATTATAAAAAAAGAGTGGCTAAAAGAAAAGGAATATAACATACAGTGAGGGAAAAAATGATTTGATCCCCTGCTGATTTTGTATGTTTGCCCACTGACAAAGAAATGATCAGTCTATAATTTGAATGGTAGGTTTATTTGAACAGTGAGAGACAGAATAACAACCAAAAAATCCAGAAAAACGCATGTCAAAAATGTTATGAATTGATTTGCATTTTAATGAGGGAAATAAGTATTTGACCCCTCTCAATCAGAAAGATTTCTGGCTCCCAGGTGTCTTTAATACAGGTAACGAGCTGAGATTAGGAGCACACTCTTAAAGGGAGTGCTCCTAATATCAGCTTGTTACCTGTATAAAAGACACCTGTCCACAGAAGCAATCAATCAATCAGATTTCAAACTCTCCACCATGGCCAAGACCAAAGATCTCTCCAAGGATGTCAGGGACAAGATTGTAGACCTAGACAAGGCTGGAATGAGCTACAAGACCATCGCCAAGCAGCTTGGTGAGAAGGTAACAACTGTTGGTGCAATTATTCGCAAATGGAAGAAACACAAAAGAACTGTCAATCTCCCTCGGCCTGGGGCTCCATGCAAGATCTCACCTCGTGGAGTTGCAATGATCATGAGAACGGTGAGGAATCAGCCCAGAACTACACGGGAGGATCTTGTCAATGATCTCAAGGCAGCTGGGACCATAGTCACCAAGAAAACAATTCAGTCCTTCACACTACGCCGTGAAGGACTGAAATCCTGCAGCGCCCGCAAGGTCCCCCTGCTCAAGAAAGCACATATACATGCCCGTCTGAAGTTTGCCAATGAACATCTGAATGATTCCGAGGACAACTGGGTGAATGTGTTGTGGTCAGATGAGACCAAAATGGAGCTCTTTGGCATCAACTCAACTCGTCGTGTTTGGAGGAGGAGGAATGCTACCTATGACCCCAAGAACACCATCCCCACTGTCAAACATAGAGGTGGAAACATTATGCTTTGTGGGTGTTTTTCTGCTACCGTGAAATCTTGGGTGAGAACCTCCTTCCCTTAGCCAGGGCATTGAAAATGAGTATTGCAGCATGACAATGACCCAAAACACACGGCCAAGGCAACAAAGGAGTGGCTCAAGAAGAAGCAGATTAAGGTCCTGGAGTGGCCTAGCCAGTCTCCAGACCTTAATCCCATAGAAAATCTGTGGAGGGAGCTGAAGGTTCGAGTTGCCAAACGTCAGCCTCGAAACCTTAATGACTTGGAGAAGATCTGCAAAGAGGGAATTGGACAAAATCCCTCCTGAGATGTGTGCAAACCTGGTGGCCAACTACAAGAAATATCTGACCTCTATGATTGCCAACAAGGGTTTTGCCACCAAGTACTAAGTCATGTTTTGCAGAAGGGTCAAATACTTATTTCCCTCATTAAAATGCAAATCATTTTATATCATTTTTGACATGCGTTTTTCTGGATTTTTTTGTTATTCTATCTCTCACTGTTCAAATAAAACTACCATTAAAATTATAGACTGATAATTTCTTTGTTAGTGGGCAAACATACAAAATCAGCAGGGGATCAAATAGTTTTTTCCCTCACTGTATACTGTTTACAGGAAACTCACTCTACATCCTTAGATGAAGTTGCGTGGAAAAAGGAATGGGGTGGTGAAATAATTTTCTGTCATGGACAAAGGAACTCAAAGTGTGTGATGATATTAATTAACAAACATTTCGATCTGAATGTGCAAATAATCAGGAATGATTCGCAAGGAAGGTGGATCCTTTTGAATATGAAAGTGGATGAAAAAGTGATTTGGCTCATTAATCTATATGGTCCAAATCAGGATGATCCACACTTCTTCGAAAATATTTATACCAATTTATTGAACTTACTGGCAACAAATGATCTAATCATTATGGTAGGTTACTATAACACAGTGTTAAGTATCTCAATGGACAGTAAAGGTAATCACTCTACAAACTATCATCACGTGCCCTTAATTAAGGAAATCACAAATATTATGGACACATTAGAAATAGTGGATATTTGGAGACTAAAAATCTCCGACCTAGTGAGATATACATGGAGGAGACTTAATCAAGCTAGTCGTCTTGACTACTTTCTTGTCTCTTTCTCTCTTGCATCATCAAAGGTTAAAAAAGTTTTAATAGGAGACAGAATGCGATCGGATCATCATCTAATTGGCATTCACATAACTCTTATAGATTTTCCACGTGGACGGGTATATTCGAAATTTAATCAAAGTTTACTGGAGGACAACTTAATTTAAACTAAGACAAAATAATTTATAACTGAATTTTTCCAGTATAATATAGGTTCAGCAAATCCCATTATTGTCATGATCGTTATGATTGAAGGACCAAGGCGCATCGTATGTTGGGTTCCACATATTTATTACCGTGAAACTAGAACAAAAACAATAAACATATTACGAAAGTGAAGAACAGAGCACACATCAGCACTCAACAAAACAATATCCCACAAAGCAGGTGGGAGAAAGGGCTTCCTAAATATGATCCCCAATTAGAGGCAACGATTACCAGCTGCCTCTAATTGGGAACCATACAATCCAGCCACATAGAAAATCAATGACTAGAACACCTCACTAGTCACGCTCTGACCTAAACACCATAGAGAACTGAGGGCTCTCTATGGTCAGGGCGTGACAGTACCCCCACCCCCAAAGGTGCGGACTCCGGCCGCAAAACCTGAAACCAAATGGGGAGGGTGGGGGGTGACTAGTGTTGGTGGCGGCTCCAGTGCGGGTAGTAGCCCCCGCCCCGACCACGGATTCGGCCATGGAACTGGGTTGGCCGCTCCCGGACTGGGCACCGGCGCCGAGGAAGACTCCAGCCATGAAGCTGGGTTGAACGCCGCGCCCGGACTGGGCACCGGCGCTGAGGAAGGCTCCGTCCATGGAGCTGGGTTGAACGCCACACCCGGACTGGGCACCGGTGCCGAGGAAGGCTCCGGCCTTGGAGCTGGACTGGACACCGTGCCTGGACTGGGCACCGGCGCAGAGGAAGGCTCCTGCCATGGAGCGGGACTGGACACCGTGCCTGGACTGGGTATCGGCGCAGAGGAAGGCTCCTGCCATGGAGTGGGACTGGATACCGTGCCTGGACTGGGCATCGGCGCAGAGGAAGGCTCCTGCCTTGGAGCGGGACTGGACGCCATGCCTGGACTGGGCATCGGCACAGAGGAAGGCTCCAGCCTAGGAGCGGGACTGGGGAGGTGCACTGGAGGCCTGGTGCTTGGAGCCGGCACAGGTGGCACCAGACTGGTGACACACACTTCAGGGCGAGTGCGGGGAGCTGGCACAGGACGAACCGGACTGGGAAGGCGCACTGGAGGCCAGATGCGTGAAGCCGGCACAGACTTCACCAGACTGCTGACAGGCTCTTCAGGTCGAATGTTGAGCAGAACACACTTGACCAACATCTCTCTCATCTCTCTCTCTCTCTCTCTCTCTCCCCCAACTTCTCCATCGCCTCCCTGACGGTCTCTGGCTCTTCAGGGTGAGTACGGGGAGCTGGCACAGATGGCACCAGACTGATGACTCACTCCTCCACTCTCCGCAGCTCCGCCGACCACCCCTTGTGCCCCCCACCCAAAAAAATCTTGGTTTCTGTGGCCACGGTCTCCGGCGTCTTCGCTGTCCTTCCCACCTTCCTTGGTGTCACCTTCCAAGGAAGGGTCTCACATCCGGACATGATTTCCTCCCATGTCCTAAACTCCTTAACCTCCATAACACGCTGCTTGGTCCTGTGTTGGTGGGATATTCTGTCACGGTCATTATGATTGACTTACCAAGGCGCAGCGTGTGTTGGGTTCCACATATTTATTACCGTGAAACTAGAACAAAAACAATAAACATATAACAAAAGTGATGAACAGAGCGCACATCAGCACTCAACAAAACAATATCCCACAAAGCAGGTGGAAGAAAGGGCTTCCTAAATATAATCCCCAATTAGAGGCAACGATTACCAGCTGCCTCTAAATGGGAACCATACAACCCAGCCACATAGAAAATCAATGACTAGAAACCCCCCTAGTCATGCTCTGACCTAAACACCATAGAGAACCGAGGGCTCTCTATGGTCAGGGCGTGACAATTATTGTTTGGGATACCTTTAAATGTACCTTCAGGGGTCATTCAATTCAATATTCATCAATAATAAAAAAATACGTTTCTGGCTAAAGAAACAAGATTAACAAGGGAAATCCATGAACTAATAGTACAGGTAGATATCAATAAAAATGATACTACAGAGATACAAAAAGTTAGAGGAAAAACAAAAACAACTTGAGGAATTTATTCAAAAACGATCTAATGTAATCTATTACAAAAATAAACCAATCTGGATGGAATATGGAGAAAAATGCACAAAATTCTTCCTGAATCTCCAATACAGGAACGCTAACAAAAAGAATTTGCAGAAACTTGTTACTGAAGACAGAGTCATCTTTGATTCTCCGAATGATATTTTAAAAGAGGAAGCTAATTATTTTAGGCAGATATTGTCTTTTCCGTCTCATCCTCTACCACTGACTGAAGATTACGGAAAGGAATTCTTTCCAAATAATATAAAAAATGAAAAATGAACAAATGTACAGAAAGATCAGTGCGAAGGCCAAATTACAAAGGAAGAACTTTTTGAGGCTATTAAATCCTTTCAGTCTGGAAAAACCCCAGGGCTTGATGGAGTACCGGCAGAGGTATATCAAGTATTTTTTTGATATACTAAAAGCTCCATTGTTAGATTGTTTTAACTACTCCTATAGAAATGGTAGTCTGTCAGGTACTGAGCAGGAAGGTCTGATTTCTCATTTATTAAAACAAGACCCAGATGGCAAATATAAAGACCCGGTCTATCTAAAAAACTGGAGGCCCCTTACACTTCAATGTTGTGATGCAAAAATACTATCAAAATGCAAAGCACTCAGAATTAAAAGGGTTTTACCAGGTATTGTTCATCCTGATCAGACAGGTTTTTTACATGGACGATACATTGGAGATAATATACGACAACTACTAGAAATAATAGAACATCATGAAACATATAAGAAGCCAGGAATGGTATTTATAGCAGATTTTGAAAAGGCATTTGATAAAGTAATACTGGATTTTATTTATAAATGCCTGGATTTTTTCAATTTCGGTAATTCTCTTATAAAAAGGGTAAAAAAATGTATAGCAACCCCAGGTGTAAAATAGTAAATAACGGCTACTTCTCAGAGAGTTTTGAATTGTCAAGCGGAGTTAAACAAATGTGTCTGCTGTCACTGTATCAAGGCTTAAAAACAAAGGTGTCCATGTATGCTGAAGACTCAAGTTTTATGTTAAGTCCGCAAGCTAGATCCCTGCAATGTCTCATTAAATATCTAGATAACTTTTCTGTACTCTCAGGACTAAAACCTAATTATGAATATGAATTGGGTGGGTTGAGATTATTAAATATAAAAGCACTAAACCTCTCTCTAAAAGCTTCACTCATTCAAAAGTTTTATTTGAACCCTAAATGGTTCTCAAGTAGATTAATAAGAAAAGCTCATCCATTGTTTAAAAATGGCCTTTTTGCCTTTGAGCAGATTGCCATGTCTCATTTTCGATTAATTGAAAATTATACTTTTTTCAAAGTATCTGTCTTTTTCAATTTCAATTTCATCCCCCTGAAAAGATGGAACAAATATTACAACAAATATTGACTGAACTCAAATGTGCTGGTTGATAAAATACCTGTATTTATGGGAAAGATGTTTGAAAAGGGTATTTTGTTTTTAAATTATATTGTAAATTGGAATGGTAGAGTTATGTTCTTCATGGAGTTATCAGAATTGTACGGGAAGGTCTGCTCAATCCAAGAGTATAACCAATTGATTACAGCAATGCCCCAAAAATGGAGGAGGCGGGTGGCAGCGGGAGGAGGTAGGGAACTGGTCTGTCTGCCCAATATAAAGGATCAAAACTGGCGGATGAATAAAAATAGCATAAATAGGAAAGTATAACAGTTTAATTTGAGGACCAGCATGTTGACAACTGTGCCATACAGATTGTAAAATAGTTGGGAAGAGATTTTTGAAGTACTGATTCCATGGTACAAGGTGTATGAGTTGATATATAAAACAACGCAAGAATCAAGACTTCTTGACACCAACAAAATGTTGAATATTTGGGTCATAAAATAATTGAAACTGCAGATTTTGTTGTGAGGATACAGAATCAATACACCATTTATTTTGGTATTGCCCTCAGGTAGCCTGTTTCTGGTCTCAGGTTCAGAAATGGATGAAAATTCATAGCATTGACCGAAAATTTAACCCTAGAAAAAGTACTGTTAGGAGATCTGGAGAGACCGGGTCAGTCAATTACTAATATACACTGCTCAAAAAAATAAAGGGAACACTAAAATAACACATCCTAGATCTGAATGAATGAAATAATCTTATTAAATACTTTTTTCTTTACATAGTTGAATGTGCTGACAACAAAATCACACAAAAATAATCAATGGAAATCCAATTTATCAACCCATGGAGCTCTGGATTTGGAGTCACACTCAAAATTAAAGTGGAAAACCACACCACAGGCTGATCCAACTTTGATGTAATGTCCTTAAAACAAGTCAAAATGAGGCTCAGTAGTGTGTGTGGCCTCCACGTGCCTGTATGACCTCCCTACAACGCCTGGGCATGCTCCTGATGAGGTGGCGGATGGTCTCCTGAGGGATCTCCTCCCAGACCTGGACTAAAGCATCCGCCAACACCTGGACAGTCTGTGGTGCAACGTGGCGTTGGTGGATGGAGCGAGACATGATGTCCCAGATGTGCTCAATTGGATTCAGGTCTGGGGAACGGGCGGGTCAGTCCATAGCATCAATGCCTTCCTCTTGCAAGAACTGCTGACACACTCCAGCCACATGAGGTCTAGCATTGTCTTGCATTACATCTCGGTACCTAATGGCAGCCAGGCTACCTCTGGTGAGCACATGGAGGGCTGTGCGGCCCCCCAAAGAAATGCCACCCCACACCATGACTGACCCACCGCCAAACCGGTCATGCTGGAGGATGTTGCAGGCAGCAGAACGTTCTCCACGGCGTCTCCAGACTCTGTCACGTCTGTCACATGTGCTCAGTGTGAACCTGCTTTCATCTGTGAAGAGCACAGGGCGCCAGTGGCGAATTTGCCAATCTTGGTGTTCTCTGGCAAATGCCAAACGTCCTGCACGGCGTTGGGCTGTAAGCACAACCCCACCTGTGGACGTCGGGCCCTCATACCACCCTCATGGAGTTTGTTTCTGACCGTTTGAGCAGACACATGCACATTTGTGGCCTGCTGGAGGTCATTTTGCAGGGCTCTGGCAGTGCTCCTCCTGCTCCTCCTTGCACAAAGGCAGAGGTAGCGGTCCTGCTGCTGGGTTGTTGCCCTCCTACGGCCTCCTCCACATCTCCTGATGTACTGGCCTGTCTCTTGGTAGCGCCTCCATGCTCTGGACACTACGCTGACAGACACAGCAAACCTTCTTGCCACAGCTCGCATTGATGTGCCATCCTGGATGAGCTGCACTACCTGAGCCACTTGTGTGGGTTGTAGACTCCGTCTCATGCTACCACTAGAGTGAAAGCACCGCCAGCATTCAAAAGTGACCAAAACATCAGCCAGGAAGCATAGGAACTGAGAAGTGGTCTTTGGTCACCACCTGCAGAACCACTCCTTTATTGGGGGTGTCTTGCTAATTGCCTATAATTTCCACCTGTTGTCTATTCCATTTGCACAACAGCATGTGGAATTTATTGTCAATCAGTGCTGCTTCCTAAGTGGACAGTTTGATTTCACAGAAGTGTGATTGACTTGGAGTTACATTGTGTTTTGAGCAGTATACTAATACTCTTAGAAAAAGTATTTATCTTCTGTAGATTCTATTCGATTAGATAGATTGAAATTGTACGTTAAACATCATAGCATAGTTGAAAGATATGTGTTGCGTAGAAACACGAAGTGGGTGACCAGCAAAGATTGATGGGATGGGCTGAGGGAAGCTGAGGGTTGTTATGTGGAATTGGAGACAAGTGGGAGTGGAGTTGCTGTGTGAGAGAGAGAATGATGGTCAAAAGATAAAGGGGAAAAAAAGTCTAAATAAAACATAATAAAAGTACATTTGAATGAAACTAAGTGGCAGTGTTTTTACAACTAATGCCGGTTTGGCTGAGGCTGATGCCGTGCAGGTGTTTGTACACATGCATATACACACACTCTCATTCAAATAAACGCATTCAAGAACACACTCTCACATGTAATAGTACCAGACATGCACACAAACATATAAAGTAGGCATTGCTGTTATGATTTCAGTTGTACTTGATGTTCTTTGTTTTAAATGTATTCTTTTTTTAATTATTTTTTTAGCATGTTTTCTTTTTTTTGCTGTTTTCTTCTTTCTTTTCCTTTTTTCTCTTTAGTTCATTCTCTTGGTTGTTGGTGCATTGGGGAGTTCTTGGGGGTGGGGAATGGAATTAATTGTATTTTTTTTCCGGGGAGGGGGCGGGGACTGTGGGAGGGGTCTCGAATGGTTAAGGGACAGCTATTGGGGAACTGTGGGGGGGATCTTGTCGGGGTTCAGGTTTCACAAGATTGTGATCATGAAAAATGAAACTATAACATATATTTTATATCACTGAAATGTACACATAAGGATGGCTCTGTTGCAGAAAGACTGATACATGTTTGATAGTGTCTTGATGCTGTAGTGTTTGTCCTTCATGTTCTAATACTTTAATGTTACCCCTTCCTTGTGTTTTTTTGCAATAAATAATTATATATAAAAACATTTAAATAAAAAATGACATTGCAACCAAAGAAAACAGACAAAATGGACATAACTTTCATCAAGCCAGCTTCTTTCTATGGTGCTTCGCGTTCCAGAGTTAGGAACGTAACCACGAGAGGACTTGAAAATGAGCCGGAGCTGAGAGGATCACCAAAACTAAAGGTATTTTGGTTTCAGTGCATTTTCTTTAAAAAATATATATATAGCCCATCAATGTGTCAGCATACTATGTAATAAAATCGATAATTAAATAAAGGTTAAATAAAAAAAATATTAAATTATTGTTCACTAAAAATGTGAATGTGTTTTTGCAGAGCATACAACCATGCGACAAAGGACTGGACAACGGGCCGCACTGAAAAAACACATGGTTACCAAGAAGCGGTTAGTTTTGCTAGATTCTTAAAATGTGTACGCAGCATTTGTGTGTTGGAGCCACTTTTAATTCTTAATTGATCTACCATTTCTATCATAGGCCACTGTAATCGATGGGGGCTCAAGGCGATTCCATTCTGCTCATCTGATGGTGCACATGGATCAGATTCAAACTGAAGACTGAGATCGAGTCAAGACCAGCAGAAAGAGAAACATTATCTGAGGGCAGAGATACAGGCGACAGCTGATACATTGGTCCAGAGCCAGGCGGCATTTGCGGAGAGTCAGGCGGAAAATGACACGTTGAAGAGGGCGAGGAACGAGATGGAGTCACAGTCCATGACAGACACACCTGTGAGCTCTGGAACTCCACCTCCAGCATGAAAAGTCAACATACCTGGCGGGTTCGTCAGGTCACCCTGACATTTCCATTCCTCTTGTGACAACAAAACTTGACCAACTGCTCACCAGTGTTGTAACGTTGTATTGATTAATGTGACGACTGCTGCTCATTGAATGATTAACTGTTTATAATTATGTGATTCAATTAATCAGGTAATTATTAACTTAGTAACCTGGGGCACCATGGGAAAGTTTTTTTTTCTCTCCCAAATTAATTCAAAGAATGCCAATTTTACAAAGGTTGCTAATTAATTAATTTCCTCTACAGTCTCATCCTGAAAGTAGCAATCTGGGAATCTGCACAAACCCGAGTCTCACTAAATTAGTCCGTACCACACCAACTGAGTTGATTATTTATTTACTAACAAGCTAAAATGATAATATAAGATACACATACAAAAACACACAGTCTAGGCTATTGATTAGAACTTAGTACATTGAAACAGGTCCCTAGCGGGCCAACACAATATGATACGTGTTACACAAAATGGGGATTTCAAAAGAGAGAGAAAGAGAGAGAGAGAGAGAGAGTGCACAAGAGAAAAGCACACTTGGGTACATTTGTAAACTATGCTTATTTTAACCCTAAACTTTCCCCGAACTGTCGCTCTTATGGGTCAGAATATAGTGATGTAATTAACGTGTCGAAGGTCTCCGATGGGGTGTCTTCGTGGACCGGGTTCAACTTCTCCTCTGATGATGGCCCTTCTTTGATTACCGGGTGTAACTCTCTGATTGTCCTCACGATGTCAGTGTCCTTTGTCTAAGTGGTTTCCTCGCCCTTGTTCTGAAAAAGGGTTCTTATGAGGATGGCTTATCAGCATTGTAGATTGTTACAGCGTGGGAATGAAAGCTTGTGTAGATACACGATTCCTTTGAGAGAATAACCGGGTGATCCTGCTTAACCTCTCTGGGCCAATGGGACGCTTGCGTCCCACTCACTCAACAAGCAGTGTAATCACGTGGCGCGATATTCTAATACCTTAGAAATGCTATTACTTCAATTTCTCAAACATATGACTATTTTACACCATTTTAAAGACAAGACTAACGTGAATCTAACCACACTGTCCGATTTCAAAAAGGCTTTACAACGAAAGCAAAACATTAGATTATGTCAGCAGAGTACCCAGCCAGAAATAATCAGACACCCATTTTTCAAGCTAGCATATAATGTCACAAAAACCCAGAAGACAGCTAAATGCAGCACTAACCTTTGATGATCTTCATCAGATGACACACCTAGGACATTATGTTATACAATACATGCATGTTTTGTTCAATCAAGTTCATATTTATATCAAAAACCAGCTTTTTACATTAGCATGTGACGTTCAGAACTAGCATACCCCCCGCAAACTTCAGACGAATTGACTAACAATTTACTAAATTACTCACGATAAACGTTCACAAAAAGCATAACAATTAATTTAAGAATTATAGATACAGAACTCCTCTATGCACTCGATATGTCCGATTTTAAAATAGCTTTTTGGTGAAAGCACATTTTGCAATAGTTAGTTAGCCCGGCATCACAGGGCAAGCTATTTAGACACCCAGCAAGTTTAGCCTTCACCAAACTCCGATTTACTATTAGAAAGGTTTGATTACCTTTGGTGTTCTTCGTCAGAATGCACTCCCAGGACTTCTACTTCAATAACAAATGTTGGTTTGGTCCCAAATAATCCATTGTTATATCCAAACAGCGGCGCTTTGTTCGTGCGTTCAAGACACTATCCGAAAGGGTAAATAAGGGTTACGAGCACGGCGCATTTCGTGACAAAAGAATTCTAAATATTCCATTACCGTACTTCGAAGCATGTCAACCGCTGTTTAAAATCAATTTTTAAAATCAATTTTTTTTTTCTCATAAAAAAGCGATAATATTCCGACCGGGAATCTGCGTTTAGGTAAATAGAAGAAAGAAAATAAAGCACGGGATCGACTCGTGCACGCGCCTAAGCCCATTATCCTCTTATCGGCCACTTGCCAAAAGCGCAAATGTGTTTCAGCCTGGGGCTGGAATGACATCATTCAGCTTTTTCCCGAGCTCTGAGAGCCTATGGGAGCCGTAGGAAGTGTCACGTTACAGCAAAGATCCTCAGTCTTCAAAAAACAGAGACAAGAAGAACAAGATCTTGTCAGAGAGGGCACTTCCTTTAAGGAATCTTCTCAGGTTTTTGCCTGCCATATGAGTTCTGTTATACTCACAGACACCATTCAAACGGTTTTAGAAACTTTAGGATGTTTTCTATCCAAAGCAAATAATTATATGCATATTCTAGTTACTGGGCAGGAGTAGTAACCAGATTAAATCGGGTACGTTTTTTATCCGGCCGTGTAAATACTGCCCCCTAGCCCTAACAGGTTAAAAGTGGTGTAAGTCTTATTTATTTAAAGAGCATATTGAAGTTAGAAGCAATAGGATTTTAAGCAACAGCCTACCCACTGTGGTCAACTATTTTAGCACCGTTTCGCACTGCTCTGAGACAAGCATGGGGACTGGTCTTGATGAATCAATGAGATTTTTATTTTCACTGAATCTCTTTTTGGGTATTGGTTAGACTACAACTATACAATTAGGGTGTGGAAATGTTATGCTCTTAGTACTGTAGCCTACTCCCGACTGTCACATTGTACAGCACCACATTTTCTGTTCCATCCTAACAGAAACGCTGAGGGTTTTTAGTTTTTTTTGGAAAAGAAACACCATAATATTAAGCAAATTAAGCAACATTTCTTAAAATCAGTCCCATATACTATGTTCTTACAAAAAAGTTTTTCAAAGATGCCCTGTTGTGGTCAAACTAGCACTAACTCGTTTTATTAGTTACAATGACTGACACTTAGATAACGTGCCATAGAATTCTGCGGCACCATGCAAGCTGTGCTGTAGTTCGCTGCAACTTTATAGACAAACCACTGAATTCCCCCTCGGGAGACTGAAAAGATTTGGCATGGGTCCTCAGATCCTCAAAAGGTTCTACAGCTGCCCCATCGAGAGCATCCTGACTGGTTGCATCACTGCCTGGTATGGCAACTGCTCGGCCTCCGACCGCAAGGCACTATAGAGGGTAGTGCGTATGACCCAGTACATCACTGGGGCCAAGCTTCCCACCATCCAGGACCTCTATACCAGGCAGTGTCAGAGGAAGGCCCTAAAAATTGTCAAAGACTCCAGCCACTCTAGTCATAGACTGTTCTCTCTGCTATCGCATGGCAAGCGGTACCGGAGCGCCAAGTCTAGGTCCAAAAGGCTTCTTAACAGCTTCTACCCCCAAGCCATAAGACTCCTGAACAGCTATTCAAAGGGCTACCCAGACCCCTCTTTTACGATGCTGCTACTCTCTGTTTATTATCTATGCATGGTCACTTTAACTTTACCAACATGTACATACTGTATTACCTCAATTACCTGGACTAACCGGTGCCCCTGCACATTGACTCTGTACTGGTACCCCTTGTATATAGCCTAACTATTGATATTGTTACTTTACTGCAGCTGTTTAATTATTTGTTACTTTTATTTTCTCTTTTCTTATCTATTTTTCACTAAACCAACAATGCTTTAATAAGTTAAGAAAAATGTGTTAAGGGCTTGTAAGCATTTCACTGTTTCAACACCTGTTGAATTCGGCGCATGTGACAAATAAAAATAATTTGATTTGATTTGAAAAAGTGAAGGGGTATGAATACTTTCCGTATGCACTGTATACGAATGTGCTTCAATGTATTATTTCTCAACAAGGCCATTTTATTCACTCTGATCCAAAGCTGGAAGAGGCGATCAGAGGCAGAAGATAGAGATTAGTGATAATACACTCTACATTACCTGACCTTTCCCACCAGCAGCACTTTGAGTGTAAATATGGGCTTTCCTTGGGCTGCAGGCTTGGTTATTAAGCTGTTGGTTGCTCTCTCCAGGGTGTATGTGTGTGTGTGTGTGTATTATCACCTTCCTCCAGTGTGCCAAACACAGACCCCTTTCTCCCCATCACGTGGATTACCCTTCCAAGCCTGTGGCCTTTGTCATCTTTAGTAGTGCACCAGGATGGAGGAAGCAGCCGTTACTACATGGAGTATCAATACGGTTGACATCCCTCAGTTATGTCTCAATGGGTTTGTTTGACCGTGACCTCTGTGTCTTGCTGTAATTGATTGGAGAACCTCCCGGCCCTGTGCATTATGAATCTATCCATCCTCTCCTATATGTTTCTACTTCCTGTCCTATATCTGCTCCATTGTCCTTCGGGCCCTGCACTGTATCTTTGCACTGTGATTAGACCAGAATCTATCTAGACACTTATAAAAACTAGTCCAGCTGATTGGAACAGGACTATGAATTATTAGTCATCCTAACACATTTTGATGGCCAGTGATGTAGAATATACAATTTAATACCGTGCCCCTTATTACTGTACCATACCACTTGCATTACCTATAAAATTCACAGCACTCAAACTCCTCTGGTTTGGAATACATTATGACTCAGTTCCAGAATATATAATAATAACAACAACAACAACAATAATAATGGATTGGATTTATACAGCGCCTTTCTACCAGTATGTTGACTCAAACAATATGATGAGTGGTAGTTGATGATTGCATCGTGCCAACTGCCCCTGCAGTCTCCTGTTTGGTCACAGTGGCCCCTGTAGTGCTCTTCCAGGCCATTAGGAGGGCCACTAGACAACAGTCAGAGAGAACGCATCCCCTACGGACATTGATTTCAGCAAAGCACAGTGAC
The DNA here is from genome assembly GCF_901001165.1 of Salmo trutta. Lineage (NCBI taxonomy): Eukaryota > Metazoa > Chordata > Actinopteri > Salmoniformes > Salmonidae > Salmo > Salmo trutta. The sequence goes on along the minus strand of NC_042974.1, from coordinate 40,740,079 downwards.
ATTTGGGCTAATTAACGCAGAGCGACAGTGGGGTTCACTCTATAAAAATTATATGAAACGCTTCAACCAACAGCTTTAAAAAGTGGGTTGGCAAGACTTGGTAGTGATGAACAGTGGCGAAGAGGGAGCCGACCAGGGGTGGTGGTGTCATAGTGGAATACATCAGGATCCAGTCAGCTGTGAAGCGCCTTGTTTTTCTCCCATTCTAAACAAAGTAGTTCTACCTTGGTCTGTACTCGTAATTAGACATACTGCACTGTATCAGACTGCAGTGAGTTTTTAACATAAACCTCACAATGAAGGCAAGAAACTATGGTGGAGGAGAGGTAGATTACATTTCTAAAAGGTGGATAAATATGAGTTATTAGTTAAATGGTTAGAAATGAGCAGTTAAAGGGATACTTCGAGATTTTGGAGATGAAGAAGTTAGATGTCGTTTTGCGAGCCAATGCTAACTAGTGTTACCGCAATGACTGGAAGTCTATGGTATCTTTTACTAGCTCAACATAAAGCTGTTTGATAGCTGCATGTCTAGTGTCACATGTTACCACCACATAAACTTTCTCCCTCACACATCTTGTATTAAATTATTCTAAATAATGATATCCTCTTTGTAGTGAGTCCCTCCATCAATTGCCCTCCATATTGAACCAAATACCATAGAGAAAAAAATATATATGGAGTGTTAATACAGAACATGTCCTGTGCATTGTGCTTTACAAATATGAAAACAATTGATTATTAATGTGATAGTGACTAGAAACATTTGCCAGATGCATACATTCTGCAATCTTTAGCATATTCAATCAATCAATCAAAAGTATTTATAAAGCCAATGTCACAAAGTGCTGTGCAGAAACCCAGTCTAAAACCCCAAACAGCAGGCAATGTATATGTAGAATGATATAGTTAATTTGAAAAATAAATCATGAAGGTGAGGTTACCAATACAATATTGGCTTTCTAATCAGTATGTGGAGAGAAAAGACATAGCTCTGTGTGTGATTATCTGGACTGTGCCCTACAGAGAGGCAACCTTGGACAAGACAGCCCAGTTGTCTGATAAGCTTCTTATCCCCCCTGCGCACCACACAGGCACGCGCACCACACACACTCACACACACACACAGTCTTGTACAACTACCTTGTGGGGACTCATAAACGTTGACAAAATGTATAACAATTATTTAAAGAATTAGAGATAATCTACTCCTTTATGCAACCACTTTGTCAGATTTCAAAATAACTTTACGGAAACAGCACATTGTTCAATATTCTGAGTACAGAACTTATCCTTCAATGCTAAGCTAAACAGTTAGCCTACAACCACGGCGTCGACAAATCTCTAAAAATATGTTCAAAATATTTTCTTACCTTTGCTGATCTTCGGCGGAATGCACTCGGAAGGGCACCCACTTCCACAAGAAATGTTCATTTGTTCTGCAAAGTCCATCATTTATGTCCAAATATGTCTGTTTTGTTGACCCATCCAGAACACTTTACAATGCCATGTGGCGTGGACGCAAATCCATAGATGAAACGGTTCAAAAGTTCCAATACCTTTTGTAGAAACACGTGAAACGATGTTTACAATCAATCCTTTAGGGTATTTTTTTACGTAAAATTGCGATAATTTTACAACCGGGCAATAGGTATTCATCCCAGAAGAATAAAAAAAAACTACGAAGTCACGTGCATCATAAGACACCTGTCCTCAGACTGGCCAGTGATTGACTGAGTCACAATTTTCTGCCCGGTAACAGGTGACGGATGAAACCAGTTCCTAAAGATTGTTGACAGCCAATGGAAGAGTTAGGAGGTGCAACGTAAATCCTATGTCACTGTAGGCTTTCAAGGGATTCAAAAGAAAAACTACATTTCTAATTTCTCCCACTTCCTGATTCAATTTTTCTCACATTTTTTGCCTGCCATAAGAGTTCTGTTATACTCACAGACACCATTCAAACAGTTTTAGAAACTTCAGAGTGTTTTCTATCCAAATCTACTAATAATATGCATATTCTATTTTCTGGGTCAGAGTAGTAACCTGTTTAACCTCTCTAGGGCAGGTGGCACCAAATCGTCCCACCTACGTAACAGCCAGTTGAATCCTGTGGTGCGATATTCAAATACCTTAGAAATGCTATTACTTCAATTTCTCAAACATATGAGTATTTTACAGCTATTTAAAGACAAGACTCTCGTTAATCTAACCACACTGTCCGATTTCAAAAAGGCTTTACAACGAAAGCAAAACATTAGATTATGTCAGCAGAGTACCCAGCCAGAAATAATCAGACACCCATTTTTCAAGCTAGCATATAATGTCACAAAAACCCAGAAGACAGCTAAATGCAGCACTAACCTTTGATGATCTTCATCAGATGACACACCAAGGACATTATGTTATACAATACATGCATGTTTTGTTCAATCAAGTTCATATTTATATCAAAAACCAGCTTTTTACATTAGCATGTGACGTTCAGAACTAGCATACCCCCCGCAAACTTCCGATGAATTTACTAACAATTTACTAAATTACTCACGATAAACGTTCACAAAAAGCATAACAATTATTTTAACAATTATAGATACAGAACTCCTCTATGCACTCGATATGTCAGATTTTAAAATAGCTTTTCGGTGAAAGCACATTTTGCAATATTCTAAGTAGATAGCCCGGCATCACAGGGCTAGCTATTTAGACACCCAGCAAGTTTAGCACTCACCAAAGTCAGATTTACTATTAGAAAAGTTTGATTACCTTTCCTGTTCTTTGTCAGAATGCACTCCCAGGACTTCTACTTCAATAACAAATGTTGGTTTGGTCCAAAATAATCCATAGTTATGTTCCAACAGCGACGTTTTGTTCGTGCGTTCAAGACACTATCCCAATGGTAAATAAGGGTCACGCGCACGGCGCATTTCGTGACAAAAGATTTCTAAATATTTCATTACCGTACTTCGAAGCATGTCAACCGCTGTTTAAAATCAATTTTTATGCAATTTTTCTCGTAAAAAAGCGATAATATTCCGACCGGGAATCTGCAATTAGGTAAACAGCCGAAAGAAAATACAGAACGGGGGCGACTCGGGCACGCGCCTAATTCCTTTGTCCTCTTATCGGCCACTTGGCAAATGTGATAATGTGTTTCAGCCTGGGGCTGCCTCGTCATCGTTCAGCTTTTTCCCGGGCTCTGAGAGCCTATGGAAGCCGTAGGAAGTGTCACGTTACAGCTAAGATCCCCACTCTTCAATAAACAGAGACAAGAAGAACGACTCCTTGTCAGACAGGCCACTTCCTGCATGAAACCTTCTCAGGTTTTTGCCTGCCATATGAGTTCTGTTATACTCACAGACACCATTCAAACAGTTTTAGAAACTTTAGGGTGTTTTCTATCCAAAGCCAATAATTATATGCATATTCTAGTTACTGGGCAGGAGTAGTAACCAGATTAAATCGGGTACGTTTTTTATCCGGCCGTGTAAATACTGCCCCCTAGCCCTAACAGTTTAAATTGGGTACGTTTTTCATCCGGCCGTGAAAATACTGCCCCCTAGCCCCAACAGGTTTTAACACAAGTAATTGTGAGCACTTTAAGATTGATTGATGATATTTCATGTTTATAATCAGGCCAATGTAGAATATGCTTACCTGACTTTTCTCACATCTTTCAACTCTGTATTTCAGCACTGCGTTCCATTAGTTAAATCACATTAGAGAGCAGCAGAAGGGTTCTGGAAACCTTTGTTTACAACCGGTCTCAAAAAATCCTCAGTTGAAAAAAACAAGTTGTATAAAAAGTTTCTCACAAATCCCTCTCCCCTGAACTGTGCAAATTACAAAAGTTATAAGAACAAATGTACTCACCTGCTTCGGATATCCCCCCAAAAATATTTTACTAAGAAATATCAATAATCCTTAAATAACAAAGTCAACCTGAAAAAAAAAATCAGCAATCACCTGTTGAAAAGAAAAAGGCATCTAATTTCTATCCCATCTTAATTTATTGTTGGAAATAAGATCTATAATGCTCCTGGTGTTATTTCATGTCAATTTAATAACTTTTTTATAAATGTGGGTTTCTCTCTGTCAAATAAAATATAGAAAACTGATGGAAATCCCTTGCATTACATTGAGGGACATTTACCTTCTCTGCTTTAGTTTGTTGGGTTCTAGCTTGAAATATACCAATTCATGTTACCATACTAGAACTTATTAATTACTTTACATGTAATATGAATGTATATATTGGGGTCAATGGAGGGTGGATAGAACCTAGGTGTATGGATAGTTACAGAGTGAGACAAGGGGGAGTGCAGAAAGTTTACATTCTGTCAAACATGTTTTGTTAAATATCATGGCTCCGAAGAAGGGAAGCAAAGGGCAACAGTCTGGTTTCAGTCACTGATAAGGTAGGACAGCTGTGGATCAGGGAGGAGTGAGGAATTCGGACAGGTCAGATGAAGTGAGAAGAAACAGTCCTATTACACACACCCATACTTCCATGCTCACGAAGGTTCTAGCATCAGGCAGGGCTATGACTACACCAGTGAGAGGAACCAATTAAGTTCCTGACTAGCAGAGATGTATTGGCTGTATAGATGTCCAAGGAGTTGACTGCCTAGAAGGAGGGTTTAAATATACAGTTGAAGTGGGAAGTTTACATACAACTTAGCCAAATACATTTAAACTCAGTTTTTCACAGCTCCTGACATTTAATCCTAATAAAAATTCCCTGTCTTAGGTCAGTTAGGATCACCGCTTTATTTTAAGAATGTGAAATGTCAGAATATTTATTTCAGCTTTTATTTCTTTCATCACATTCCCAGTGGGTCAGAAGTTTACATACACCCAATTAGCATTTGGTAGCATTGCCTTTACATTGTTTAACTTGGGTCAAACGTTTTGGGTAGCCTCCTTGCTCGCACATGCTTTTTCAGTTCTGCCCACAAATGTTCTATAGGATTGAGGTCAGGGCTTTGTGATGGCCCCTCCAATACCTTGGCTTTGTTGTCCTTAAGCCATTTTGCCACAACTTTGGAAGTATGCTTGGGGTCATTGTCCATTTGGAAGACCCATTTGCGACCAAGCTTAAGGGCTATAAATATTTCATCCACAATCTGCAAAAGAGCCACGTGGTAGTTTTTACAAAAACACATATTGGTGCTCATATAGAATAGTGTTGATTTAAATGTTTCAACATTCTCTTATACACCAATTTTTCTAGGATTTTAGAAAAACATGGTAGTACAGATACTGGCCAATTAATTTGTAAAGCTCTTAGATCCTCAGATTTATATATGGTGATCACTTTGGCAAGCTTCACATTTTTAGGAACAATATGAGTTTGCATAGATTTGGTGAAGATATACAGTACATTAGTCTCAGTGACCGAGGAAGAGATTGATTTCACCAAAGAGGCAACAATCCCATCATGCCCTGCTGCTGATATCTTTAAGTTACCAATTACCTCCATTACATCAGGAATATCAAACTTGTTAGGTTCTGAACAGAGTAAAAACTTGCCCAAAACTAGTAAAAATATCAAAGCAAGTTTATTCACCCACTGGTTCATACAACTGCAAAAGACCAAAAACATGATTATACAAGCATATATATGTATAAACTCCTTGGACATCTATACAGCCAATACATCTCTGCTAGTCAGGAACTTAATTGGTTCCTCTCACTGGTGTAGTCATAGCCCTGCCTGATGCTAGAACCTTTGTGAGCATGGAAGTATATGTGTGTGTAATAGGACTGTTTCTTCTCACTTCATCTGACCTCAGGCCGATTCCTCACTCCTCCCTAATCCACGACTGTCCTGCCTTATCAGTGACTGAAACCTGACTGTTGCCCTTTGCCTCCCTCATTAGGAGCCATGATATTTAACAATAACATGTTTGACAGAATGTAAACTTTCCCCCTTGTCTCAGTCAGTAACTTTCCATACACCTAGGTTCTATCTCCACCTTCTATTGACCCCAATATATATACCTTCATTATACTTGTAAAGTAATCAATACATTCTAGTATTGTAACATGAATAAGTATAATTCCAAGTAGAATAGTTTTGAATAGTAACTCCATGCTGTTAAACTTCCTGACTGTGTGAGAGATGAGACATCTTGAGATGTTGTTTCAATAAATGCACATACATTTCTAACCTCACGATGCCATCTATTTTGTGAAGTGCACCAGTCCCTCCTGCAGCAAAGCACCCCCACAACATGATGCTGCCACCCCCGTGTTTCACGGTTGGGATGGTGTTCTTCGGCTTGCAAGCGTCCCCCTTTTTCCTCCAAACAAAACGATGGTCATTATGGCCAAACAGTTCTATTTTTGTTTCATCAGACCAGAGGACATTTCTCCAAAAAGTACGATCTTTGTCCCCATGTGCAGTCGCAAACCGGAGTCTGGCTTTTTTATGGCGGTTTTGGTGCAGTGGCTTCTTCCTTGGTCAGTGGCCTTTCAGGTTATGTCAATATAGGACTCGTATTACTGTGGATATAGATACTTTTGTACCTGTTTCCTCCAGCATCTTCACAAGGTCCTTTGCTGTTGTTCTGGGATTGCTTTGCACTTTTTGCACCAAAGTACGTTCTTCTGTAGGAGACAGAACGCGTCTCCTTCCTGAGCGGTTTGATTGCTGCATGGTCTCTTGGTGTTTATACTTGCATACTATTGTTTGTACAGATGAATGTGGTACCTTCAGGCGTTTGGAAATTGCTCCCAAGGATGAACCAGACTTGTGGAGGTCTACAATTTTTTTTCTGAGGTCTTGGCTGATTTATTTTGATTTTCCCATTATGTCAAGCAAAGAGGCACTGAGTTTGAAGGTAGGCCTTGAAATACATCCACAGGTACACCTCCAGTTGACTCAAATGATGTCAATTAGCCTATATGAAGCTTCTAAAGCCATGACATAATCTTCTGGAATTTTCCAAGCTGTTTAAAATCTATTTTTATGCGATTTTCTCGTAAAAAAGCGATAATATTCCGACCGGGAAACCCTGTTTTCGTTCAAAGACCAAAAAATAAAAACATGGTGTCGGCTCGGGCACGCGCCTCAGTCTCATTGTTCTCAGATTGACCACTATCCAAATGCGCTACTGTTTTTCAGCCATGGCCTGCAAAGTCACCATTCATCGTTCTGGCGCCTTCTGAGAGCCTATGGGAGCGTTAGAAAATGTCAAGTTATGCCAGAGATCTCCTGTTTTGGTTAGAGATGATCAAGAAGGCAAAGAAATAGTCAGAGAGAGCGCTTCCTGTTTGGAATCTTCTCAGGTTTTGGCCTGCCAAATCAGTTCTGTTATACTCACAGACACCATTCAAACAGTTTTAGGAACTTTATGGTGTTTTCTATCCAAATCAAACAATTATATGCATATTCTAGTTACTGGGCAGGAGTAGTAACCAGATTAAATCGGGTACGTTTTTTTATCCGGCCGTGCAAATACTGCCCCCTCTCCCCAACAGGTTAATGTCAAAATAACATGCAAAACAGGCAACCCCCCCAAAAAACATGTTTATTTCCTCTAGCAATGTGGTGCTCAAAATGTGCCGACCCCCTGAATGACGGGTTGCCACTGTGAAGGATTCTATAGTAACAGCATGAAACTGGACTACGGAGTAAATTAGGGGTATCTTGAAGTATGCATCATGGGCAGTGTTAGTGGTAGCAGGGGATACCTTGTTAGCACTGCTGGGATATCACCTTCTGAAGGCGTTTATGTTGAAACATGTACACAGTGCTGATTTACCTCAAGATGAGGTAGAGTTGATTAAGGCCACCGCATGTGTATATCGGGTGGCCATGGACGAAGAAGGAGGAGACAGGGGGTGAAGTTAGGATGATATGGCGTGGGAACACCTTTTATATTTACATTTACGTAATTTAGCAGACGCTCTTATCCAGAGCGACTTACAAATTGGTGCATTCACCTTATGATATCCAGTGAAACAACCACTTTACAATAGTACATCCATATCTTTTTTGGGGGGAGGGTAGGGGGGGAGGGTTAGAAGGATTACTTTATCCTATCCCAGGTATTCCTTAAAGAGTTGGGGTTTCAGGTGTCTCCGGAAAGTGGTGATTGACTCCGCTTTCCTGGCGTCATGAGGGAGCTTGTTCCACCATTGGGGTGCCAGAGCAGCGAACAGTTTTGACTGGGCTGAGCGGGAACTTTTGTAACCTGTAACCGGATGAGGAAGTCTGGGTACAAGCATGAGGTGTTTAGAGCCTTCATTTTCATCGACCCCAGCAGAAGCGAATCCCAAAGGTATAGAGTCAGGCTAAGGGAGAGTGGGAATCATCATGTTGTCAAACTTTGGTTTTTGCCATAGACAACTAATATAAGGTAAAGTTTCACTTGAAGGTTATAATTAAGTAATGGGGGGGGGGGCACTGTTCATAAGCCCGACGCAACACGGAGTGCCTGGATACAGACCTTAGCCGTAGTATATTGGCCATATACCACAAACCCCCGAGGTGCCTTAATTCTATTATAAATTGGTTACCAATGTAACTAGAGCATGGCTTAACGCATTACTAATACTTGTCATATTTATTTTGCTTTTGCTTTTCATGTCTTTTGCTATACCTCTCTTAAGAACCTGAAGCTTAAATGGAGAAAGTCAAAAGCTCCATCTGAAATGTCATTATGAAGGAGGGGTAATAAGAGTGTGCATAGTGTGATAAGTCAGAGGCCATAAGTCTGAGGTGTAAACATACAAATCAACAGAATATAAATCATGTTTAATTTTCTGTTCATGTATACATGATTTAAAAGTTTATATAAAATGTTTAACCTCTTTGGTATAGGGGGCAGTATTGAGAATTTTGGAAAAAATATGTTCCCATTTTTAACTGCCTCCTACACCAACTCAGAAGCTAGAATATGCATATTATTGTTCAGGTTTGGATAGAAAACACTCTGAATTTTCTAAAACTGTTTGAATGGTGTCTGTGAGTATAACAGAACTCCTATGGCAGGCAAAAACCTGACAAGGCTTCAAGCAGGAAGTACCCTGTCTGACAAGGAGTCGTGCGTCTTACCTCTTTTTATTGAAAAGTAAGGATCTTAGCTGTAACGTGACAATTCCCAGGGCTCCAATAGGCTCTCAGAGCCCGCGAAATAACTGAAGGTTTACGAGGGAACCTCAGGTTGAAATATATTATCGCCTTTTGTAAGTGGATGCTCGGAGGACCTTTCAATGATGCGCGTGCATGAGTCGCTTCTGAGGAGAAATTTTATTCGGCTGTTTAGGCTCAATGCATACTCCCGGTCGGAATATTAACACTTCTCTATGACATAAATGGCATAAAAATTGGTTTTAAACAGCGGTTGACATGCTTCGAAGTACGGTAATGGAATATTTAGACATTTTTGACACGCCAATGCGCCATGCGCGACACCGCGAAGAAGCATTCTAGAACTCACGAACAAAACGTCGCTGTTTGGATATAACGATGGATTATTTGGGACCAAACCAACATTTGTTATTGAAGTAGAAGTCCTGGCAGTGTATTCTGATGAAGAACAAGCAAGGTAAGAACATCTTTCTTATAGGAAATGTGATTTTGGTGGATGCTGACCTGGGTGGGTATCTAAATAGCTAGCCCTGTAATGCCGGGCTATGTACTTAGATTATTGCAAAATGTGCTTCATCCGAAAAGCTATTTTAAAATCGGACATATCGAGTGCATAGAGGGGTAATGTATCTATAATTCTTAAAATAATTGTTATGCTTTTTGTGAACGTTTATCGTGAGTAATTTAGCAAACTGTTAGTAAATTCACCGGAAGTTTGCGGTGGTTATGCTTTTTCTGAACGTCACATGCTAATGTAAAAAGCTGGTTTTTGATATAAATATGAACTTGATTGAACAGACATGCATGTATTGTATAACACAATGTCCTAGGTGTGTCATCTGATGAAGATTATAAAAGGTTAGTGCTGCATTTAGCTGTGGTTTGGGTTTATGTGACATGATATGCTAGCTTGAAAAATGGGTGTCAGATTTTTTCTGGCTGGGCACTCTGCTGACATAATCTAATGTTTTGCTTTTGTTGTAAAGCCTTTTTGAAATCGGACAGTGGGGTTAGATTAACGAGATTCTTGTCTTTAAATAGCTGTGAAATAGTCATATGTTTGAGAAATTGAAGTTATAGCATTTCTAACGATTCAAAAATCGCGCCACTGGATTTCAGTGGCTGTTACGTAGGTGGGACGAGTTCGTCCCACATGTACTAGAGAGGTTAACTTGTCTGGGCTACGTGGGACGGTAGCGTCCCACCTGCCTAAAGCCTGTTTGGGCTAGGGGGCAGTATTGAGAATTTTGGAAAAAAATATGTGCCCATTTTTAACTGCCTCCTACACCAACTCAGAAGCTAGAATATGCATATTATTGTTCAGGTTTGGATAGAAAACACTCTGAATTTTCTAAAACAGTTTGAATGGTGTCTAAGTATAACACAACTCATATTGCAGGCAAAAACCTGTGAAAAATAGATTTTAAAAAAATGAGAATTTTGTGACTGTACTATTTAGTGTCATTGTTTTATAGATACCATAGTGAGAAAGGATTCAGTTCGCAACTCCTAAGGCTTCCACTAGATGTCAACGATCTTTAGAAAGTTGTTTGAAGCATCTGTGATGAATACAGACCGAATTAGAATGCTTGTAAGTTGACACGTCATCACTTCATTTTTTGCGCCTGCGCATAAATCTGAGAAGAGTGTCTTTGTCATAATCGTTTATTCTAGACACTTGATAGGTTGTGTGAAAATATTACTGATGTTTACTGATGTTTCACGTTAAAAATGGACCAAAAGATTAATGCTAAACAACGTTTGACATGTCTGAACAAACGTAAATAGATTATTTACTAGTTTTTTTTTAGCTTTCGGCGTGACTTTACACTGCCCACCTCATTTTGTGGGAGCCTACTGAACGCTAACTATTTGGACATAAATTATGAACTTTGTCAAAAGAAACCACATTTGTTCTGGACCTGGGATCCCTGGCAGCGCCTTCTGATGGAGATAATCAAAGGTAAGGGGATATTTAGAATGTTATTATCGATATTAGATGATGCTAATGCTAACGGTATAGCTTAGCTTAGCTTATAGCTTAGCTTATGTTGTTAGCATAGTACCCAGTTTATTGCAAAATGTGATTTCCCAGTAAAGTTATTTTGAGATCTGGCCATTCGGTAGCAATTACGAGATGATAATATATTATTCTTTGAATGACAATATTATAATTTACCAATGTTTTCGAATAGTAATTCCGTGATTTGTAATGCTGGATTCACTGGGAGCATTCGAGCCGAAACAAATTCTGAATTTCACCGCGACTGTAAATGCTGTTTTTGGAATAAATATGAACTTGATGGAACTAAAAATGCATGTATTGTCTAACATAATGTCCTATGAGTGTCATCTGATGCAGATTGTCAAAGGTAAGTGCATAATTCTAGCTAGTTTTCTGTCTGTTGATGCCCTTCTTTGAATTGGCTAAACATTACACGCAGCTATTGTCAATGTACTCTCCTCACATAACCTAACTTTATGCATTCTCCGTAAAGCCTCTGAAAATCGGACAGCGTGGTTAGATTTAGGAGATATATCTTTCAAATGGAGGAAAATAGTTGATTATTTGATTATTTGAAATGATTACTCTTGCAGTTTTGAATTCCCCGCCATGGTCACATGACAATGAATCCCAATACCGGGATAAGATCCTGCCCCCTGGCCTCAACAGGCTAACATCCGGTGAAATAGCAGAGAGCAAAAATTCTAAATACACCATTCGTAATATTAAACATTCTTGTAAATACATGTATCTTACATAATTTAAAAGCTTAACATCTTGTTAATCCAGCCTCTCTGTCAGATTTCAAAAAGGCTTTGCGGCGAAAGCATACATTATAATAATCTGAGGACAGCGTCCCGCAAACACAAGCATTACTAGCATTTTCCAACCAAGCATTAGTCTCACTAAAGTCAGAAATAGCAATAAAATAATCTATTACCTTTGAAGATCTTCTTCTTTTGGCGACACAAAAGGCCCAATCTTCACAATAAATGGTCATTTTGTTAGATAAAATCAATTTTTATAGCATAACACGAAACATTTTGTAAACGGCTAGTGTCATGAATTCCGTCTCCAACTTTCGACGAAACATTCGATGTAATTACTCACACTAAACACACGTTTATCCAGACATGGTTGTTTTCATTGCAATCCTCTGTTTGTTAGTAACACAACCATACTTGATTGTTCTTTTTGCGGGACGTATTGACCGAAAGGAACTGATTTGAACACACCAAACAATGACCTCGTTGCGCGCCAATGATATGACCAGTGCTTCGTTGATTGACTGTATTTCGGCCCAATGACCACTGATCGTCTTGAAATCTAGCTTGGTAGATAGCCAATGAGCTGAGGTAAATGGCAATATCTAATGGTTATATCCGGGAAGACCAGCTCTTGAACGAAAGTTGAGCGTAACAGCCATTCGCCATTTAAATTTCTACCTGAAGGAGCCACATTGTTTGTGCGTAGCAGTATTGAGTCGAGATCGTTTTCCGCTATTTTATCGATAGAATTATGGCGAGTAAATCTGGAAAATCAAAGGCAAAGTCCAGTTATATAGATCTACATGACATTACTGATGAAATTGATAAAGATAGTGACACAGAGTTACTTGAAGATGAGTCGGATTGTGAGTCAAGTTGGACTCCCAATTTGAGGAAATGTTTTTGCATGGAGAGCATGCAGTATTGGATTGATAAGTACATCTCATGCCGTTGTTTGAAATTAATAATATCAAATATTATTCATTTGAGTTGTTTTGGAGATATATTTTTTTACATTTATTTTATATATTTTATTTGACATATATATATATATATATATATATATATATATAAAATCATTAATAAAATGTGTGAAGTACATATGGCTAAACATTATCAGTGTGTGTCTGTGTCTATATATTAGATATTTTTTACATGTATTTTAATATCTAAACATGGAATGGAACAGCACCTCACCATAGTGATTGAGGTTCAATACTCTATATATAATCTGTGTGTCTGAGTCTTCACAGTCCTTCCAATTCTGATTGGGAGCCCCCACTGCCAAGGTGCCCATCCCCCACAGGAGCTGATTCATCTAGCCGGACCCCTGCTGTCTCCGGCTCCACACCTACCCCCGCCCGGCCAGGTGTGAAGTCTGTGACAAAGAAGCGGAGGTGGGGAAAAGATAAACCTGCAATCAGAGAGGAGGAGGGTCATTGGCACTCTGTGCTGGAGGAGGATGTGGGCCCACCACCTCCAATATTCAGACCAAAAAGGCCACCAGGACCTCAGCTGGACATGACCTCCAACTACAGCCCTATGCAACTTTTTCAGCTGTTTTTTTACATCATCAGTTATTGATTCCTTTGTCTTGAAAACTAACAAGTATGGTTCTAAGAAGCAGGCAGGCAAGAAAGAGGCATGGAAGCCCATTTCCATGTCAGATGTTTTTTGTTATTTGTCAATGGTCATTTACATGGGTCTTGTGAAGCTGAAAACTCTGAAACACTACTGGAAAACTGCTCCCCTCTATCAACTGCCTTTCCCCTCCACTGTCATGTCATGCAAAAGGTTTCTGACAATCTCACGGGTGCTTCATATCAGTGACCCAGAAGTTGATGAGGACAATGAGAAGAAGCGAGGCACAGCAGGGTATGACAGGCTCTGCAAAATAAAACCTCTCTACCACAGTGTGGTTGAGGTCTGCAAGACCTATTTTCAGCTTGCCCAGAACCTTTCCATCGATGAGAGGATGGTAGCCTCAAAGGCCAGAATCAGCCTAAAACAATACATGCGTAACAAACCAACTAAATGGGGTTACAAACTGTTTGTTTTGGCTGATTCTGCATGTGCATACACGTGCAATTATCTTGTTTATGAGGGGAAGAGCAGTTGTGCGACCGGTAAGGGACTCAGCTATGATTTCGTCATGGAATTATTAGATTTTCAACTGCTGGGGAAGGGCTACAAACTTTTTGTGGACAATTTCTACACAAGCTTACCCTGTTCACAGACCTGAGGAGGCTGGATGTGTGGGCTTGTGGCACCATTCGGACCAACAGAGTGGGCTTTCCAAAAACAAAGAAGAACGACATGCCTAAGCAGGCTGAGCGGGGTAGCATGAGATGAATTTGCCAAGATGGCCTCCTCTTTGTGAAGTGGATGGATACCAGAGAGGTGGTCATGTGCTCCAGTGTCCACAAGTCCTTCAGTGGCGATCACGTCGTCAGGCGTGTGAAGGGCGCTACTGGGGCATGGACCACAAAAAATGTCCCCATTCCTGCAGCTATCAAGGACTACAACAAGAGCATGGGAGGTGTGGACCTGTCAGATGCGCTGATAGGCTACTATAATGATCTCCACAAGACCATGAAATGGTACAATACTTTTTTCTATCATTTCATTGACATTGCTGTGGTGAATTCCTTCATCATCCAGAAGGAAATGGCCAACAGCTGTGGAAAGACCCCCATCTCACTGCTAGCCTTCCGAGAGTTGCTCAACCAGGAGCTTGCTGGCTACAGCAAGTCCACTGCAGCACCTTCTGTCCCCTCTACCTCTGTCTTTTCTGCTCCTTCAACCAGTGGTGTTCACCTGCCCAAATTTATCTCTGCAGGCATGAATGTGCCTCAGGGCAAAAAGGGCACAGTGGGGGAGGCGATGTTGTGCCCTTTGTCACAGGAAATGCCCCATCACATGTACCACCTGCTCAGTAACTCTATGCTTTACAGCAGAAAGAGACTGCTATGGGCCATGGCACCAGCAGCACAATATTGTGTAGAGGACTGAGGGTCTTCACAATATTGTACATTGTACATTGAATGTGTGTAAATAGTTACCCTTGTTATTTACATTTTTTTTTCAAAATTTCATATTTTAAATTTTTTTTGTACTTTTTTTTGAGGGGTGTGTTAGAATATAATTTTGGTATTTTGTATATAGTTTTTTATATCAAAATGTATCACTGTACCAATTTGTCCACTTGGGTACATTTGGGTACATTTGTGTGGGACACCTGGGTGACTTCATGCTCAATGTCATGTAGCTCGCTCATTCCTGAAGATGTGTAACTGAAACTTTTCTCAGATACTGTTGCCCTGTTATGTTCTGCATAGAAATTATCCCCAGCATCCTATCTGAATGTTTGGCTGTTCCTGTTCAGTTGAAAGGTGATGCAACAACAATAAAAAACAGAAAACGTAAGTTTATTTCCTTGTATTTTCTTCTACCAGATATATTGTGTTATATTCTCCTACATTCAATTCACATTTCCACAAACTTCAGAGGGTTTCCTTTCAAATGGTACCAAGAAAATGCATATCCTTGCTTCTGGGCCTGAGCTACAGACAGTTAGATTTGGGTATGTCTTCAGGCGGAAATTGAGAGAAGGGGGGGGGGGGGGTATCCCAAAAAGGTTAACAATGAATACGCTCTTGGCAAAGTTTGACACAGTTGATCATGAAATATTTATTTCTAAAATGCATTATTACAGTTTATGATTAAATTTGTGTTTATAATAGAACAATTTATTTATGCAAATGGTTGTGCATCTACCAGGGCCAAGAACCTGTGGTGCCCCACAGGGTTCGATAATTGGACCTTTGTTATTCCAAATCTATAACAATGATCTTGCTGCTGTGTCCAAGCTTCCAATTCCCTTTGCTGATGATACCTATTTGATTCGACATTTTAGCAGACTGTCTAATCCATGGCGATTTACAGTTGGTGCATCAATTTGAGAGCTAGGTGGGATAACCACATATCACAGGCATAGAAAGTACATTACAATATTGTAGCTATCAGTAGAGTCAGAGCTAGAAGGGTCAAGTGCAAGTTATTTTATTTTTAAATGGGGGGAGGTGGATTATTTATGATACTGTTTGAAGAGGTAGGTTTCAGAAGATGGGCAGGGACCCTGTCCTAGCTTCAGGGGGAAGCTGGTTCCAGGAGATAGAATAGCTTGGACTGGGCTGAGTGGGGTGGAGGGCCAAGAGACCTGAGTTGGGGTGTAGGGTTTGAAAATAGCCTGAAGGTAGGGAGGGGCAGTTCCTCTTGCTGTTCTGTAGGTAAGCACCATGGTCTTCTATTGGATGCGAATATCGACTGGAAGCCAGTGGAGTGTGCGGAGGAGCGGGGTAACATGAGAGAACTTGAAGGTTAAAACCAGGTGGCCTGCAGCGTTCTGGATAAGTTGCAGGGATTTTGATGGTACAAGCAGGGAGCCCAGCCAACAGCGAGTTGCAGTAGTCCAGATGGAAGAGGATAAGTGCCTGGATTAGGACCTGCGGCACTTCCTGTGTGCGATAGGGTCGTACTCTGATGTTGTAAAGCATGAACCTGCAGGAGCGGGTCACTGCTTTGATGTTTGCAAAGAACAGGATGTTGTCCAAGGTCACGCTAAGGTTCTTTGCACTCTGGGACACCGGAGCGACACTGGAGTTGTCAACGGGGGGGGGGGGGGGGCTGAGTAGATAAGTGTCATCTGCATAGCAACGGTAGGAGAGGCTATGTGAGGATATGACAGACCCGAGTGACTTCATGTATAGAGAGAAGAGGGTCTAGAACTGAGTTCTGGGGGACACCAGTAGTGAGAGTACGTGGTGCAGACACAGATCCTCTCCACGTCACCTGGTAGGAGCAACCTGCCAGGTAGGATGCAATGCAAGAATGTGCAGAGCCTGAGAACCCCAGCCCAGAGAGGATGGAGAGGAAGATCTGATGGTTCCCGGTGTCGAAGAAAGCGCATAGATCGAGGAGGATGAGAACAGAGGAGAGAGTCAACTTTGACAGTGCGTAGAGCCTCCTTGACACAGAGAAAGGAAGTCTCAGTTGAGTGACCCGTCTTGAAGCCTGACTGGTTAGGGTCAAGAAGATCGTTCTGAGAGAGAGAACGAGAAAGTTGAGACGGCAGGCTCGGGACATTTTGAAGTCAAAGGGGACGCAGCCAGTAGTCAGGGATGAGTTGATGAGGAAGTGTGGAATGGGAGGTCTCCAGAGATGGTCTGGAGAAGGGGGGTGTGGTCAAGCAGGCAGGTTGTTGGGCGGTCAGACCTCACTAGTCACAGGATGTCATCTGGAGAGAGAGAGAGGAGAAAGGTCGAGGCTCAGGGTAGTTCTGTGTGAGTGAGACCATTGGACTCAATAGGTTGAATGAATGAGTAGCAGATGTGGTGAACTTTCAAAGTCGTTGACAAAAGTCATCCACAGAAAGGGAGTAGGGAGGGGTTGGAGGATTAAGGAGGGAGGAGATGGTGGAAAGAGTTTGCTAGGGTTAGAGGCAGAGTCTTGAAACTCAGTGGTAGAAAGTGGCTTTAGCAGCAGGAAGAGAAAGCATGATAGGTCCTCCGGAAGTTTAGTTTTCCTCCATTTTCGATCAGCTGCCCTGTTCTGTAAGCTTGCAATCAGTCACGGAGCAGGAGAAGAGCGGGAGAAAAGGGGACAGTGCGAGTCATAGGTTGCAGAAATGGTGTAGAGTCGAATAGGCAGAATCATAAGACAGGAGGAAGAAGGATTTAGCAGAAGGAGAGATGATAGAAGAAGAGGGAGTAGTGGGAAAGAGAGTGAAGATTGTGACAGCCCCTACCCAGATGGACATGGCCTGAGTGGTTAGTGTTGGAGGAAAGGGAGACAGAAAAGTAAAAGTAGATCAGAGACCTGGAGAGGGGGGGGGGGGGGAGTTGCAGTGAGATTAGTAGGCGAGCAGCCTCCAGTAAAGATGAGGTAAAGTGTATTGCCTGCCTTGTAAATTGGAGGGGCTTAGAAAAGGGTGAGGTCAAATAAGGCAAGGAATGGAAAGAGTTGGAAAGAAATTAATCGAAGGCAGATGTCGGGATGTTGAAGTTGCGAAGTACGTAGAGCGGTAAGCCATCTTCAGGAAATTAGCTTTACAAGGTGTCAAGCTCATTGAAGAACTCTTCAGGGGCACCTGGTGGGCGATGGAATACAATAATGTTAAGCTTGAGTGGACAAGTGACAGCATGGAATTCAAATGAGATGGATAGGTGAGGAAAGAGAATCTCCACTTAGGAGAAATTAGTAGACCTGTGCCACCTCCGCGATGACCAGATGTTCTCAGACTATGAAAAAAAACATAGTCAGATGACGAAATAGCAGCTGGAGTATCAGTGTTAACCTGTTAGGGATAGGGGGCAGTATTTACACGGCCGGACAAAAAAACATACCCGATTTAATCTGGTTATTACTACTGCCCAGAAACTACAATATTCATATAATTATTGGCTTTGGATAGAAAACACCCTAAAGTTTCTAAAACTGTTTGAATGGTGTCTGTGAGTATAACAGAACTCATATGGCAGGCAAAAACCTGAGAAGATTCTGTACAGGAAGTGGCCTGTCTGACCATTCCTTGAGCTTCTTGGCTCTGTTTAAAGAAAATTTAGGATCTTTGCTGTAACGTGACACTTCCTACGGCTCCCATAGGCTCTCAGAACCCGGGAAAAAGCTGAATGATGTAATTCCAGGCACTGGCTGAAAAACTTTAGCGCGTTTGGATGGTGGTCGATCAGAGGGCCATCAGACTGAGGCTCGTGCACAAGGGGATCCCATGTTCTTACTTTCTCTCTCTTTGTACTAAAAAACGATTTCCCGGTCGGAATATTATCGCTTTTTTACGAGAAAAATGGCATAAAAATTGATTTTAAACAGCGGTTGACATGCTTCGAAGTACGGTAATGGAATATTTAGAAATGTTTTGTCACGAAATGCGTCGTGCTCGTCACCCTTCTTTACAATTCGGATAGTGTCTTGAACGCACGAACAAAACATGAACCAAACCGAACCAAACCAACATTTGTTATTGAAGTAGAAGTCCTGGGAGTGCATTCTGACGAAGACAGCAAAGGTAATAACATTTTTCTTATAGTAAATCTGATTTTGGTGAGGTCTGAACTTGGTCGGTGTCTAAATAGCTAGCCCTGTGATGCCGGGCTATCTACTGAGAATATTGCAAAATGTGCTTTCACCGAAAAGCTATTTTAAAATCGGACATAGCGAGTGCATAGAGGAGTTCTGTATCTATAATTCTTAAAATAATTGTTATGTTTTTTGTGAACGTTTATCGTGAGTAATTTAGTAAATTCACCGGAAGTGTTCGGTGGGAATGCTAGTCACATGCTAATGTAAAAAGCTGTTTTTTGATATAAATATGAACTTGATTGAACAAAACATGCATGTATTGTATAACATCAAAGGTTAGTGCTGCATTTAGCTGTGTTTTTGGGTTTATTTGACATTATATGCTAGCTTGAAAAATGGGTGTCTGATTATTTCTGGCTGGGTACTCTGCTGACATAATCTAATGTTTTGCTTTCGTTGTAAAGCCTTTTTGAAATCGGACAGAGAGGGTAAATGGTCAGAGAGGGTACTTCCTGAACAGAACCATCTCAGGTTTTTGCCTGCCATAGGAGTTCTGTTATACTCACAGACACCATTCAAACAGTTTTAGAAACTTTGGAGTGTTTTCTCTCCAAAGCTAATAATTATATGCATATTCTCGTTTCTGGGCAGGACTAATAATCAGATTAATTCGGTTACATTTTTTATCCAGCCGTGAAAATACTGCCCCCTAGCCATAAGAGGTTAAAGTAGATGGCCCTAGCTAGCAAAAAGACAGTACTAGCCCACAACAGATAAAGACACAAGAAAGTATACTTATCAATCCTGGAGATATCAAAAGTCCCCTAGCAATAGAATGAAGCACAATGAGATGGAGCCTGAGAAACTGTTTACCGTAATTTCTGGACTATTAAGTGCACCTGAATATAAGCCGCACACACTGAATTCAAAAAAAGATATTATTTTGAACATAAATAAGCCGCACATGTCTATAAGCCGCAGGTGCCTACCGGTACATTGAAACAAATTAACTTTACACAGGCTTTAACGAAACACAGCTTGTAACAAAAATAAATAAGCTTTATTAACGAAACACGGCTTGTAACAAAAATAAATAGGCTTTAACGAAACACGGCTTGTAAAAAAAATAAAATAATTAGCAGTAAGCTTTAGTTGTCTTTTTGCACTAAGTCAATTCCTCACGCTGCTGTTTCCAACGTCTTATCATCAGCTCTCTATCCACCGGATGTGTACCAAGCTCACTAAAAGTGGCAGTAATAAAGCCTCTCTTGAAAAAGCCGAATCTTGACCCAGAAATTATAAAAAACTATCGGCCTATATCGAATCTTCCATTCCTCTCAAAAATGTTAGAAAAAGCTGTTGCACAGCAACTCACTGCCTTCCTGAAGACAAACAATGTATATGAAACGCTTCAGTCTGGTTTTAGACCCCATCATAGCACTGAGACTGCACTTGTGAAGGTGGTAAATGACCTTTTAATGACTTCAGACCGAGGCTCTGCATCTGTCCTCGTGCTCCTAGATCTTAGGGCCGCTTTTGATACCATCGATCACCACATTCTTTTGGAGAGATTGGAAACCCAAATTGGTATACATGGACAAGTTCTGGCCTGGTTTAGATCTTATCTGTCGGAAAGATATCAGTTTGTCTCTGTGAATGGTTTGTCCTCTGACAAATCAATTGTACATTTCGGTGTTCCTCAAGGTTCCGTTTTAGGACCACTATTGTTTTCACTATATATTTTACCTCTTGGGGATGTCATTCGAAAACATAATGTTAAATTTCACTGCTATGCGGATGACACACAGCTGTACATTTCAATGAAACATGGTGAAGCCCCAAAATTGCCCTCGCTAGAAGCCTGTGTTTCAGACATAAAGAAGTGGATGGCTGCAAACTTTCTACTTTTAAACTCGGACAAAAGGTCCCAAGAAACAAAGAGATCTTCTGTTGAATCTGACAATTAATCTGGACGGTTGTACAGTCGTCTCAAATAAAACTGTGAAGGACCTCGGCGTTACTCTGGACCCTGATCTCTCTTTTGAAGAACATATCAAGACTGTTTCAAGGACAGCTTTTTTCCATCTACGTAACATTGCAAAAATCAGAAACTTTCTGTCCAAAAATGACGCAGAAAAATTAATCCATGCTTTTGTTACTTCTAGGCTGGACTACTGCAATGCTCTACTTTCCGGCTACCTGGATAAAGCACTAAATAAACTTCAGTTAGTGCTAAATACGGCTGCTAGAATCCTGACTAGAACCAAAAAAATTTAGCATATTACTCCAGTGCTAGCCTCCCTACACTGGCTTCCTGTTAAGGCAAGGGCTGATTTCAAGGTTTTACTGCTAACCGACAAAGCATTACATGGGCTTGCTCCTACCTATCTTTCCGATTTGGTCCTGCCGTACATACCTACACGTACGCTACGGTCACAAGACGCAGGCCTCCTAATTGTCCCTAGAATTTCTAAGCAAATGGCTGGAGGTAGGGCTTTCTCCTATAGAGCTCCATTTTTATGGAATGGTCTGCCTACCAATGTGAGAGACGCAGACTCAGTCTCAACCTTTAAGTTTTTACTGAAGACTTATCTCTTCAGTAGGTCCTATGATTAAGTATAGTCTGGCCCAGGAGTGTGAAGGTGAACGGAAAGGCTGGAGCAACGAACCGCCCTTGCTGTCTCTGCCTTGCCGGTTCCCCTCTTTCCACTGGGATTGTCTGCCTCTAACCCTATTACCAGGGGCTGAGTCACTGGCTTACTGGTGTTCTTCCATGCCGTCCATGGGAAGGGTGCGTCACTTGAGTGGGTTGAGTCACTGACGTGGTCTTCCTGTCTGGGTTGGCGCCCCCCCTTGGGTTGTGCCATGGCGGAGATCGTTGTGGGCTATACTCGGCTTTGTCTTAGGACGGTAAGTTGGTGGTTGGAGACATCCCTCTAGTGGTGTGGGGGATGTGCTTTGGCAAAGTGGGTGGGGTTATATCCTGCCTGTTTGGCCCTGTCCGGGGGTACCATCGGATGGGGCCACAGTGTCTTCTGATCCCTCCTGTCTCAGCCTCCAGTATTTATGCTGCAGTAGTTTGTGTCGGGAGGCTAGGGTCAGTCTGTTACATCTGGAGTATTTCTCTTGGCTTATCCGGTGTCCTGTGTGAATTTAAATATGCTCTCTCTCTTTCTGTCTTTCTCTCGGAGGATCTGAGCCCTAGGACCATGCCTCAGGACTACCTGGCATGATGACTCCTTGCTGTCCCCAGTCCACCTGGCCGTGCTGCTGCTCCAGTTTCAACTGTTCTGCCTGCGGCTATGGAACCCTGACCTGTTCACTGGACGTGCTTGTTGCACCCTCGACAACTACTATGATTATTATTATTTTACCATGCTGGTCATTTATGAACATTTTAACATCTTGACCATGTTCTGTTATAATATCCACCCGGCACAGCCAGAAGAGGACTGGCCACCCCTCATAGCCTGGTTCCTCTCTAGGTTTCTTCCTAGGTTTTTGCCTTTCTGGGGAGTTTTTCCTAGGGAGTTTTTCCTAGCCACCGTGCTTCTTTCACCTGCATTGCTTGCTGTTTGGGGTTTTAGGCTGGGTTTCTGTACAGCACTTTGAGATATCAGCTGATGTACGAAGGGCTATATAAATAAATTTGATTTGATTTGACTCATTAAGACCAAGCTCCCGTGCAGCAGCTCTATTTCCTTTTCCAACAGCCAGATCAATCGCCTTCAACTTGAAAGCTGCATCATATGCATTTCTCCGTGTCTTTGCCATGATGAGGGTGACAAAATGACTACCGTAATCAGAATGATGGGAAGTTTGAGAGCGCTCGATTTAATCTAAACAGTAAACAAAAAAGTTGTTTGACCGTAACCCGTTCGGCAATTTAATTGGTCTAATGAAAGCTTCATGCTGCCAAAAAACTGAGCACGTCACAGAATGTGTTTTTTTGGAGAAAAAAAATTGAAAGCGGGAAAAATCCATATAGTAGCCGCGTCATTGTTTAAGCCGCGAGGTTCAAAGCCTGGGAAAAAAGTTGCGGTTTATAATCCGGAATTTACGGTATATACTTTACAGTCAGAAAAGAGACCAAACCACTCCCCCTCCAATACAGCCACTGACTACCAAAACAAGTCTCAAAATTCTTAGCACACAATAATTTAGATTCACTAATTCATGAAGCCAACTCCGGCTTGGCCAAATTTTCTGAATGTTTCCAGATAAACAAATTATCTTTCCATTTAAAAAAATCTTTATTGTATTCACTAGTAAGAATAAGAAATATTGTAAAACAAGGGATAGAAAGAAACTCAATTGGTGGGAATTAAATGGGACAAGTCACATCCCTTAGATTCCTCTGAGTTCTAGTTAATGAAAAGTTATCCTGGAAAGATCATATTCTATTTGTATGCAGCAAAGTGATGAAATATGTTAGTATCATCAGAAAGATTAGTGGTTAGGTTCATCAGGCTTCCTCCTTAACTCTTTACTATAGCTTAATTTACTGTAATATTGCCTGGGCCAGTACATATGCCTCCTACCTACACAAATTACTCACGATACAAAGTAAATGTGCAAGACTACCAACCACCTATAATTACTTGGCTATATCTGCACCTTTATTTAAGAAACTCAATATCTTGACTATTTAGAACATTAATGTACTTCAATTATGCATTTTCATCTACATACACTCATACTTCCCAGACAGTTTACCTAAACCCTTCAATTGATTCTTCCAGGTTCGTTCGAAAATCCATCTATATAGCACAAGACACTGTGATAACCTTCACCCTCCCCACTGCCGTACCTCACATAGTAAATTCTTTATCAGATACAGAGGTACCATACTCTGGAAATCTTATCTTCACATTGCCAAAACCTCATCATCCATCAATAACTTCAAGCGAAGACTGGGGGTCAGCCTGATGAACCAAACCACTCAGTAATCTCCACACATGCACAAACACATTTAAATGAATATTTACTGTACATTTTTGATTAGTGGGTTTTGTTTTCTGTTTTAACAAATCTATTTTTTTGTACTTATGTATTGTATATTGCTTTTTTGTGGTGTGGTTTTTATATAAGCCCTTGGGCTTCCAACCACACCTGCACACTGTGTTTATTTATTTGTTGTTTATCACTTATTTTCTTTGGTGCAAATAAATTAAACCTAAACATGAATTTGTGCATGACTGAGGAAGATGCAGGGCTACTCAAGTTTTGCCATCAGGTGGAAGAGGAGTCCCTTCTGGTCAGTTTCACCGGAGGAAAGGAAGGAGGGAGCAGGAACCATGAGAGGAAGACCCTCTGCCGCAATCTACCTCACTCCGCTGAGACTAATGCTGTGTTCAAAACAACTGGGGACCCAGAAAAAAATTGAGATTCGACAGGGAAAAATAGTTTTGAACGGTCACCCAAATGGGAATTCCAAGTCGGAAACTCTGGCATCTTTCTACAGAGAGCTCCAACTTTCCGACCTGAAGATCACTGACGTCATTATTTGACCTCGTTTTTTTCGAGTTCCCAGTTGTTTTGAAAGCACCATGACCATCAGATGCAGGTACAATCAGTCCAGACAAAATAAAAAAGCAAATCTTTTTTTTAATCAAAGCTCGAATTTTGAAACATAATATTGTCTGAGAATAACAATATTGGCAGACCAGGCATATAGCCAGTATACTGTGATGATGTATTAGGCCTAGGGCTGTGGCGGTCATGAAATTTTGTCAGCCGGTGATTCGTTAATTAGCATAAACATATTTAGCATCTCCTGGCTTCCGTTTAGTCACAGTAATTAACCTTCTCCACGCTCTGATG
The DNA here is from genome assembly GCF_901001165.1 of Salmo trutta. Classification (NCBI taxonomy): domain Eukaryota; kingdom Metazoa; phylum Chordata; class Actinopteri; order Salmoniformes; family Salmonidae; genus Salmo; species Salmo trutta. Next base: position 40,715,286 of record NC_042974.1, on the reverse strand, counting down.
CTGATGATGGTCAGTAGTAGCCCACCAAACTTGCTAACTGCCTGGTATCCCGCACTCTATTGTCCCTCTAATCACTCTGATGCAAATGTGATTTAAAATCTAATCAAACACTTCATGAGAGCCCATGAGCTCATGTTGTGCAACATTTCTATAGGCTATGCAATTGCGAGAGAAAACAGAGTGATGGCCTCTATTAGAAAGAGGAAGAACCCATCAGATTTCTATAGGCTAGGCCTACTATTTAACTTCTCTAGGGTAGGTGGGACGGTAGCGTCCCACCTAGCTAACATCCGGTGAAAATGCATAGCTTTAAAATTCTAAATACACCATTCGTAATATTAAACATTTATGTAAATACATGTATATTACATCATTTAAAAGCTTAGCTTCTTGTTTATCCAGCCACTGTGTCAGATTTCAAAAAGCTTAATGGCAAAAGCATACCATGCGATTTTCTGGGGACTGCGCCCCAGACACACAAGTATTACTAGCATTTTCCAACCAAGCATTAGTGTGACTAAAGTCAGAAATAACAATAAAATAAATAACTTACCTTTGAAGATCTTCCTCTGGTGGCAATGCCAAGTGTCCTAACTACTTAGCCTGTTAGGGCTAGGGGGCAGTATTTACACGGCCGGATAAAAAAAGTACACGATTTAATCTGGTTACTACTCCTGCCCAGTAACTAGAATATGCATATAATTATTGGCTTTGGATAGAAAACACCCTAAAGTTTCTAAAACTGTTTGAATGGTGTCTGTGAGTATAACAGAACTCATATGGCAGGCAAAAACCTGAGAAGATTTCATGCAGGAAGTGGCCTGTCTGACAAGGTGTTGTTGTTCTTGCCTCTGTTTATTGAAGACTGAGGATCTTAGCTGTAACGTGACACTTCCTACGGCTCCCATAGGCTCTCAGAGCCCAGGAAAAAGCTGAACGATATCGAGGCAGCCTCTGGCTGAAACACATTATCGCCTTTGACAAGTGGCCGATCAGAGGACAAAGGGCTTAGGCGCGTGCCCGAGTCGACCCCATGCTTTATTTTCTTTCGTCTGTTTACCTAATTGCAGATTCCCGGTCGGAATATTATCGCTTTTTTACAAGAAAAATGGCATAAAAATTGATTTTAAACAGTGGTTGACATGCTTCGATGTACGGTAATTAAATATTTAGAAATCTTTTGTCACGAAATGCGCCATGCGCGTGACCCTTATTTACCATTCGGATAGTGTCTTCAACGCACGAACAAAACGCCGCTGTTGGAACATAACTATGGATTATTTGGGACCAAACCAACATTTGTTATTGAAGTCCTGGGAGTGCATTCTGACGAAGAACACCAAAGGTAATCAAACTTTTCTAATAGTAAATCGGAGTTTGGTGAAGGCTAAACTTGCTGGGTGTCTAAATAGCTAGCCCTGTGATGCCGGGCTATCTACTTAGAATATTGCAAAATGTGCTTTCACCAAAAAGCTATTTTAAAATCGGACATATCGAGTGCATAGAGGAGTTCTGTATCTATAATTCTTAAAATAATTGTTATGCTTTTTGTGAACGTTTATCGTGAGTAATTTAGTTAGTATATTCGCCGGAAGTTTGCGGGGGGTATGCTAGTTCTGAACGTCACATGCTAATGTAAAAAACTGGTTTTTGATATAAATATGAAATTGATTGAACAAAACATGCATGTATTGTATAACATAATGTCCTAGGTGTGTCATCTGATGAAGATCATCAAAGGTTAGTGCTGCATTTAGCTGTCTTCTGGGTTTTTGTGACATTATATGCTAGCTTGAAAAATGGGTGTCTGATTATTTCTGGCAGGGTACTCTGCTGACATAATCTAATGTTTTGCTTTCGTTGTAAAGCCTTTTTGAAATCGGACAGTGTGGTTAGATTAACGAGAGTCTTGTCTTTAAAATGCTGTAAAATAGTCATATGTTTGAGAAATTGAAGTAATAGCATTTCTAAGGTATTTGAATATCGCGCCACAGGATTCAACTGGCTGTTACGTAGGTGGGACGATTTGGTGCCACCTACCCTAGAGAGGTTAGTGAATGTCTGTTTTGTTTGATAAAATCAATTTTTATAGCCTAACACGAAACATTTGTAAACCGCTTGCGTCGTGATTTCCGTCTCGTTCAACTTTGGACGAAACATTCGTGGTAATTACACACACAAAACAAACGTTTATCCAGTCATGGTTGGTTTCATTGCAATCCTCTGGTTGTTACTAACACAACTATACTTGATGGTTCTTTTCCCGGGACGTATTGACCGAAACAAACCGATTTGAAGACAGCAATCAATGACCTCATTGCGCATCAATGGTAGGACCGGTCTATCGTTGATTGACTGTATTTTGGCCCAATGACCACTGATCATCTTGAAATCTAGCTTGGAAGATAGCCAATGAGCTAAGGTAAACGAGAATGTGTAATGGTTATACGTTCGAAGACCAGCCTTTGTCGTAAACTCTGGCGTAAAAGAGGTTCATTCGCCATTGCAAATCTTCCTTGACGGAGCCATGAGTGTTACGCATAGCAGTACATAGTCAATAGCATTTTCAGCAAGTTAATATATTGTAATCATGGCTAGTAAATCAGGAAAATCTAAAGCAAAGTCTAGGTATACAGATTTAACCCAAATTATAGAGGAAATGGACAGAGAAAGCAAGACCGAGTTGCTAGAGGAAGATGAATCTTTCAGCGAAGCTAGTTTTGACTCCCAGGCGGAAGACATGTTTCTTCATGGAGAGGATGCCATGCTGGACAAGTAAGTTCTAATGCTAATGTCGTTGTTTGAAATTAATAATATCAAATATTATTCATTTGAGATTTTTTGAGAGATTTTCTTATTTTATTTGCAATATATAAAAATATCATCAGTAATGAAATGTGTAAAGTACACATTGGCTATACTGTGTGTGTGTGTGTGTGATATATATATATTTTTATTTTTATTATTTACATAAATGTGGAATGGAACAGCACTTCACTATAGGGATTATGTTCCCTGTACTCTATATAATACATATCTGTTTATTTTACGTGTTGATACAGGGCTCATACGTGAAAGTATTCTTACTGATTTTTGTCTTTCATTCACAGTGGCAGTGATTCTGATTATGAGCCATCAATAACTAGGTGTCCATCCCAACCCGGACCCCTGCTGTCTCCGGCTCCACACCTACCCGGCCATCTACAGGTGTGAAGTCAGTCACAAAGAAGCGGATGTGGGGAAGAGAGAAACCTGCAGTCAGAGTGCCAGAGGGTCGTTGGCACTGAGTGTTAGTTGACGATGTGGAACCAATTTTCCACCGGTTTTTAGACCAAAAAGGCAGCCAGGACCTCAACTCGACATGGCCGCAAAGTACAGCCCCCTTCAACTTTTTCACCTTTTTTTCACCTCGTCAGTTGTTGATTCCCTGGTATCGAACACCAATAAGTACGGGGCTAAGAAGCAGGCAGGAAAGAAAGAGGCATGGAAGCCCATTTCCATGTCAGACCTTTTCTGCTACTTTTCAATGGTCATTTACATGGGGCTGGTGAAGTTGAAAACTCTGAGGGACTACTGGAAAACGTCAGCTCTCTATCAACTGCCTTTCCCCATGACTGTCATGTCTTGTAAAAGGTTTCTGACAATCTCATGGGCGCTTCACATCAGTGACCCAGATGTTGATGGGGAGAACGACAAGAAGAGAGGCACACCAAGGTTTGATAGGCTCTGCAAGATCAAACCTCTCTACACCAACATCGTTGAGGCCTGCAAGACCTATTTTCAGCCTGCCCAGAACCTGTCCATCGATGAGAGGATGGTAGCCTCAAAGGCCAGAATCAGCCTCAAACAATACATGCGGAACAAACCAACCAAATGGGGTTACAAACTGTTTATTTTGGCTGATTCTATGTGTGCCTACACTTGTAATTCTTTTGTTTATGAGGGGAAAAACTGTTTTGCTACCGGTAATGGACTGAGTTATGATTCCGTTATGGAGTTATTAGATTTTCAACTGCTGGGGAAGGGCTATAAACTATTTGCAGACAACTTCTACACAAGCCCTTTCTTGTTTACAGAGCTGAGGAAGCGGGATGTGTGGGCTTGTGGCACCATTCGGACCAACAGAGTGGGCTTTCCAAAAACAAAGGAGAACGACATGCCTAAGCGGGCTGAGCGGGGTACCATGCGATGGATTCGTGAAGATGGCCTGCTCTTTGTGAAGTGGATGGATACCAGAGAGGTGGTCATGTGCAGTACTAGCCACAAGTCCGTCAGTGGCGATCACGTCGTCAGGCGTGTGAAGGAAGGTCACGGGCCATGGACCACAAAAAATGTCCCCGTTCCAGCTGCTGTGAAGGACTACAACAAGGGCATGGGAGGTGTGGACCTGTCAGATGCACTGATAGGATACTACAATGTTCTCCACAAGACCATGAAATGGTACAAGACATTTTTCTATCATTTCATTGACATTGCTGTGGTGAATTCCTTCATCCTCCAGAAGGAAATGGCCAAGAGCTGTGGACAGCCCCCCATCTCACAGCTAGCCTTCAGGGAGCTGCTCATCCAGGAGCTTGCTGCCTACAGCAAGTCCACTGCAGCACCTTCTGTCCCCTCTACCTCTGTCCCTTCTGCTCCAACCAGTGGTGTTCACCTGCCCAGATTCATCTCTGCAGGCATGAATGTGTCTCAGGGCAAAAAGGGCACAGTAGGGAGGTGTCATTGTGCCCTTTGTCACAGGAAATGCCCCATCACCTGCACCACCTGCTCAGTAAGCCTATGCTTTACAGCAGAAAGAGACTGCTATGGCCCATGGCACCAGCAGCACAATATTGTGTAGCGGACTGAGGGTCTTCACAATATTGTAAATAGAAAATGTGTAAATAGTTACCCTTGTTATTTTAGATTAGTATTTTTTTTTTGGGGGGGGGGGGTGTTAGAATGGCATTTATGTATTTTGTATATAGTTCTTTCCTTCAAAATGTATCACTGTACCAATTTGGCCACTTGGGACATTTGGGTACATTTGTGTGGGACACCCGGGGGACTTCATGCTCAATGTCATGTAGCTCAGTCATTGTTGAAGTTATCTGTCTAAAACTTTGCTCAGCTATTGTTGCCATCTTATGTTCTTCATTCAAATCATCCCCAGTATCATATCCGAATGTTTGGCTGTTCTTGGTCATTTGAAAGATGATGCTGCAACAATGCAAAACAGAAAATGTATGTTTATTTCCTTGTATTTTCTTCTACCAGATCTATTGTGTTATATTCTCCTACATTCAATTCACATTTCCACAAAATTCAGAGTGTTTCCTTTCAAATGATACCAAGAATATGCATATCTTTGCTTCAGGGTCTGAGCTACAGGCAGTTAGATTAGGGTATGTCTTTAGGCGGAAATTGAGAAGGGGGGATACCCCAAAGAAGTTAATTCTCAACTTTCCTAACATCAAGCACATTTCTTCTATTTAAAACAGGAATATAGCCTACCTGGCTGGTATGAAAATGAACCATGGGAAAAGTGTTCTCAATTCGCTATTTAAGTGCATAGATGACATGTATTTTCTTCCACCACCCCTGTTTTGAGACAGTTGCATGATAATGGTCCATTCTAAATAAAAACTAATTTCACACATATATTATTTAGTATGTGTAAAGAAGATTAAATAAAGAATACTGTGATGGGTGACTATTAGCCTATCACTTGTTAATGATACCCAGCTTAAGGCAAACAGGGCATGCAAATCATAGTCTCACACCTCATGTAGCCTAGTCCATATGTTTTGATAAGGTTTGTATCAAAACTAAAATGGCCAAATAACTTCTTAAAATTAAGTACTTTAATCTGCTTTATAAGGAGTGTAGATTCTAACTGGCGTAGATACGCTGCGCATGAATTTCAAGTTTGGGGAAGAAAATGTTTACCTTAAAAATGTACCTTTATAATAAAAGCATTACATGAATAATCACATTTGTGGTCACTTATCAATTTTGAGAATAGTGTTTTCCTGATAATGGAACATACGTGCTTGTAGCCTACTGCCATGTGCACATTTCTGCTCTTATAATATGAAGAAATAGCCTAATAGTATATCAACATTTGAAGCTAATCTGCTATCTGTTACGTCAGGCTCATTGCTTAACGAGAGTCTTCTCTTTAAATAGCTGTAAAATAGTCATATGTTTGAGAAATTGAAGTAATAGCATTTCAAAGGTATTTGAAAATCGCGCCACAGGATTCAACTGGCTGTTACGTAGGTGGGACGAATTCGTCCCTCCGGTCCTAGAGAGGTTAATTTAGAGTTATTTATGTAACTTTAGTTGTGATACGAATGTTGGGCTATATGTTTGGTTTTTAATGCATTCTAAGGCTGCATGATGCGATTCTAATGATGATTTCAAAAAAGTTGCCCGAATGGCATTAGCTCTGCTTTGTTTTTTGCGTAGGCTGTATACACTTCATCAGTCTCTCATTCACAATTTCACAAGTGCTTGATAATGTCACGAATTTCCCGGCTGCATCCCCTTTGTGTGGCCATAATGTCCCCTAAAAAATTGTATGCCTTTTGCGGCCAATGGCCGCTGTGCCCTTGGGCTGAATATAATAATTATAATTCCCTTCTCCTGGCTGCATGCCGAAGCACCTCTCACTCGTGGCTTTTAGTCATGTGATCGGATCTTTCTCAAGGACTACAAGTGAAGACAGAAACATCGGGGACGTAACTGCGCGCATCCTTATCCAATTCCAAGATGCACATTTAAGATATTGGAAGAACTGTCCACGTTTACTTTTCATCAGCCATCAAGATGAGTAGGCCTAACGAACAGCAAAAGTCCTAGCCTATGTAAATTTACTATCCCCCATAGAACAAAAGTTGATCGATTCTATTCTGTGCAAGAAATAAATATTCCAAACATAATCTGGGACAGTTGTGGGATGCCATAGATCTCAAATTAATACAATCACTAGCATCAAAAAAACTATTTTAATCTAACCACACTGTCCGATTTCAAAAAGGCTTTACAATGAAAGCAAAACATTAGATTATGTCAGCAGAGTACCCAGCCAGAAATAATCAGACACCCATTTTTCAAGCTAGCATATAATGTCACAAAAACCCAGAAGACAGCTAAATGCAGCACTAACCTTTGATGATCTTCATCAGATGACACACCTAGGACATTATGTTATACAATACATGCATGTTTTGTTCAATCAAGTTCATATTTATATCAAAAAACAGCTTTTTACATTAGCATGTGACGTTCAGAACTAGCATACCCCCCGCAAACTTCAGACGAATTGACTAACAATTTACTAAATTACTCACGATAAACGTTCACAAAAAGCATAACAATTATTTTAAGAAATATAGATACATTACTCCTCTATGCACTCGATATGTCCGATTTTAAAATAGCTTTTCGGTGAAAGCACATTTTGCAATATTCTAAGTAGATAGCCCGGCATCACAGGGCTAGCTATTTAGACACCCACCCAGTTTAGCACTCACCAAAATCAGATTTACTATTAGAAAAGTTTGATTACCTTTCCTGTTCTTTGTCAGAATGCACTCCCAGGACTTCTACTTCAATAACAAATGTAGGTTTGGCCCAAAATAATCCAACAATGTTCCAACAGCGACGTTTTGTTCGTGCGTTCTAGACACTATCCCAATGGTAAATAACGGTCATGCGCATGGCGCATTTCGTGACAAAAGATTTCTAAATATTTCATTACCGTACTTCGAAGCATGTCAACCGCTGTTTAAAATCAATTTTTATGCCATTTTTCTCGTAAAAAAGCGATAATATTCCGACCGGGAATCTGCAATTAGGTAAACAGCCGAAAGAAAATACTGCACGGGTCGAATTGGGCACGCGCCTAATTCCATTGTCCTCTGATAGACCACTTGGCAAAGGCGATTATGTGTTTCAGCCTGAGGCTGCCTCGTCATCGTTCAGGTTTTTCCCGGGCTCTGAGAGCCTATTGGAGCCGTAGGAAGTGTCACGTTACAGCTAAGATCCTGACTCTTCAATAAACAGAAGCAAGAACAACAACACCTTGTCAGACAGGCCACTTCCTGCATGAAATCTTCTCAGGTTTTTGCCTGCCATAGGAGTTCTGTTATACTCACAGACACCATTCAAACAGTTTTAGAAACTTTAGGGTGTTTTCTATCCAAAGCCAATAATTATATGCATATTCTAGTTACTGGGCAGGAGTAGTAACCAGATTAAATCGGTTACATTTTTTATCCGGATGTGAAAATACTGCCCCCTATCCCAAAGAAGTTAAGCATTTGTGACCGACTGGCTCGAATCAGTCTCATGTAGCTAAATTTGAAATGTAGCTAAATTGGATAAAAGTAAAGACTCCGAGCTAGTAAATGGTATATCATACACTACAGTTGAGGAACAATGGGAAAGTAATTCTGCTTTGAAAGTTGATAAACCTGTAACCTCCCTTTTGAGAAAATTGCCCTTGAATATTTTTGGTACCTACTGGAGAGCTCTTCTTTGACTATACCCATGCAGCATTTTTCACACCCTCTTAAGCTTTAGCCCCACCCATCTCTTTAAGGATTCACATGTGATGCTATGTACTAAACAAGCAAAGATTTCAGGACTAAAGGCTGGTTTATACTACAGGTGTGTTCGTAAATTTAATCTGGAGTGCCAGAATGTGCTCTGGGTGTTCGTAAACTCAGAGCGTTGTCATATTGTCCGTTCGTAAATTTAGAGCGGTTCGCTCTCGGAGCGCACACTGGACGCTCTGGCCGAGGAGTAGGGTTGAGCTGAGCGTTCTGCCCTAACAGCAGCAGTCAGGCACCCAAGCTAACTGGCTAATGTTGGCTAGGTTGCGAGCTACTTCCAGACACAAATGAGAGAACAATAATGCCATGGAATTCTAAGCAAATCTTGTCTGCTAAATGACCTAGTGTAGTCCACAGCCATAAGGTATAGTCTGATCACAGCCTAACATTAGGACAAATCAGAGTATGCTATTCTGTTCTTCTGAATTAGACTGTATTTTCTTCATAATGTTTCTTTAGCCCTGTCTAAAATAAATAATGGATTCATTCTTATGGTTTAGGCTATATTACATGGATTTATTAGACTTTTTAAAATGTAGATGTTCCAAGGTCTGCATCAGTGGCTTGTAGGCTACGCTTGGAATCCAGGAGATGCTAAATGTGTTTCTGTTAATTAACGGTCAATTACCGTGAGACCGGCAGTTATATGCTTGACAATCACCGACTGACAAAATGTAATGACCGCCACAGCCCTAGTTCGGCCCTGATATGGCTATTCCATGTGACTTTGGGTTACACTAGTTCATTTAGCAGACAAGATTTGCTCAGAATTCCATGGCATTCTTTTTTATTATTTTATAGTATGAAGGATAGAATTGAACATAGCTTAATGAAATAGAAAATATATTTTCTCCAAGCGAAGTGCGTACATGGAGCAATTCTGAGTTTAGCTGTTAACAAAGAAACTGGTCCTCCGATATGCTTAATTTAGAGTTATTAATGCAACTTTAGTTGTGAAACAAACGTTGGGCTATATGTTTTGATGTTGAATATATTCTAAGGTTGAATGTTGGGACTCGAATGATGATTTAAAAATAAATCATAAGTTGCACACACTTCATCAGTCTCTCATTCACAATTTGACAAGCACTTGATAATATTCTCACCAGGCCTCGAATTTCGGCACCCCCCTTGTGTAGCCGTAATGCACCCTAAAAAATCTGTGCCTTTTGCGGGCAAAGTGGCTATTCTACCCTTGGGCTGAAAATAATAGGCTAATTGTAATTCCTTTCACCCGGCTGCCGTGCTCCGATGCACGGCTCTCTCAGATAAAGCTAGGTTATTTCAGCTAAAAAGTAGGCTACAAGTCAAAGAAGATAGACACTTTAGGGACACAACTGCGAGCGACCCTCTTATCGAATTCTGAGGTGCATATTGTATATGTTAGAACAGTCCACATTTAACCTACTTTTCATCAGCCAACAAGATGAGTAGGCCTAACAAACAACAAAAGACCTAGCCTATGTCAATCTACTATCCCCCATAGTACAAAAGTTAACTTATTTAACCTGTCTGGGCTAGGGGGCAGTATTGAGAATTTTGGAAAAATATGTTCCCATTTTTAACTGCCTCCTACACCAACTCAGAAGCTAGAATATGCATATTATTGTTCAGGTTTGGATAGAAAACACTCTGAATTTTCTAAAACTGTTTGAATGGTGTCTGTGAGTATAACAGAACTCCTATGGCAGGCAAAAACCTGACAAGGTTTCAAGCAGGAAGTACCCTGTCTGACAAGGAGTCGTGCGTCTTGCATCTTTTTATTGAAAAGTAAGGATCTTAGCTGTAACGTGACAATTCCCAGGGCTCCAATAGGCTCTCAGAGCCCGCGAAATAACTGAAGGTTTACGAGGGAGCCTCAGGTTGAAACATATTATCGCCTTTTGTAAGTGGATGCTCCGAGGACCTTTGAATGATGCGCGTGCATGAGTCGCTTCTGAGGAGAAATTTTATTCGGCTGTTTAGGCTCAATGCATACTCCCGGTCGGAATATTATCACTTCTCTACGACATAAATGGCATAAAAATTGGTTTTAAACAGCGGTTGACATGCTTCGAAGTACGGTAATGGAATATTTAGACATTTTTGACACGCCAATGCGCCATGCGCGAAACCGGGAAGAAGCATTCTAGAACTCACGAACAAAACGTCGCTGTTTGGATATAACGATGGATTATTTGGGACCAAACCAACATTTGTTATTGAAGTAGAAGTCCTGGCAGTGTATTCTGATGAAGAACAAGCAAGGTAAGAACATTTTTCTTATAGGAAATGTGATTTTGGTGGATGCTGACCTGGGTGGGTATCTAAATAGCTAGCCCTGTAATGCCGGGCTATGTACTTAGATTATTGCAAAATGTGCTTCATCCGAAAAGCTATTTTAAAATCGGACATATCGAGTGCATAGAGGAGTAATGTATCTATAATTCTTAAAATAATTGTTATGCTTTTTGTGAACGTTTATCGTGAGTAATTTAGCAAACTGTTAGTAAATTCAACGGAAGTTTGCCGGGGGTTATGCGTTTTCTGAACGTCACATGCTAATGCAAAAAGCTGTTTTTTGATATAAATATGAACTTGATTGAACAGACATGCATGTATTGTATAACACAATGTCCTAGGTGTGTCATCTGATGAAGATCATCAAAGGTTAGTGCTGCATTTAGCTGTGGTTTGGGTTTATGTGACATGATATGCTAGCTTGAAAAATGGCTGTCTGATTTTTTCTGGCTGGGCACTCTGCTGACATAATCTAATGTTTTGCTTTCGTTGTAAAGCCTTTTTGAAATCGGACAGTGGGGTTAGATTAACGAGATTCTTGTCTTTAAATAGCTGTAAAATAGTCATATGTTTGAGAAATTGAAGTAATAGTATTTCTAACGATTCAAAAATCGCGCCACTGGAATATCAGTAGCTGTTACGTAGGTGGGACGAAATCGTCCCACATACCCCAGACAGGTTAATTGGTCAACTTGTCCTTCTGTGCAATAAATAAATATTCCAAGCATACTCTGGGACAGTTTTAGGATGCAATAGATCCCAAATTAATACAACCACTCGCGTAAAAAACCTCTTAAAATCAATGAGGCTGATCGTTTAGCTCAAAATGTTGATTAACTGTTAAGCAATTGTTTTCACATTAGGAGCGCAGCAATGCACACATGTCAGTAGGCATAAGAGTGAATGTTCCAAAATGCAATCAATTAGTTGGAAAAAACTGTTGTCGAAAGTGATGGCAAATGTGATTATGCATCTAATGCTTTATTATAAAGGTGTAGCTTTATGGTGAAAATTATCTTCCCAAAATGTGAAACTCAGGCACAGCCATTTGGAAAGTATTCAGACACCTTGACATTTTCCACATTTTGTTACGTTACAGCCTTATTCTAAAATGGATTAACCTGTTAGGGCTAGGGGGCAGTATTTACACGGCCGGATAAAAAACGTACCCGATTTAATCTGGTTATTACTACTGCCCAGAAACTAGAATATGCATATAATTATTGGCTTTGGATAGAAAACACCCTAAAGTTTCTAAAACTGAATGGTGTCTGTGAGTATAACAGAACTCATATGGCAGGCAAAAACCTGAGAAGATTCCTTACAGGAAGTGGCCTGTCTGACAATTTCTTGGGCTTCTTGGCTCTCTTTATTGAAAACTGAGGATCTTTGCTGTAACGTGACACTTCCTACGGCTCCCATAGGCTCTCAGAAACCGGGAAAAAGCTGAATGGTGGCTTTGCAGGCCCTGGCTGAAAAACATTAGCGCGTTTGGATAGTGGTCGGTCAGAGTACTATGAGACTGAGGCGCGTGCACGAGGGGACACCATGTTTTTATGTTCTCTCTCTTTGTACTAAAACACGATTTCCCGGTCGGAATATTATCGCTTTTTTATGAGAAAAATGGCATAAAAATTTATTTTAAACAGCGGTTGACATGCTTCGAAGTACGGTAATGGAATATTTCAATTTTTTTTGTCACGAAACGCCTCGGGCGCGTCATCCTTCTTTACCCTTTCGGATAGTGTCTTGAACACACGAACAAAACGCCGCTATTTGGATATAACTATGGATTATTTTGAACCAAACCAACATTTGTTATTGAAGTAGAAGTCCTGGGAGTGCATTCTGACGAAGAACAGCAAAGGTAATACAAATTTTCTTATAGTAAATCTGACTTTGGTGAGGGATAAACTTGGTTGGTGTCTAAATAGCTAGCCCTGTGATGCCGGGCTATCTACTTAGAATATTGCAAAATGTGCTTTCACCGAAAAGCTATTTTAAAATCAGACATAGCGAGTGCATAGAGGAGTTCTGTATCTATAATTCTTAAAATAATTGTTATGTTTTTTGTGAACGTTTATCGTGAGTAATTTAGTAAATTCACCGGAAGTTTGCGGGGAGTATGCTAGTTCTGAACGTCACATGCTAATGTAAAAAGCTGGTTTTTGATATAAATATGAACTTGATAGAACAAAACATGCATGTATTGTATAACATAATGTCCTAGAAGTGTCATCTGATGAAGATCATCAAAGGTTAGTGCTGCATTTAGCTGTCTTCTGGGTTTTTGTGACATTATATGCTAGCTTGAAAAATGGGTGTCTAATTATTTCTGGCTGGGTACTCTGCTGACATAATCTAATGTTTTGCTTTCGTTGTAAAGCCTTTTTGAAATCGGACAGTGTGGTTAGATTAACAAGAGTCTTGTCTTTTAAAATGGTGTAAAATAGTCATATGTTTGAGAAATTGAAGTTATAGCATTTCTAAGGTATTTGAATAACGCGCCACAGGATTCCACTGGCTGTTACGTAGGTGGGACGATTTCGTCCCTGGAGAGGTTTTAAGTTCCACAATACCCCGTAATGGCAAACCAAAAACAGTTTTTTAGACATTTTTGCTAGTCTATAAAAAAAACAGATATCACATTTACATAGGTATTCAGACCATTTACTCAGTACTTTGCACTTTCGGCAGCGATTACAGCCTTGAGTCTTCTTGGGTATGATGCTACAAGCTTGGTACACCTGTATTTGAGGAGTTTCTCCCATTCTTCTTTGCAGATCCTCTCAAGCTCTGTCAGGTTGGATGGGGAGCGTCGCTGCACAGCTATTTTCAGGTCTCTCCAGAAATGTTAGATCGCGTTCAGGTCTGGGCTCTGGCTGGGCCACTCAAGGACATTCAGAGACTTGTCCCGAAGCCACTCCTGTGTTGTCTTGGCTGTGTGCTTAGGGTTGTTGTCCTGTTGGAAGATGAACCTTTGCCCCAGTCTGAGTTCCTGAGCGCTCAGGAGCAGGTCTTCATCAAGGATCTCTGTATACTTTGCTCCACTCATCTTTTCCTCAATCTTGGCAAGTCTCCCAGTCCCTGCCGATGAAAAATATCCCCACAGCATGATGCTGCCACCACCATGCTTCACCGTAGGGATGGTGCCAGGTTTCCTCCAGATTTGACACTTGGCATTCAGGCCAAAGAGTGCAATCTTGATTTCATCAGACCAGAGAATCTTGTTTCTCATGGTCTGAGAGTAATTTAGGTGCCTTTTGGCAAACTCCAAGCAGGCTGTCGTGCTTTTTACTGAAGAGTGGCTTCAGTCTGGCCACTCTACCATAAAGGCCTGATTGGTGGAATGCTGCAGATATGGTTGTCCTTCTGGAAGGTTTTCCCATCTCCACAGAGGAACTTTTTCAGTGACCATGGGCTCTTGGTTACCTCCCGATTGCTCAGTTTTTCCGGTTGGTCAACTCTAGGAAATGTCTTGGTAGTTACAAACTTCTTCCCTTTAAGAATGATGGGGCCACTGTTTTCTTAGGGACCTTCAATGCTGCAGAAATGTTTTGGTACCCTTCCCCAGATCTGTGCCTCGACACAATCCTGTCTCTACGGACAATTCCTTCGACCTCTTGGCTTGGTTTTTGCTCTGACATGCACTGGTGTGTGCCTTAAACAAATGTTGTTCAATCAATGGAATTTACAACAGGTGAACTCCAATCAAGTTGTAGAAACATCTCAAGGATGATCAATGTAAACAGGATGCATCTGAGCTCAATTTCGAGTCTCATAGCAAAGGCTCTGAAAACGTATGTAAATAAGGTATTTCTGAAAACCTGTTTTTGCTTTGTCATTATGGGGTAATGTGTGTAGATTGACGAGGAAAAATGTATATTTTAGAATAAGGCTGTAAAGTAACAAAATGTGGAAAAAGTCAAGGGTTCTTAATACTTTCCGAATGCACTGTATGCCAGTGAGGCTCTACACCGGTTATAAAGCGGATTAATGTGCTTAATTTTAAGAAGGCATTTGGCCACTTTAGTTGTGATACAAAAATCAAAACATATAGGCCTATGGGCTAGTATACATGATGTGTGCGACTATGATTTGAGAAGTCGGCAAAAAAAAGTTATAATACATAACTCACAAGTGATATCCAAATATTGTCACCCATCAGACTATTCTCAAAATGATGTTGTCTTTACATACACTAAATAATATGTGTGATATTACTTTTGATTTAGAATGGACCATTATCATTCACCTGTCTTGGAACAGGGGCATGGGAAATAAAATGCATGTCATATATGCACGTAAATAGCGAAGGGAGGACTATGCACTTAAATAGCTGATGGATGCTTTAACCATTGTTAATTTTACTGCCAGCCAGGTAGGCTATTCTTCTGTTGTATAGCGAAGCAATGTGCTTAATATTAGGAAAGTTGATAAGTAAATATAGTAGGCCTAACCTATAGAAAGCTGATTGGATCCTCCTCTTTGTAATAGAGGCCATCAAACTCTGTTTTCTCACGCAATTCCATAGACTTTAGAAATGTTACGCAACATGAGCTCATGGGCTCTTGATTACATTTGCATTGATGTCAGATTGATTAAAGGGACAACAGAGGGCTGAGTACCAGGCAGTTAGCAAGTTTGGTAGGCAACTAATGACCATCAGCAGCATCAGAGCTTGGAGAAACCTAATAACCATGACTAAACGGTCACGTAGAATTTGACTGCCGTCATGACTCTTGACCACTGGTGTGGCGGTAATAGGGTCACTGTAAGAGCCCTAACTAGGCCTACTGCCGAAACATAATTCCTACAGAACTGTTTTTATTAGGTTAATGTTACATTTTTAAGTCATGTTTAAAAAAAATATGAGGTGTAGATCTTGGTTTGCTTTTTGACTGCGAAAGTAATCATGACTCAGAAAAGGTTGGTGAATGTATTTGTTTTTTATGACTGTGTTTTATTTCTGCTTGCATTTTGTATTGATATATATATATTTATATTATGTGTGTATTTCTATAATTCAAGGCTCATCTTTAAAAGAGACCTTGATCTTATTATGACTCCCTGATCAAAGAAAAATAATTTCAAAACTTGCTTATTTGACTCTGCCACAGGATGTAGAGTCTACAATAGTTGTGTGTAATAGCTCAAAACAATTGCTAAGCACCTCTAGAACAATTACCTGTTCCTTTCCCCTTCTAATGTTCCTTTATTGCTGTCCCAGCACCTGATCCCCAAAGTGGGGTATCTGTCAGCACAGCGCCTGGAGCTGTCACCCCCCACACCACCACCACCACCACCACTCTGTGGAAAGTGTGGTTGTTTAGATGGGTGGAGAGCGGGGCCGTCGTGCAAAGCTGGGCCTATTGATAAGACAGACCACTAAACCCAGTGTTTATGGGGAGTTAGCCTTGTCGAGAACCAGGTTTCCCTTAACGGGAAGCTTGGGGAAGTCCTTGGCACAAAATCAGCTAAAAAGGGGTATGAACCAGGTGTAAATCGGTGACGGCTCGCAACACGTCAAACCAATAAAATGCCTTGCTTTGGCGGAGCATAAAAGGTGCTCACTAGATTAGTGTCGTAGGTGCAACAGTGCGTGAGGAAGGCCGTGAAATCGCTGATTAAAACCCCATCAAAATATGTTGATGACTACGCACTGGCTTCAGAAGAGATAACTGAACCTGTCACGCTTAGTGATAGGGTTTCAAAATCAGTATGTGGCTCGTGTCACAATCTTCTAGCGAAATATAAAACAAGTGCCAATGATGTGGAAAGAATTGGGTGCTTTGCAAGGGAACAAGCAAATTCTAGAGATAGAACGAAATGATGTGCCACAGCTGTCTTTACCCCCAGAAGTACTAAAATAGTGTCTGTTCTTGAAAACACAGCGAGTCCGGCGAGAAGAGGCCTATTCAGGAACCCAGCCCCAGCGACAGATGACCACCCGTCATATATAGGAATTTAACTGCTACAAGCACTGTTTTTTTTGGTGCATCATCGGCTGTAGGTGAAAACAACGAAAGTGATCACTGCATAGTTAAAGTAAGCGCTCTACCTTCAAACAACAAAGCCATCTACAGCTAAGTTTTGTCAACGCAATAGGCCATGCAACTACAGGTTAACTTTTGCTTGATTGTTTGTTTGTTTACTATCACAGTATTAATCATTACACTCTTCCAAGCCTTATCATATAGGTTGAAAACAGTGTTGCACAAGTCCTACAGGCTCACATTTGTAGACACATTTAATAATATATTCAGTTGATCATAGTGGCAATTGTAGCCTAGATAATTTATAAATAGTTTGTTTTTTCCCTTGACAATTACTGATAAAGTCCATTTATGTGGCACATAAAGTTTATCACTGCAAATGTATAACATAATACATGATGACAGGCCTTTTCTTAAAGGTCCCTGTTACAATGTTGTACTTAGATGTCCTTTGGAAAGAATTGGTGTACTGTATGTACTCAAGGTAATCAGCCCAAAATATTTGATGCAAGTTCAAGATTAGTGAATCATGGGATGAGAAATGCCTCCAGTAGAAAAAAGAGATTGAGAGTGTCCAGGTCAAGACTGCAGGGAGTGTAGCTTGTCCTGACAAAGCAAATTCTAGAAAATTATGTCATGGCTTTAGAAGCTTCTGATAGGCTAATTGACATAATTTGAGTCAATTGGAGGTGTACCTGTGGATGTATTTCAAGGACTACCTTCAAACTCAGTGCCTCTTTGCTTGACATCATGGGAAAATCTAAAGAAATCAGCCAAGACATCAGAAACAATGATAGACCTTCACAAGTCTAGTTCATCTTTGGGAGCAATTTCCAAACGCATGAAGGTACCACGTTCGTCTGTACAAACAATTGTACGCAAGTATAAACACCATGGGACCACACAGCCGTCATACCGCTCAGGAAGGAGAAGCGTTCTGTCTCCTAGAGATGAACATACTTTGATGCGAAAAGTGCATATCAATCCCAGAACAACAGCAAAGGACCTTGTGAAGATGCTGGAGGAAACATGTACAAAAGTATCTATATCCACAGTAAAACGAGTCCTATATCGACATAACCTGAAAGGCCGCTCAGCAAGGAAGAAGCCACTGCTCCAAAACCGCCATACAAAAAGCCAGACCACGGTTTGCAATTGCACATGGGGACAAAGATTGTACTTTTTGGAGAAATGTCCTCTGGTCTGATGAAACAAAAATAGAACTGTTTGGCCATAATGACCATCGTTATGATTTGAGGAAAAAGGGGGAGGCTTGCAAGCCGAAGAACACCATCCCAACCATAAAGCACCGGTGGCAGCATCATGTTGTGGGGGTGCTTTGCTGCAGGAGGGACTGGTGCACTTCACAAAATAGATGGCACCATGAGGCAGGAAAATTATGTGGATATATTGAAGCAACATCTCAAGACATCAGTCAGGAAGTTATAGCTTCGTCGCAAATGGGTCTTCCAAAATGGCTTAAGGACAACAAGGTCAAGGTATTGGAGTGGCCATCACAAATGACCTCAATCCCATAGAAAATTTGTGGGCAGAACTGAAAAAGTGTGTGCGAGCAAGGAGGCCTACAAACCTGACTCAGTTACACTAGCTCTGTCAGGAGGAATGGGCCAAATTCACCCAACTTATTGTGGGAAGGTTGTGGAAGGCTACCCAAAACGTTTGACCCAAGCTAAAGAATTTTAAGGCAATGCTACCAAATACTATTTGAGTGTATGTAAACTTGTGAAGCTGAAGTAAATCCTTCTTTCTACTATTATTTTGACATTTCACATTCTTAAAATGAAGTGGTGATCCTAACTGACCTAAGACAGGGCATTTTTTACCAGGATTAAATGTCAAGAATTGTGAAAAACTGAGTTTAAATGTATTTGGCTAAAGTGTATGTACATTTCTGACTTCAACTGCCTGAGAGTAAAAAAGTCCAGCTACCAGGGATTGAAGCTCTTCCTGATAGCCCATCCCCTGGATCCGAGGTGAGACCTTCTTATCTCAGTAGCACTGGAATGGTATGCACACAGTGTGGTGTTACGTTACAGCCTTATTCTGAAATGGATTAAATAGTTTTTTCCTAATCAATCCATACACAATACCCCATAATGACAAAGCAAAAACAGGGTTTTAGAAATTATAGCAATAAACTGAAATATCATAAGTATTCAGACCCTTTACTCAGTTATTTGTTGAAGCACCTTTGGAAACAATTACAGCCACGAGTCTTCTTGGGTATGACGCTACAAACTTGGCACACCAGTATTTGGGGAGTTTCTCCCATTCTTCTCTGCAGATCCTCTCCAGCTCTGTCAAATTGGATAGGGAGCGTCGCTGTACAGCTATTTTCAGGTCTTGTCTTGGCTGTGTGCTTAGGGTTGTTGTCCGAGGTCCTGAGCGCTCTGGAGTAGGTTTTCATCAAGGATCTCTCTGTACTTTGCTCTGTTCATCTTTCCCTCGATCCTGACTAGTCTCCCAGACCCTTCAACTGAAAACATCCCCACAGCATGATGCTGCCACCACCATGCTTCCCCATAGGGATGGTGCCAGGTTTCCTCCAGAAGTGACGTTTGGCATTCAGGCCAAAGAGTTCCATCTTGGTTTCATCAGACCAGAGAATCCTGTTTCTCATGGTCAGAGTCATTTAGGTGCATTTTGGCAAACTCCAAATGGGCTGTCATATGACTTTTACTGATTCTTGCCCCTGCTCAGTTTGCCCTGGCAGCCAGCTCTAGGAACAGTCTTGGTGGTTCAACATTTCTTCCATTTAAGAATGATGGAGGCTTCTGTGTTCTTGGGAACCTTCAATGCTGCAGACATTTTTTGGTACCCTTCCCCAGATCTGTACCTCAACACAATCCTATTTCTGAGCTCTAGGGACAATTCCTTTGACCTCATGGCATGGTTTTCGCTCTGACATGCACTGTCAACTGTGGGACATGTCCAATCAATTGAATTTACCACAGGTGGACTCC
Organism: Salmo trutta; assembly: GCF_901001165.1. Taxonomy (NCBI): domain Eukaryota; kingdom Metazoa; phylum Chordata; class Actinopteri; order Salmoniformes; family Salmonidae; genus Salmo; species Salmo trutta. The sequence goes on along the minus strand of NC_042974.1, from coordinate 40,695,426 downwards.
AATCAAGATGATCAATAGAAACAGAATGCACCTGAGCTCAATTTTGAGTCTCATAGTGAGGGGTCTGAATACTTATGTCATTGTGGGGTATTATGTGTTGATTGCTGAGGATTTTTTTATTGAATCCATTTTAGAATAAGGCAGTCATTTAAAAAATAATGAAAAAGTAAAGGGATCTGAATACTTTCTGAAGGCGCTGTATATATAGATGTCCTAGTTTACCTCTTCCAGTTGAAATGTCTTAAGGCTAGGGGGCACTATTTTCACGTCCGGATGAAAAGTGTGCCCAAAGTAAACTGCCTGCTACTCAGGGCCAGAAGCTAGGATATGCATATATTTGGTCGATTTGGATAGAACACTCTAAAGTTTCTAAAACTGTTAAAATTATGTCTGTGAGTATAACAGATCTTATTTGGAAGGCGAAACCCCGAGGACAAATCATCCAGAAACATTTTGTTTTGAGGTCACTGTCTTTTCAATTGGTTTTCTTTAGGGAACTAGATTTGATGGACCTGGTTGCAGTTCTTATGGCTTCCACTAGATGTCAACAGTCTTTAGAAATTGGTTGATGTTTTTCCATTGAGAAATGAAGAAGTAGCCCTTTCCTTTCTGGGAGTAGAGCCAAGTGTCTGCTATTGAACACAGTTTATTCTGTCTTAAATGTTATTGATTATTTACATTTTAAAAAACCTAAAGTTGGATTAGGAAAGTTGTTTGAAATGTTTGGATCAAGTTCACAGGTAACGTATTAGATACATTGCAGTCATGTTGGGCGAGTTGGAACCGGTGTATTTTCTGAATCAAACGCGCCAAATAAATGGACATTTTGGGGATATAACGACAGAATCTATCGAACAAAAGGACCATTTGTGATGTTTAACCTACTCAACAGCCAGTTGAATCCCGTGGCGCGTTATTCAAATACCTTTGAAATGCTATTACTTCAATTTCTCAAACATATGATTATTTTACACCATTTAAAAGACAAGACTCTCGTTAATCTAACCACACTGTCCAATTGCAAAAAGGCTTTACAACGAAAGCAAAACATTAGATTATGTCAGCAGAGTACCCAGCCAGAAATAATCAGACACCCATTTTTCAAGCTAGCATATAATGTCACATAAACCCAAACCACAGCTAAATTCAGCACTAACCTTTGATGATCTTCATCAGATGACAATCTTAGGACATTATGTTATACAATACATGCATGTCTGTTCAATCAAGTTCATATTTATATCAAAAACCAGCTTTTTACATTAGCAGGTGACTAGCATGTGACTAGCATTCCCACCGAACACAGATACCTATATGCACTCACTATGTCCGATTTTAAAATAGCTTTTCGGTGAAAGCACATTTTGCAATATTCTAAGTAGATAGTCCGGCATCACAGGGCTAGCTATTTAGACACCCAGCAAGTTTAGCACTCACCAAAGTCAGATTTACTATAAGAAAAATGTTATTACCTTTGCTGTTCTTCGTCAGAATGCACTCCCAGGACTTCTACTTCAATAACAAATGTTGGTTTGGTCCCAAATAATCCATTGTTATATCCAAATAGAGGCGTTTTGTTTGTGCGTTCAAGACACTATCCGAAAGGGTAAATAAGGGTGACGAGCACGACGCATTTCGTGACAAAAAAATTCTAAATATTCCATTACCGTACTTCGAAGCATGTCAACCGCTGTTTAAAATCAAGTTTTTCAGCCAGCGGCTGGAATTACATCATTCAGCTTTTTCCCGGGTTCTGAGAGCCTATGGGAGCCGTAGGAAGTGTCACGTTACAGCAAAGATCCTAAATGTTCAATAAACAGAGCCAAGAAGCCCAAGGAATGGTCAGAGAGGGTACTTCCTGTTTGGAATCTTGTCAGGTTTTTGCCTGCCATGTGAGTTCTGTTATACTCACAGACACCATTCAAACAGTTTTAGAAACTTTAGGGTGTTTTCTATCCAAAGCCAATAATTATATGCATATTCTAGTTTCTGGGCAGGAGTAGTAACCAGATTAAATTGGGTATGTTTTTTATCCAGCTGTGCAAATACTGCCTCCTATCTCCAACAGGTTAATGGACATATTGGAGTGCCAACAGAAGAAGATCTTCAGAGGTAAGGCACGAATTATATCGTTATTTCTGACTTTTGTGTCGCGCCTGGCAGATTGAAATCTGATTTTCATGTGTTGCTATGCTGGGCGCTGTCCTCAGATAATTGCATGGTTTGCTTTCGCCGTAAAGCCTTTTTGAAATCTGACACTGGCTGGATTAACAAGAAGTTTATCTTTAAACTGATGTATAACAACACTTGTTGTATGATTTATGAATTATTATTATGAGTATTTCTGTTTTTGAATTTGGTGCTCTACAATTTCACTGGGTGTTGCGTTAACGGGATTGGCGCATGAAGGGATCTATAAGATGTTAATACATTCAATGCAGTATTAGCCTTATATTTAGCCAATTCATAATGGGTTATGTATAATAAGCTTCTAATTTATAACCTCGGTCTCTTGCGCAATATGCACCCATCTGTGCTCCGCTGGCCTCTCTCCTTAAAACATTTACCTTAGCTATTGGTTTCCCATGCAGGACTAGAATAGCTTGCTGGTCATAATTGTTTTAGCATTTCTGATATCAACAGACTCTTCAAAGAGGGACGTGAGCTGTTGTATGCTGAATGTTAAAACCAGCTCACAGCTAGTTTGAAAAAAGGGTGAACATGCGATGGCGGTAGATTATAGCAGTAAATTATTCAGACCCATAACCATTCAATCTTTGTGAAGAGAAGTGAAAGCCTTCTGCATTTAATACTAGTTCTATATCGTTCAAGGATGTCATTAGATTTTTTTTTATTTAACCTTTATTTAACTAGGCAAGTCAGTTAAGAACAAATCCTTATTTACAATGACGGCCTACCAGGGAACATTGGAAAAGACAGATTTTTACCTTGTCAGCTCGGGGATTTGAGAGATTTACTTCAGAAATAGGAAAATTATCCTTTAAGACCTAATAAATATGGTGCTTAAGAGATTCCATGAGTAAGGCTGCCACTCACCATTATGCTGCAACCCTGTAATGATAGTGCATGGGGGGGGGGGCTTAAAAGGGGCTTGGCTCGGGAAGAGGGGCAGGGAGCGAAGGGGTGAATGGTTTACATAGGTGGTTTTCTGGATGGGGAACATCCAATGGGTGGATTTCCCATCCATGGGCTTATCAATACTAAAGGTAACAATTACATCATTATTAACAATGGTATTGTTAGCTATTCTCACGTGGAATTTGATAGGCCTTAATCGTCCTATCAAAATTTCCAGCTGTGTTGATATTCAAGCAAGAAACCATATAAATTGAGCAATGCTCCAAGAAACACACCCGCTCCAAAAGTACGCACATATAATACAGAACCATTTGTACAAACTGGTTGCTTTTTCATCGGCTCCAAACAAAACGAAATGCCTAATTATAGTGATACATAAGAAACTCAAAATCCCCATCTTGGGTTAAGGCGAAGCCCAAGAAGGAAATAAAATGTCCTTTATTAATGTGTTCTCCAAATTCATATGATCATACGTTTAATTCTCTGAACAGCATATTCTATCAGGTTTCAGGTAAGACCCAAGTGCAGACTATGTAGAAGTAACAATGTTTATGGGAAACAACAGGGGCAGGCAAACGACAGGTCAAGGTAGCCTGGGATTGATAATCCAGAGTAGGTACAGGACGGCAGGCAGGCTCAGAGGCAGGCTCAGGGTCAGGCAGAGTGGTCAGGCAGGCGGACTCAGAGTCAGGACAGGTAAGGGTCAAAACCAGGAGGACACGAAAGAGAGACTGGGGAAAAAAACAGGAGCTGAGAAACCACTGATTGACTTGAACAAACAAGATGAACTGGCACAGACAGACAGAAAACACAGGTATAAATACCCAGGGGATAAGTGGGGAAGATGGGCGACACCAGGAGGGGGTGGAGACAAGCACAAGGACAGGTGAAACAGATCAAGGCGTGACATATTGTTAGACTTAACTGAGATTCATCTGGTTATTGGGACAGACATGAATGCCATTTTGGACATTCTGGACAAATCTAATAAAACCAACTACGAGCACATAATCCTAAAACAAAATAGTAGACTTTCTACTCAAACAGGCATAGAACATTACCTACACCTTTCTTTATTCAAGAAAATAGAAATTCAACATATGAGCTTGTCTGATCACCAGGCCCACTGCTGCAAAAAAACACATTTCAGAATATCCTAAAAGAGCCACAAGATGGCATTTCAACATTTCATTACCACAAAATCCTACCTACATTTTGTGATCAATTTGAAATGGAACTATATTCATTCATAATGATCAATAAACATGTATTTGATGACCCCTGCATTCTATGGATGCCACCAAAGGTTTTATAAAAAGTGGTGCAACTATTTGTATCTAGGTTGAATAAATCACAATTAAAGAAGCTGTCAGAATTGGAAATGTGGTTAACTACGTTAGAGCTTTCTCAACAAACACTCTTTTCAGACCAAGTAACTATTACTCTTTCCAAAGTCAAGACAGAAGTTAATTTATTAATAAGACAGAGAGCAGAATTTGCCATTCATGAATTTAGACTCAACCATTATTTCCATGGTAATCGCCCTAGTCTTTAACTGGCTAACACGCAGTAATGATCAATTAGCTGATATACTGTAGCACCTATTGAATCTGAAGCAGAGGAATTACTATTAGAACCCAAATTAATCAATCAAAGATTCTCCTGCTTCTGTAAAGAACTGTACACCTCTGATTGGAAATCTAGACCAAGCCAGACTAAGTATTTTATCAAAGAATTAAGAACTCATCTTCTCTCAACAGAGGTAGATGCCTTGCTGCGAGCCCAAATCTCTATCAATGAACTCAAAAGGACATTGGAAAGTATGAATTAAGGCAAATCACCTGGATGGGACGGTTTTCCTCCTGAGGTTTAGATATTTTGAAACAATTAGGTTAATTATTGCTCTAAATCGATGAAATTTGTCCTGTATCCACATCTCTTCAAAATGAACCTTAGTGAATGGCTGTGTTAATCATTTAGAGCAGGGGTGGGCAATTCCAGTCCTCAAGGGCCTGATTGGTGTCACAGTTTTGCCTCAGCCCCAGCTACCACACCTGCCTCCAATAATCACCTAATCATGATCTTCAGTTTAGAATGCAATTTGATTAATCAGCTGTGTTTGCTATGGATGGAAAAAAAGTGTGACACCAATCAGGCTCTTGAGGACTGGAGTTGCCTACCCCTGCTCTAAATGTTTAACACAGCCGTTCACTAAGGTTAATTTTGAAGAGGTGGATACAGCACAAATTTAGCTTTTCTTTGTTTTTAAAAGGTAAGGATGCCACCCAGTGTTCTGACTATCTTTGATTAACACAGCTATTAAACTTTTTTCAAAAATGTTGTTGTCCAGTCTTGAGATACACAAATTGGTCCACACGGACCAAAGCGGTTTTGTTAAAAGATGTTTATCCTCGGATAACCTCCGTCGACTATTACATATCTTAAATGCTTCAACAGAATCAACAACTCATTGAGCTGTTTTATCTTTCAACGCAGAAAACACTTTTGTTAGACTAGAATATGGTGTGGAATTTTTTCAAGAGTACATACCATGCAAGAGAGATTATGCAACACTTGCATTTTGATGAGAAGGAGACAAGACCAATATGCGTGCAGACAGACAAGTTTTCTGCCGTTTCAGACACCTGGAAAAGTTTTGTGAAAAATTGCATTGCTTGTTACAAGCCAGGAGAGAACGTAACTGTTAATGAGCAACTGTTCCCAACACAAGCTCGGTGCCGTTTTAGACAATACATGGCCAACAAACCAGCCAAATGTGGAATTAAGTTTTGGTTAGCCGCCGATGTCGAAACCAAGTACTTGCTCAAAGGCTTTTCATATCTGGGGAAAGATGAAACCAGGCCAGCGGTTGAGTGATTGTCTGAGACTGTGGTTTTGAGACTCTTGGAGCCTTACATGCGCAAAGGCAGAAATGTGACCATGGACAACTTCTTCACATCAATTTCTCTGGCAGACTAGCCGGCTCGGAACTGTGAACAAACAAAGACGGGAGCTGCCCCCCTCTGCGCCAACCAACATACCAGCTGAGCTGTACTCCACATCAGTGATGGAGAGTGTTAAAGCAACACTCACGGTGTACAGAGTGTTTGCATCCTCAGCACCATGCATCCCACTGTTGCCATCGGCAGTGATCGAAAGAAGAAACCGGAGACGGAACAGACAATCACACAAAAGTATATATCTCTGCTATATACAGATAGCCTTTCCATCTGCCAAACACCAAATATTACCTCCTTTTAATGTTATTACATTAATAATATATTTAAAAAAATATATATTACAAATATTACCTCCTTTTAATGTTATTACATTAATAATACATTAAAAAAAATAATAAAACAAATATTACCTATGTTATTAAATAAATAATAATATATATTTAAAAAATAATATTACATTAATATTATTGTTATTACTATTATTATTCTATATAATTCGAACCTTTTCTATGCTATTTTATGTAATTCGTTGCGGTGTTCTACAACGTGCTCGACATGGCTGCTATCAACGTGCACGTGTTGTACAAGCACTGCCTTAACAAGACAGTCAGCAGGAGAGATTTCATCATGGATCTGGCATGTGAGCTTCGTGAGAACCACACGAATGCCAAGAAAGCAATTACAGCCGCCAAGTAGGTCGCCAAACAGTCCGCCAAGGCAGCAGCACGTCCTGCCCTCCCTCTTCCTCAAGCACCACAGCTCCAACTCGGGAAAAAGGAGCCACAATGTCAAGTTGGCAGGTGCAAATGAAACAAGGCCCATGAAAACTGTGTGCAGTGCAACTGATTTGTTTATGGGGCTTGCTCACACAAAGCCCCAAAGATGTGTGCTGACTGTGGACCCGAAGCATAAAGAGAAGACGAGATTGATTCATGACTGAAGGCACGGGTATAAGTGCACAATACAGTGTCTGATACAACTTTTGTTCAAGGACTTTAGCATTATACAAAACATATCCTTAAATCTATCTATTTTTTTTTAATTGATATATTTCCACGAATATTTCTTCATGCAATTAATCCTTTACAATAGTTTAATTTATCAAGCGTTGGTATGTAGCCTAGTGGTTAGAGCATTGGGCTAGTAACTGAAAGGTTGGTGGATTGAATCTCTGAGCTGACAAGGTAAAAATCTGTTGTTCTGCCCCTGAGCAAGGCACTTAACCCACTGTACCCCGGGCGCCGAAGACGTGGATGTCGATTAAGGCAGCCCCCGCACCTCTCTGATTCAGAGGGGTTGGGTTAAATGCAGAGGGGTTGGGTTACACACATTTCAGTTGAATACATTCAGTTGGACAACTGACTAGATTTTCCCCTTTCCCTTTCAATGTAGGCGCACCTTGTGGGTTGATATGCATCTGATGCATATGCTAAAGCGGACGCCTGGCAACGTTCTCTAGCGGGTACTTTTAGCCTGAAAGGCCAGGTGGTTCTAATGTTAACCGGCAGAATATTTGTCAAAATGAATACATTGCTACGACTAGATTTCTGTAGTAACCCTGACAAGCAAGCTTAGTTCGATCGAAACATGTTGGCTGGGTGGGTTTAGGGAAATAGGATTTGAGGTTGGGGGTGGAGGCCCACTTCTTTTTTGTTTGTTTTTCCTGTACATACTGCATTTATTATCACTTGAACTGTAATATGATCAAAATGATAAATACTTTGTACCTTTTTTCTGTTTTATTTTCTTCTTCTGAGTGGCAGCCCACACGTTCAACAAGAGTATATATATCAAATAATGAATGGAAAATATGATATGAACAGAATATGACATTATATGAATTCAAATATTTTACCTTACCAAAATAAAAATGTGGTCACAAAAAATAATGTTCAAGGTAATGGCGATTGTTCCAGGGGGAAATACTATACTTAACAAAAATATAAACACAACATGCAACAATTTCAAAGATTTCACTGACTTACAGTTCATATAAGGAAATCATCAATTTAAATAAATTCATTAAGCCCTAATCTATGGATTTCACATGACTGGGAATACAGATATGCATCTGTTGGTCCAGATACTTAAAAAAAGTAGCAGCATGGATCAGAAAACCAGTCAGTATCTGGTGTGACCACCATTTGACTCATGCAGTGTGACACATCTCTTTTGCCCCAGGCTGTTGATTGTGGCCTGCGGAATATTGTCCCACTCCTCTTCAATGGCTATGCGAAGTTGCTGGATATTGCCGGGAACTGGAACACGCTACCGTGCACGTCGATCCAGAGTATCCCAAACATGCTCAATGGCTGACATGTCTGGTTAGTATGCAGGCCATGAAAGAACTGGGACATTTTCCGCTTCAAGGGACTGTGTAGAGATCTTTGCGACATGGGGCCATGCATTATCATGGTGAAACATGAGGGGTTGGCGGTGGATGAATGGCACGACAATAGGCCTCAGGATCTTGTCTCGGTATCTCTGTGCATTCAAATTTCCGTTAATGAAATGAAATTGTGTTCGTTGTCCGTAGCTTATGCCTACCCATACCATAACCCCACCGCCACCATGAGGCACTCTGTTCACAACGTTGCCATCAGTAAACCACTTGCCCACACAACGCCGTACCCACTGTCTGCCATCTGAACAGTACAATTGAAACCGGGATTCATCTGTGAAGAGCACACTTCTCCATCGAAAGTGAGCATTTGCCCACTGAAGTCGTTTACGATGCCAAACTGCAGTTAAGACCCTTGTGAGGACGACGCAGATGAGCTTCCCTGAGACGGTTTTCTGACAGTTTGACAGCAGAAATTATTCGGCTATGCTAACCCACAGTTTCATCAGCTGTCCGGGTGTCTGGTCTCGGACAATCCAATAGGTGAAGAAGCCGAATGTGGAGGTCCTGGAATGGCATAGTTACAAGTGGTCTACGGTTGTGAGGCCGGTTGGACGTATTGCCAAATGCTCTAAAATGATGTTTGAGGCGGCTTATGGTAGAGAAATTAACATTTAATTATCTGGCAACAGCTCTGGTGGAAATTCTTGCAGTCAGCATGCCAATTTCACGCTCCCTCAAAAATGTTAACATCTGTGGCGTTGTGTGACAAAATTGCACATTTCAGAATGGCCTTTAATTGTCCCCAGCACAAGGTGCTCCTGTGTAATTATCATTTTGTTTAATCAGCTTCTTCATATGCCACACCTGTCAGGTGGAAGGATTATTTTAGCGAAGGAGAAATGCTAACTGACAGCTATGTAAACAAATGTGTGCACAACATTTGAGAGATAAGCTTTTAGTGTGTATGGAACACTTCAGGGATCTTTTATTTCAGCTCATGAAACATGGAACCAACACTTTACATGTTGCATTTTTGTTCAGTGTATATTGCCTATGCATTTTAAATGGGTAAGAAGCTGCCCATCTTTACCACCACACAAATTAGCAACCTGTCAATCTAATTCACATACTTCTATAGCAAGATAATCTTTGGTTACTCAACAGAAACCAGCATTGAAAAGATGTTTTGCTCTAAATTATTTTAATATGGTATGTTTAGCTATCATTCCCATATAGAACCATACTGTATGTAATGTACCGCACATACAGTATATCCCCTGCTGGTCTGGTTACCATGGAGGTTGAGTGGAGAGAGTGGAGGTGAGATCTAAGTGAACACAAGGTGCTCGGCTGATGCAACAGGGACTTTGAAGCTGCACAGGAAATGGTTAGGAAAGCATCAACAACCCTGCGCCCTGAAAACATCTGTCCGCAGACGCTCCAAACCACCAAACAGATGCAGCTCATCTGCTTATTGGTCTTGTAATCAATCACAGATTATAGCCAGCAGTTCAGAGAACACATGGGTGAATTCACAATTATCAAGAGGGAGGAGAGCGGTGAAGCATGAGAACTATGGAAGCTCACTAGGGTAATCCCAATGCACTCACTTTGTTTGTGTTTACCTTCTCCACCAATTCAATTAACGTATAACTTAGAGTAGAGTTTAAAATCGCATGTTCATATGCTTAGCATTTACAACAAGCTCTGCCACATCAGTGTGAACGCAGCCAAAATCCAAGTTGTGCCACGTATTTGATTCATGTGTCCCAAATCCATGTATATGACATCCATTGTACAGAACACGATACAACTTCTTACTGCACCTCTTTATGAAGCAATACCGACTAAATGTACAAGGATGTGTCTAAACCACTGTTTCTCAACTAACATGCCTTGTCAAATCACTGCCACTATGTACATTAGATTAGGTTATATATCTTTGTCTGTTGGTCACAGGAATTGTGTTTTGCAAACAAATGCTTAGTATCTAAACCAAAACACAGGAGGAATGATAGAGGACATCAACATTTCTAATAAAATATACAAAAATATACATACAGTAGCACATAAAGTACAGTAGAGCATTGTGTGAGGGCTATTTTCATTTCACGGTTAAATGTATCAAGAAAATGTACACGTCTCCATGGTGTTGTGCTCAATTTTTTATGGGTATTGACATTAGGCTCTAGGGAGAATCTCTGCCATCTATATGTAGCGCTCTCTAGCTCAAAGGAGAAAATGAATAAAACAGCCCTTGTTTCCAATGCCCTTTCTGACTTTCTGATCACTCAAATCCCTGACCAGGGGAATGCATGGCTTCATCCTCCTCTGAAATCCATAAAATAAAAATGAAACATTCTGTGTGTGTGTGTGCGTGTGCGTGTGTGTGTGTGTGTGTAGGCAGGCATGCCTCTGGGCATAGTAATCCCTTCCCTGTGTCTTTCATAGCACTCACCCTTGTCTTCCTCTCTCAATCTGCTTTAGGTCTGGTTCCGTGTTAGATAACCAAATCACGAGAAAAGCCAAGTATCCAGTCTGCCAGGCCAGGAAAGCAGCTATAAGCAGGTGAACATGATGTAAACTGTGTTTACATTTGGAGTTGGGCTCCTAACAAAATACAAAACACAGTTTTATCTGTGGACACATCTCCTACTGTATGTAATCTCCATGGGGATAAATAGATCTGGGGTATGGAAACTGAAGGACTGTCCTTAGTTACTATGCCTCCATTCCGTCATTTATTTTTTATATGTCTATTTCTTCAGAGGTTCAGAAGATGTTGTGAATCCCTGGTAGAATGAATTGGAATGTCTTTGACTGTGACTGACTAATTATTTCAAATCAGTGTGTGGGGGAGAATATAGGCTATCAAGCACAGAAACCATCATGGATGACACAAGGAGTGACAGATCTAGCACAAACATAAGGGTAGTGAAGCCCACACACTTTGAAAACATCATTTTAGAGAAGAAGAAGGAACCATTTCAGCATGACTCAGACCTATCGTCCTCACCAACCTCCCTACTGTACCTACCCTGCAACCAGGGGTGGAAAGAGTACTGCAATATCATACTCAAGTAGAAGTACTGTTATTTTGATGAAAATTTACTCAAGTATAAGTAAAACTACTGGTGTAAAAAACTACTCAAGTGAAAGTAAAAAGTAGCTAATTTAAAAAGTACTCAGAGTAAAAGTAATTGAGTTAATTTTAAAATAAAAACATTGCTTTTGATAATTAGCTAATTTCGCTATGATTACCTGAACGTTGTTAATTAAACAAGATCTTTTCCATGCAATATATAGAAAAAAGAAATTAACATAATGATAAAAAAAAAAATAGTATGAACTAAGTTATTCTACTTTATGTAATGCAAAAAAATGTAAGTAGTCCTCAATGGGAAAAAAACATATAGAACCTCTAATGACTCATTCTCGTAATCTCGTCCACCAGCCGGCTGTCTATCTGTTGAACTGCCTGGTTTCACAGCGCCTCAGAATGGAACCTGACTGTAAGTCTATGGCAGGAGTGGACGAAATAACTTCTGGTTTTAATTGGCTGATCTCTCAGTCCATCACCATCTAGCATAACCCTTAGAACCTCCCGCCTACATTGTGGACTTAAAAGTGTGAGCAGCGCAAGTAATTTAAACAAGGAAATGACTTCGGAAAATCAAAGTATGAATCTTAGAAATAGGCATATTTTTGGGCTTCCCAAAAATAATATTGTCAATGTGACAGAATATTTATATTGATTGACAATTTAGCAGCTGTAGCTGGCTCGCTCTCTCTCCTGCGTCCATTTTAAACACACCCCTTTCAAGTTCCACTTTGTTCTATGCGCCAGAAATTCAAGCCTGAAGACGAGGTTACTTCTCTCTAAACTTGTTCAGTTTCAGCAGGAGGTGACTTTCAAAGTGAATCGAGTCTAACCTGGCTCGCTTTGCAGTGAAGAGCAGTCCAGAACAGCTAAAAAGATGTCCACAGGCAGGCCTGTGTTCAGTTTGAAGGACAGCTCCTTTATGTATGGAAAGGAATGAAGCAAGTCTTGTCTGTCACACCCGTCCAGCTCCCCTGTACCTTGTGACTTTTTGGATATCAGTGTTGAGAAGAAATCATCTTCATCAGATGAATGCTGCCTCTGTTGCTCTGTCTGATCCTCTGTCATTGTATAAAGATGATGCTTCAGGTAGACCAAACCTGTATAGTGGCAAATACACAACATACACATATTGAACGTTTCATAAAATTCTGCTTTATGTGGCAACTTGGCTCATTATATCATTCACATTACAATAGCCCAAACACAGACTTTACATACTTGTTATTCTCAGATACTGAAGTGAGTTTGTGAGATGTTCTCAGAACTAAGAAGTAGTCTAATGTTAAGATGTTCATGTCTAGCTGTACCAATTGTCAGTGGTGATTTAAGCATGTAAATCTTGATAGGGCAAACAAATGGTAATTTTCTTGAAATGCTTGCCAGCAAAGCCACTACACAACACAACACTAAACAATACATTAATTGCACTATAACAGTGGCAAATGGTGCCCTCAAACTGTTAAGGCCTACATAAAGTTGAACCAACAGCAGTCCCAACAGCACTTTAACACTGCTACACCTGGCTATCAGCGGAGCCTTGTCTGGCAGCGAAACAGTTCATTCAGCCTCATGTATTGCCTTTTTAAAAACACATTGCTGATATGGCTGACTTGCTTAAACAAATGTGGTTTCTACTGACAATTGAGATGTACAAACTATGGCATAAGGGGACAAGCGGATAAGAGACAATTCGTAATATCGATGAAGACATTAATGAGCGAGCTAGGGCAGACGTAGTCAATATAACTATTTGTTCAGCACTTTTAAAATGTACAACGACAGAATTCAGAACATGGGCCGTTCTTACAGTATTCACCATGTACACCAAGTCAGAACCATAGGATAAATAAAGGGGTCATATAAGCAGACAATGAAAGCTCCTACAACATTAGATGATTACATTTCTCTAAAACAGGCTATAGGCTACATGTGCACCACCAAGTCAGAACAGTAGGCAAAATTAAGAGGGGGAAAAGGGACAAAACGATTAGGGTGAGGCAAATGGGCTACTAACAGTTTACTACAGAACATACACTTAGTATTACTTTCTTAGCTACAGTATACATATCTCCCTGGCATATTACATCAATTATGCAGCAGAATTCAATACAATTTTGGACTCACCTTGTTGTGCTTTGTTCACTTGAACAGGAAGGTGGCGTGGTGGTCCTTCGTGGGCACATTTTGTCATCAAAGTCTTGCATTCTCTGGATTTATGGTGCTTTCAAGACAACTGGTAACTCTGAAAAAACAAGGTTGAATCATGATGACATCAGGGATCTTCAGGCCGTAGCTCTAAAAAGAGGCTTATGTTCCTGACTTGCAATTCCGAGTTGGTTGACAGTTGAAACGTATTTTCCCAGCCAGAGCTCGTTTTTTTCCTGAGTTCCCAGTTGTCTTGAAGTCACTGAAGTCAGATTTACCAGTTCTGAGTTTCCAGTTGTTTTGAGCGCAGCAGAAGTCATGCTGGATTGACAGCATGACCAATGTTGAATGTTTATCCTTTTAAGCTTGGAAAAGAGACCCTTAAACCCAAACTTAGAACCACAAACCCACTCCATTGAATAGCAGGCTAGTGATTGCTTTACAATGCTTGCAGTCACTAATTCCTTCCAAACCCCTCATTTTTTTAATTTGCGATTTCCAACTTGTGTAATGTTTATGTCCAATGGCCGATGAGCACCGATACGTTTTATAGATAATTTCTCTTCATATGACAAGGATTAAAAAGCATTTGCCAATAGATTGTCGACTTGATTCATGATGATGACTGCTGGCTAAGATTTTGAAAGTATGATGTTGACATGATCAGTTCAATCAAAGCTACTGTACATATACAAAGTGATTTGACATCATTTTACTTGTGGGCTTGAATTTTCAAGCTCTACCCTTAGATTTGGCGGTGACGTAGTGTCCCCATGACTGACAGAACACTGAGCCAATTACGGCGCAACGAGAGAACATTACCCAATCATGGCGCAACTAGAGGACATTACCAACCCCTACGCTCTGTATATCCCATTGTTTGCAAACTGATATGTGACACGTATTAATGTCAAAATAACATGCAAAACAGGCCACCACTCCCCCCCCCCAAAAAATAAATGGTTATATGCAGGAGGCAAGTCAAAGGTGCATGGGGGCCTCGAGTGGAAAGATCGACAGTCGCCATGTACACTGAGTTTACAAACATTAGGAACGTAATAAAAACATGACTTCCTAATATCGAGTTGCACACCCTTTTTCCCTCAGAACAGCCTCATGGACTCTACAAGGTGTTGAAAGCGTTCCACAAAGATGCTGGCCCATGTTGACTCCAATGCTTCTCAAGTTGGTTGGATGTCCTTTGGGTGGTGGACAATTCTTGATACACATGGGAAACTGTTGAGCGTGTGGGAAACCCATCACTCAAACCGATGCACCTGGCACCTGCTACTATACCCCGTTCAAAGGCACTTCAATATTTTGTCTTGTCTGTTCACCCTCTGAATGGCACACATACACAATCCATGTCTCAATTGTCTCAAGGCTTAAAAATCCTTCTTTAACCTGTCTCCTCCCATTCATCTACACAGATTGAAGTGGATTTAACAGGTGACATCAATAAGGGATCATACTGTAGCTTTCACATAGATTCACCTGGTCAGTCTATGTCATGGAAAGAGCATGTACACTCAGTATATCATATCACCATAGGGACACTTTTGAGGTTAACAAATAATCTGACAAATATTCGAGTGAGGAAATCTTACCTGCTTCGATGACTCCAACACCATCATTAAGTTTGCTGATGACAGAACAGTGGTAGGCCTGATCACCGACAATGATGAGACAGCCTATGGGGAGGAGGTCAGAGACCTGGCAGTGTGGTGTCAGGACAACAACCTCTCCCTCAATGTGAGCAAGACAAAGGAGGTGATCGTGGACTACAGGAAAAGGCGGGCCGAACAGGCCACCATTAACATCGACGGGGCTGTAGTGGAGCGGGTCGAGAGTTTCAAGTTCCTTGGTGTCCGCATCACCAACAAACTATCATGGTCCAAACACACCAAGACAGTCATGAAGAGGGCGACAACACCTTTTCCCTCTCAGGAGACGGAAAAGATTTGACATGGGTCCCCAGATCCTCAAAAAGTTATACAGCTGCACCATCGAGAACATCCTGACCGGTTGCATCACCGCCTGGTATCGTAACTGGGAGATGGGAGACACCTGGTGAGGGGTGGAGACAAGCACAAAGACAGGTGAAGCAGATTAGCGTGTGACACTAACCAAATATAGATAGCTAACAGAAGATTACAAGATGACCCATTCTATCTGAGACTTAGCTACAGAGTCTGGCTTTTAGATGAGCGTTTTCCTAATTTACACAGAGAAAGTACATAGCTAAAAATCAAGCAAACTAATGTTAGCAAGCTAGAACAAGGCTAACACTAGCCTAGGTTTAGAATACATACATTTAGAATACTAAAGCCATAAATACCGAAATGTTTGATCATTCATAGCTAGTTATCCTCTTCGCTATAGAGGGCAGTATTTTCACGGCTGGATGAAAAACGTACCCAAATTAAACGGCCTACTACTCGGGCCCAGAGTCAAATATTTGCATATTATCAGTAGATAGAAAACACTCGGAAGTTTCTAAAACTGTTTGAATGATGTCTGTGAGTATAACAGAACTCATATG
Organism: Salmo trutta; assembly: GCF_901001165.1. Taxonomy (NCBI): domain Eukaryota; kingdom Metazoa; phylum Chordata; class Actinopteri; order Salmoniformes; family Salmonidae; genus Salmo; species Salmo trutta. The sequence continues at coordinate 40,679,233 of NC_042974.1, read as the reverse complement.
GCAGGCAAAAACCTGAGAAAAATCCAACCAGGAAGTGGGAAGTCTGAGAATTGTAGTCTTTCAGACCATTTTCTATTGAAACTACAGTGTCTGTGGGGTCAACTTGCAATTCCTAAGGCTGCCACTAGATGTCAACAGTCTTTACAAAGTTGTTTGAGTCTTCTATGGTGAATTTTGACCGAATAACAGCCAGAATATTATCGCTTTTTTACGAGAAAAATGGCATAAAATTGATTTTAAACAGTGGTTGACATGCTTCGAAGTACGGTAATGAAATATTTAGAAATCTTTTGTCACGAAATGAGCCGTGCGCATGACCGTTATTTACCATTGGGATAGTGTCTAGAACGCACGAACAAAACGTCGCTGTTGGAACATAACTATGGATTATTTTGGACCAAACCTACATTTGTTATTGAAGTAGAAGTCCTGGGAGTGCATTCTGACGAAGAACAGGAAAGGTAATCAAACTTTTCTAATAGTAAATGTGATTTTGGTGAAGGCTAAACTTGGTGGGTGTCTAAATAGCTAGCCCTGTGATGCCGGGCTATCTACTCAGAATATTGCAAAATGTGCTTCATCCGAAAAGCTATTTTAAAATCGGACATATTGAGTGCATAGAGGAGTAATGTATCTATAATTCTTCAAATAATTGTTATGCTTTTTGTGAACGTTTATCGTGAGTAATTTAGTAAATTGTTAGTAAATTCGCCGGAAGTTTGCGGGGGGTATGCTAGTTCTGAACGTCACATGCTAATGTAAAAAGCTGGTTTTTTATATAAATAGGAACTTGATTGAACAAAACATGCATGTATTGTATAACATAATGTCCTAGGTGTGTCATCTGATGAAGATCATCAAAGGTTAGTGCTGCATTTAGCTGTCTTCTTGGTTTTTGTGACATTATATGCTAGCTTGAAAAATGGGTGTCTGATTATTTCTGGCTGGGTACTCTGCTGACATAATCTAATGTTTTGCTTTCATTGTAAAGCCTTTTTGAAATTGGACAGTGTGGTTAGATTAACGAGAGTCTTGTCTTTAAATAGCTGTAAAATAGTCATATGTTTGAGAAATTGAAGTAATAGCATTTCAAAGGTATTTGAAAATCGCACCACAGGATTCAACTGGCTGTTACGTAGGTGGGACGAATTCGTCCCGCCGGTCCTAGAGAGGATAACGTGCAACTGGATTATTTTGTAATAACGTGGTCTTTCTCGTTATAAAGTGATCTTTCTCATAATAATAAGATCTTTCTCATTATAATGTTATCTTTCTTGTAGTAATGAGATAATGGATTATTTAGTCTTAACGAGTTATGGAATTATTTCATAATAACATGATCCTATCTCATAAGAATCATGTAAAAAATGTTTTTGCTGAGAGGCCACAACATGCCACTGAAGAAAAATTTCTCAATTACAGTAACGATAGTATTTGTAATTCGTTACTTCCACCTCTGCCTTCAACCCACCCACCATCCAGACTTCTGCTCACATCTGCAGCTGACACCACCACCATTGGTGCAGGCAAAACACACACCCTTGCTTCACCACTTTCAAACAAAACAAATCCCCTGAAAATATTTGAACATGATGCAAAAGTACCTCATAATTCAGGATGTGCTGCACGATTGAGGAATTTAAATAATTTTACAGCGGCACAGAGGCAAACTAAAATGAAGGCGCTATATTTGTGTGTAGTTCTTATCGTCATTGTCAGAGACAGAGGTGAGGCACAGAAAAGTGTCCCTGAACAGTGTTTAGAGGGTAAAAATGTACATGGCAAATCAGCTGGCTCACAAAAAGTCCCTATTTGATGTAATTTGAAGATAAGGACGAGTGGGGTTTTTCTGTCAGGTCAAAAATGGCTCCAATTTAATGAAATTCTTCTCTCATTACCTTCTAAATCTTGCTTTTATCAAGGTGCTCACACATTTTTATGTTGGTCTTGGCTGCCGCACTCGCAAGCAAATGTTGGCTTTATGTGCGCTGCGAACCACTGCTTTTAATCAGGGCAAAGTGGCCAGAAACATGACCGAATACAAACAGTGTAGCTATTCCCTCCGCAAGGCAATCAAACAAGCTAAGCGTCAGTAGAGAGACAAAGTAGAGTCGCAATTCAACGGCTCAGACACAAGAGGTATGTGGCAGGGTCTACAGTCAATCACGGACTACAAAAGAAAAACCAGCCCCATCGCGGACCATGATGTCTTGCTCCCAGACAAACTAAACGCTCGCTCGCTTTGAGGATAATACAGGGCCACTGACACGGCCCGCTACCAAAACCTGCGGGCTCTCCTTCACTGCAGCCAACGTGAGTAAAACATTTAAACGTGTACAGAACAGTAACACGCACCACAGGGCTAGTGCGAGGAGCAGGAACAGGGTACACTGGGTCTTGAAGACGCACTGGAGGTCTGGAGCGCACGGCCTGCACAACCCGTCCTGGCTGAGTTGTCACTGTAGCCCTGCACGGGCGGAGTGCTGGCACAGGGTGAACTGGGCTGTGCTGAGGAATGATGGCTGCCATGCGTAGAGCAGGCGCAGGGTAGCCTGAGCCTAGGAGACGCACTGGTGGCCAGATTTGCCGAGCAGGCATACTCCTCCCTGGCTGGATGCCTACTCTAGCACGGCACTTGCAGGGGGCTGGTATCGACCGCACCGGACTGTGCTTGCGGATGGGCGAGACCGTGCGCACTTCCGCATAGCACGGTGCTCTCCACGCTAAACGCTCCCCATAATAAGCACGGGGAGTTTGCTAAGGGCTCACCCCTGGCCCAGCCAAACTACCCGTGTGCCCCCCCATTTTTGGGGGGGGAGGGGGCCTGCCTCCTCTCCTACTGAAATGGAGGATATAATGCCTTATACCTCCGTCGTTTTGCCTTTGCTGCCTCCAATTCTTCCTTCGGTCGCCGGTACTCCCCAGACTGCCTCCAAGGTCCCTTTCCATCTAGGATCTCCTCCCATGTCCATGACTCCAAGTAGCTCTCCTTCTGCTCCTTCCTCCTTCTTTGGTGTTTGGTTCTGTCATGGGCGTCGTAAGGAGTGGACCAAAATGCAGCGGGAATATTGATCATCTTCTTTACTTTATTAACGAGAAGACACTTAAACAAAACAACTGATGAAAACAGTCCTGTAAGGTGCACAGACTATACAGGAAACAACCACACACAAAACACAAGAGAAAACTAACCCAACTAAATATGGCCTCCAATTAGAGACAACGACAACCAGCTGTCTCTAATTGGAGGTTCTACCAAAACCCCAACATAGAAATAGAGTAAAACTAGATAAACACATAGAAATAGAAAATGTAGAACATAAACCAAAATACCCGAACCACACAAAACAAACACCCCCTGCCACGCCCTGACCAAACTACAATAACAAATAACCCCTTTTACTGGTCAGGATGTGACAATAACACATTCATAAATGGCAAAAAGTACAGTGAAAAAATCAAAAACAAGGTTTGTAAGTGTCTCTATTAAATCAAGGATATATATAAAAAAATCATGAAATATACCCTACCATTCAAAAGTTTGGGGTCACTTAGAAGTGTCCTTGTTTTTGAAAGAAAACAATTTTTTTTGTCCATTAAAATAACATCAAATTGATCCGAAATACAGTGCAGACATTGTTAGTGTTGTAAATGACTCCTGTAGCTGGAAACGCCACGAACCTCCTGTCACACACATACTCACATCCATGTAAATATACACACAGCTAGACAGAGGGAGGTACAACATTTTCTTTACAAAAAAATATTCTGATGAGCTGGACTCTGGCAACTTTTTAATGTTCATGTCTTTCCTTCTTATCAACAAGGAATCTTGCTTTTGTGCCAGATTCGCTTTGAGATTTAAGTAGATCTTTGAAAGATGTTTGAAAGGAGTGCAGATCAATTCAAAGGCACCTTTATAAAGAGATCAAAAAAATTGTAAATGTCATATGAAAATACGGGGAGTGTGTGTAACCATTGCTCATCCTTAACCCTCAGCAGCCTGGACATTATGGTGTTGGAGATAAGAGAGGTGCCCTTATTACTGACTAGTTCACGTTGAGGCAGTGAGCATCTCACCATAAATTCCCTGCCTTCTCACTCTGTGGCTAGTAGATGTTGGCATCTTTAAGTGAAATAGATGGAAGCAAGTATGAGTGGATGAGATTGGGTTTTTCCACCTCAAAATGTTCAAAGGACCAGGAAAGTTTGGAAAACCAGCAACTCACATTTAAAATGTGTCTTTTTAACTTTTCGTTTGAAGGGTCTATTTTTTAGAAGGTGCCAGCTAACCTCTTAATAACCATATAGTGTTTTGATTGGCCTTGGCTGTGTCGGGATATAATACCTCGGCAGTGCAGCGCTAGATTAATTGCCATTCATAACCGTGCTAACAGGCATTAAATAGGGAAAAAAACCCTAGTGGCCTCCCGAGGCCTACGGTCAAGGTTCAGGTAATGGAGGGGTCATTGTGGGTCGTAGAGTTGATATAATTATTGAGAATCCCATTAACTTAAATATTTACTGGTCTCTTGAGCCACATCCCCTCCCACTCAAATGCATAATGGTATAAAAGCACACACACATTGGTATGAGAGCCAGGTCAGACTCCTTCCCCTGACCAGCAGCCGCTGAATATACTGTTGCCAGTTATAGATGTTTAAATAGTGGCCAAACACTGCTATTCTGGTCTGAGAGGATTTGCCAATACATATCTTATCGCTGCATTGACAAAGCGAAATCATTTCATTAAATCCATGGAAAAGCAGGAGGGAGAGCAATCTGCTCTGGCCCGAGTGTGGACTGTTTTCACTCAAACTGACTCTATTGTCTGAATGGTTGTGTTAGAGGGGAAAATTCTGCAATCTTGTCAAGATGAATGAGGAGAGAGAAGAGGTAAATTCTTCATAGTCAAATTACGAGCCAAGAATTGCTCTGAATAGCAGTGTCAGCTGTCGACTGGAATGTAAATGAATGTTTTAGAAGTTGTCTGAGAGTGACTTGTATGAGACTGCCACAATGCCACAAGAAGTCTGAGCGGTTGACAATGAATACCATTTCAAACCAAAATTCTAATTTTATTTGGATAGTCCGAAGACATGTCCTACAGATAGTTTGTTGATAGTGTCGTGACGTTGTATTAGTTAATGTGACGACTGTTGCTCATCGAATGATTAACGGTTTATAATTACGTGATTAAATGAATTAAGCAATGAATCAAGCAATTATTAACTCATTAACCTGGGGCACCATGGGAACATTGTTTTGATTGAGTTTCTATTTCCCAAATTAACTCAAAGGATATCAGAATATCGATTACAACAGTCGCTAAATTAATCAATTTCCTCTACAGTCTCATAATCTGAAAGTCGTATAATCCGGGAATCTGCACGGACCCGGGCTTTACCACTGAATTTACCACACCAATCTTAGTTGATTATTTATTTACTAGCAAGCTAAAATGATGATAAAAATGCACATACACAAAACACAGTCTAGCTATTGATTAGGACTTAGTATAACGGGCCAACACACTCTGGCGCTTGTTACCCAAAATGGGGATTTTAAAGAGAGAGAAAGAAAGGAAGTACACGAGAGAAATATACATTTGGGTTCATTTGTCAGCCATGCTTATTTAAAATTAGCCTTGCCCCGAACTGCCGCTCTTATGGGTCAGAATATAATGATGTAATTACGTGTTGTAGTTCTCAGGTGGGAAGCTCCACGTGGGTCGTTTAGGCTTCTAAATGACGCAGTTCTCCGGCGCAACTCTCTGGTTGTCCTCACGATGTCAGTGTCCTTCTTGGCTAAGTGGTCTGATCCTCACCCTTGATCGGAAAGGGGTCTTCTGAGGACAGACAGCTCTGTAGCTCAGAGCTCACAGCTTCGGCTCGAATGGTGTCGATACCACGATTCAATGGAGAGTGGAGGCTGGGTGGTTCGGCTTGAATTCACCCGCTTAGACACAGCTACTCGTCCGTAGCTCGTGTAGAAAAATATTTCTTTGTCTTCAACCTTGTGTTTCGTTTTGGGGTTCGTCGACTTTGTTAGACCTTGGCTGCAGCTTGGGGTCAATAGTCTACTATGTTAATTCTTCACTCTCCTGTCTTATACCCTCGGGTCAGAAGTGGGTGTAACAGCCTTTAGGGCGATTCTCTGGGCGGACCAAGTACAAGGGGGCAAGGCTTAGATTTGGCTAAAAATCCGATTTTAGACACTAACTTCACATTTCATCTTTATCAAAACATTCTGTTTGATTTGGATATTTTCCAAACAGCGTACAATGTATAAACATCAGGCATATACTGGGAAAACTCTTAAAGGTACAATGTTTTCATAATAACGTCATCTCTTAACCTTTAAAACAAATACAAAAGTTACATACATTTTAATATTCCACTTTTCGTCATAACCACCATTGTGGCTGACGGAAACCATTGTTCCAAAGTTCCTTTATTGCATGTTTAAGGTTCTGAGGCCAGTTCTCCATTGTTAGGACAAAGGAATTTCTCTGTATTATGGGCATGAGGTGTCATAAAACCCCCACATCTTCAGACCCCTAGATCTCTCCTCCTCTGTTGGGGGTTTGGGAGATAATCTGTAGGGTGGTGGTCTCCTGTACCCTGACCTGATCAGGACAGTCATGACAGTCCCCCTCTGGTAGGTTCAACTTGGAATGATTCTGCATGTTGCAACCCACCATAAGAATGACCATCGGATGTCCTGGTCTGTGGATCATCAGAGCAGCCCCCCCCCCTTTAGTGGTTCCCCCCTGGTAGGCTTTCCGCAAGCTGTGGATCACCACCAGAATGGATCAAGGAGGTCTGGCAGTGGCTCTGTGTTCCGGCCCGTCGTCCGGTTATCCCGGTTAGTGGACCTAGGCAGTAACTTGGCAGACGTTAATAACGCACAACACTCAGGCAATACATCATTACATTTCCTCCCCAAAGGAGCGGTGTCTTGGCTCTAAGGCTTCCTAAGTGTCAAAGGTAATGAAACGAAAAATTGGAATAAAAACATAAAAGTATACAAAATATGTCTACCACACCTTAATCATCTAATATGGACTATGTTCTATATATGTCCAAGGCCTTGGCTAAATAGCTCTATCATGGCATTGTCTCTAATGTCATGTCTAGGTTGATCCTACTTGCAGGTGGGTAGTTAAGGCACTTGGAAAAACTTGGCCCCTGAAGGCCAAGCTTACATTAGGGACATTACTGGGCTGACCTAGCGAGTTCGGGAGAGGAGGCTGGGACTGGGTCCTGTAAGAGGGTTTCCGGATCCATTGCCACCTTTCCAAAAATCGGGATCGCTTCCGTCCCACGGGTGATCCTAGTATAAGACCTCATTAGGTCTTCCATTGCACGTGTGCGCCTGTGTACGTAGTAGGTGCACACGCCAAGGGAAATGAGACCAAGGATCATGGTAACAGTCAGGATACTGTCCCGCACCGTCCAAGAGCGGGCGACAGACCAATCTTTTGGTCTGTAGTCAGTCGGGTCGACTAACAGTGCCTCATCCAGTACGCTAAGATCGACAGTCATGGGTCCCTCGTACTGGATTTGGTATTGAATGGCTTGTGGTAACTCAAGGGAACGTTTAGCAAAAGCGTCCGGCATTTCAATCTCTGTGTCTATCCGGTCGTCGGGAAGGTGGTATAGAGCGAGGTCGTCTACGTGAATAATCGCCCCCTCTGGTACCGTAACAAAAACAGTCTGGTTGGGGAGGTTTAATTGGGTGATGGAGTCATGGCGTTCGTAAGTCATAGTGGCGGACGCGAACGGTGTGTTGACCAACCATCGGTTCCCTACCACCTCCACTTGTGTAGTGGTGGCCCCATCCCTGGCTGTTAGTTTGGCTCTACAGCGTTCTTCGCTGGTGATAGCTTTAATACCACAAAGACGCTCAGTGTTATCCCTGACAAATGGTTTGCTAGGACAAAGGTAGTGGACATCTTTGGTTAGAGTACACATTAGCAGGTTAGGGGTGAGATAGAAATCTGGGTTGTTTTCCTGGTAAGCTACAACTGGGGGCGTGGCAATCTTTACGTGGGTACTGTCGCGCCAAAATCCTACATTGAGAACCGTTTTCAATCTATAGATATTCTCCAGTTCAACAACCGGCAGCGTCAGTAGAAAACCCACTTCATTACGATCAACATCAACGTGTATTGGGATGGCCGACCCCAGACTATAGGCCAAATGTGATTGTAACGGCCTTAGTGTGGTTGAAGTAGCTGAGGTCAATATGTCGTGCACCATTGAGAGGGGCACTAGATATGAGGGGATTCTATTCATGGCCAAGTGGTCCATAGAAGAGCTAACTTCACGGAGAAAATCCTCCAGTAACAATCGAACCAATTGGACATGGGCATAGTCATGGTTCATGACCTCTGCTAGCTTTCCTACAGACAGGATAGTTTTGTTCAGGAGAGTAGCGTGTGTGTTGACCACCAGAATAGTGTCCCGGAGAGACTTTCCCACATGTTGCAACCTAAGGGCCTGTGCCTTCATCTGCTGCTGGATAAGTGGCATCTCTTCAGTAATCTCCCTAACATTCCTCTTGACTGTGGCTAGACTGACTGCGTTGACGGCAGTGGTACCTAGGGCAAATAGTGACCCTACGGCTGCCCCTATCGATAGTAGCGCCCCGACGAATCGTTTTTCTCGCCTGGGCTCAGCTAGTTCTGACTGGGTTACTGTGAACTTTTGGAGTTGGGCCAACATATGGGCAGTGTCTAGCTGGGCCAACATATGGGCAGTGTCTAGCTGGGCGTGCTTAATTGCCTGGCTGGTCCAGTCAGCCCCGGCCCAACTCAAATGCGCCGCAGGTGGAATGTGTTGGCGGTACACATTCTCTGCATATAGGCGGACATATACCCTCTGCGTGTGTACTCTGCAGTTAGTTATGAGGAGTCCTGGATCGTCGCGGAGAACGATTCCCGTAGGGGGTCCGTTCGTGATTACGTCTGCTGGGTTGGTTTTGACCAGGGCGCAGAGTGTCAGGATCATCCAAAGGAACTCCATCCTACAGAAACGCATAATCAGAGGTTGTTGGATTATTTCAGTTATTTGTATTCGGAAACAAAAATTGTTTTGACAACTATTTTTCTGTTTTTCTTATTTTTAATCAGTACAGCGCAGGACGATATCACTAGTGACAACAGATGTATATCTGGTAGCTGGGAAGAGAATAAAAGATATTAGGTGCAACGTACTGGTCTCCTGGAAGGGATCAGCTGAGGGTACTTAAGAATTTTCTTAGTACCTCTGGTTTTTTCCTAGGGTTTTTATCTATTCGGTGCTGGCTAGCACCCCTTCTATTCCCATGGGGGGAGTGTACAACTTGATTTGGTTCCGGTGGACCCACTTTAATGTGGCGTTTTGTCGACATTTGCTGATTTTGATCTGGTAAGCTACAGGTGATAGCTTCACCACAATCTCGTGTGGCCCCGTCCAGTGGGGCAGGAACTTTGTTGCGACGCCCGCGGGTTTGGTGTATATGTAGTACCACACCTTATCTCCGACCTCGAACACCTGGTGTGAGGCTTTTTTGTCGTAATAGGTCTTGTCACCTTCTGCACTTCTTTCCAATTGTCCTTGAGCGTACGCAAAGGTAGTCTGGAGATGGTTCCGCAAGTCGGTCACATATTGATGAGCCGTGTAGGCGGTGGCTGCGGCGACATCTCCCGGTTGGTACAGGAGATGCAGTGGAAGGGTCATTTGCCGGCCCGTCATCATCTCAAAGGGTGTCATTCCCGTAGACTTGTTGCGTGTGGCTCTGATTGCCATCAGTACCAATGGGAGTTTGAGGTCCCAATCTTTGTGGTTGGCTGCCACATATTTCCTCAAGATTCTGACAATTGATTGTTTGCTCTGGTCTACCCCCCCCGAGCTCCTAGGGTGGCACGCGATGTGGAGTTTAGCTTTGACTCCCAGGAGCTTCCACAGTTCGGTCATTACAGCTGCCGAAAAGTGGGTTCCTCTGTCGCTGTCCACGGTTTCTCCTGGCAGGCCGAAACGACTGAAAACGTGGTTTAGCAAAAGAACGGCAGTGGTTTCCGCTGTGTCATTGGTCGCCGGCAGGCACTCCACCCACTTTGTGAATGCGCAAGTCACTGTGAGGAGGTACTTGTTGCCTCTGGCAGACCTGGCAACTGGGCCGACCCAGTCGATCTGGATCGAGCTCCAGGGGTAAGACAAACCCTTGCGTTGCAGGGGTGCTCTGTGAAGTGGCTTGGTGGGTTGAAACTGGCAGCAAACTAGACACCCCCTCACGTATCGTGCCACGTCTTGTTCCATGTGAGGCCAGTGGGCCACCTGTCGCAATGTTTCACATGTAGCCTTGACCCCCCTATGGCCTCCACATGGCTCGTCGTGGGCATGAGCTATCATTATCCCCCTCTGTGTTTTAGGAACCACCCACCTTCGAGCGGTGTCGGTTTCTGAAACATACACCAATAGGTCATCTACAAGTGTGAGGTGCTGTTTAGTTGCGTACAGCGAACGCAAGTCGTGTGAACCTGCCAAAGCCAGTTCGGACACTGGGTGGTTGACAGGATCCGACAGGAATGCCATCAAAGTGGCGAGGGACTCATCTTGGTGTTGCATTGCTACCAGGTCGCCATTCATGAATGAATGCGTTAGCAACACATTATGTTTGTGCGACGACGTTTTCCGTGGTGCTACATGGCTACGCGTTACCGCAGACACCATAGCTTCCTCAGTGGGTTTTTCGTCTCGAGCAGCAAACACCCAAGGGGTGCCGTGAATTGCACCAGATTTCGCCATGTTGTCAGCATGGTCGTTGCCAAGTTTGTCACGACCAGGTGATTTGGAGTGTCCCTTGACTTTCTTCCAATACACCTGTATGGCGTGTTTGGTGATGAGATCATCACAAGCTAGAATGAGCTCTTTGTTTTTCACCTCTTTACCACTTGAAGTAGTCATGTGCTTTTGTTTCCAAAACGGCAAGTGGCATAAGAAGGTGAGTCTCGCGTAGTTAGAGTCGGTGCAGATCGCCAGTTCTGCCAATCCGTGTTTCACCGCTGTTTGCAGGGTGATCAGCACACCAGCCACTTCTGCAAACTGGCTGGTCTTGTTGCCAAGCTGAAATTGAAGTGGTTTGCACGGAATGTCGTTGTGCCATACCAATCCCACCCCAGCTTGCAAGTGGTCTAGATGGCGGTAAGAACAGCCATCTACAAATGCCATCGGCATGTCGAGACACACGTTCTCTTCGAAATAGTGATGGTTCGAAGGCAATGGCGGAGCGATGTCACGCGGGGGTGGTCCGGAGTCGGTTTCATCGTCACCACAGTGTTGACACACCGCCAAAGCACTGCCCAAAGGCAGGTTCTTTGCTTTTGCGTAGTTGATTACTACATCATGGCTCTGCAGCGTCATGAGCCAAGCCGCTATCCTGCTGTTGTGTACAGCACCCTCACGGATTCGTTGGCTTTTCAGAAAAGTCACAGGCTGGTGACATGTTTCTATGATCACCTTTTGTCCGCCGACATAACTGGTGAAGTGTTTGATCGCCCAGACTGTCGACAGCAGCGCTTTTTCGCAGTCTGAGTATTTGTGTTCGGCGGGGTTGAGTGTTTTGCTCGCGTAAGCAACCACACGTTTGTCTTGGTCGTATTTTTGGTACAACCCAGCGCTAAGGCAGTGCTCTGAGAAACCGACTTCCAAAAAGAATGTCTTGTCTTTGTTGGGGTATACCAGGCAGGGTGCCTCGCAAAGCAGGTTTTTCAAGGAAGCCACCGCTTCGTTGTGAGTGACATCCCAAACGAATGGGGTGTCTTTCTGAAGAAGGTGAGTCAACGGTTTTGACAAGTCGGCGTAGTTTTCGATGAATTGACAGGAGTAATTACATACTCCCAAGAAGCTGCGCACCTCGTGAAGGTTTGTAGGTGTTTTGATGTTGCGGACTGCTTGGATTCGGTTAGACTGTGGCAGGATGCCCTCGGCACCCACCAGAAGCCCAACGTAGTTTACCTTGGTCCTGCACCATTGTCCTTTCATGATGGCCAACTTAGCCCCTGCAGTCCCGAGTTGGGTGAGAACGTGGTCCATTTCATTGAGGTGATGTGACCAAGTCTCACTTCTCATGAGAACGTCGTCCACGTAAATTATCGTCCCCCTAGAGGCTGCGTCTGGCATCGCCTTGTGCAGGAAGATGTTGAACTCTGAGGGGGAGTTCGCATACCCGAATGGGCAACGATTGAACGTGAAGAGCTTGTTCGAGAAAGAGAAAGCCAACTTGTGTTGGTCACGCGGGTCGACTGTCATGGTCCAGAAACCATTTGCCACGTCGACGGTGGAGAAGTACTTGGCGTTTGCCACCTTTGGCAACTCTTGGTCGAGCTGTGTCATTGGCCAACGAGACAACGGAACCAGTTTGTTGAGTTGTCTATAGTCAATGGTAAGACGCCATTTACCCGTTGGTTTCAGAACGGGCCACACGGGAGCGCTGTACGTACTGTTACATTCCCTGATTATCCGTTTAGCTAATAAGGAATCGATAATCTCTTGTACTGCTGCGTATGCTGCGAGCGGGATTTTGTATTGTCTAACGAACGTAGGAGTTGCTCCGGGTGGCGTAGGAATACGCACCACATGGATACCCGTAACCCCGCAATCCAGCGAGTCTGTCGACCAGATCTCACTGTGTTTGTTAAACAATTCTCTCAACTGATGGCGTTCAGTGTCATTGACAAGAGCATCAGCCTCCGACAGTAGTTGTATTACCTGTGCATGGAAACCAGGATATGGTTCGGCGACATTGTACAGGTCTTCATCGGGTGGTGACGGCACGTCACCTTTGGAAGAGTCATCGGTTGTTTTCTCACAAGAGTGTACTTCGCATGCAGGAGGAGACGCAATATCATCCTCCGTGACGATGGAGTATATTAACAGGTTGCTGTCAGGATCGGCATCCAGCCGGAATGCCGATGTGTCGTCCAGTGGCAATACGGGAGTTAGTGCTATTGCTTTTGACTGACAAGTAAACAGCGTACCTCCCTCGCCATCTAGGTCTAGGGAGGACGGAAGAGGCCCAATCACAGGAACAACTAGTTCAAAATCATGGAAAGCGTAATCGATCAATGTTCCTAGCTGAGTGTGCCGAGGAATGGAAATATCCGCTTGAGTCAGATTTTGTACCAGGAGGTAAGTGGATATAGCGGTTAGTTCCAACAGTGGGTTGCCATTGATAGTTAGCCCCAAGTCGAATAGTTTTGGAGAGGGTTGGAAGAAAGCAGTGGTGCCTTCCATCCGGTATCCGGGCGCCAGGTTCAGTCTTACAGAAACCTCTGTGGTTCTTGCCGGTATCAACATGGCGGACTCAGTTATCGTCTTGCAAGCTTCAGGAATAGTCTGCCCGGAAGCCATTCGCACCGGGTCGAAAGACAAGGCATGTTGGTTTGGCTGCGCCAAAGACCAAAGAACTTGGTGTATGGTATCAAGTTTAACACCCAATCTTACCAAAATGTCCGCTCCCACATAGACTGTATGTGGGAGGTCCGCGACAACCAGTAGGTAGTGGGATAATTCCTTGGTTCCAATGCGGATCGATAGCGCACACACCCCTATTGCGGTGAGTGTTGTCTGGGGAGTCGTTCCCAGTGGAAATCTAAACGTTTTCGGCACAATGGGATGGCAGTTAGCCGTTTTCGAAATTTCGTTGAACATTTCCAAACTGATTGCTGATTTTTCTGACCAGGTGGCCAGCCTGGTATCCTCAGCCATAGTGCCGTTTAGGCACACGCCCCCTATCAGAGGAGGGCGGTAAGTGTCGGCTGGTGAATCACCCAAGCCGCACAAGAAAACCACATGTTCGGTTAAGTTCCGAGTCGAACTCACATTGTCCTTTGCCACAAATGGCGGGCTCATGGCCAAGTTCACAGGGTTTGCGTCAGATGCTGACGTCGGACCCACGTCGTTGCACAATGTAAGGCAGGTAGCCTTGGAAGAATGCGGCGAAGTCAACGGAGTAGGCATAGGTATTTGTGACCAGATTTGATTGGTTTTCCAATCCATTAGTGGTACCAAACGGTCAATTAAATCACTCCCAATCAGCATTCGTTCGATTTCGATGCTAGTCACATACACGGGGTGTATCAGTGACACGCTTTCGAAGTTGAGTTTAAGTAGGAGACGTTTGGTTAGGGGCGAGGTAGCTTGAGTGAAACCTCGAAGATTCGTATCGCAATGTTCCGTTTTCAACCAACGTTTTGTTGGGTCCACTGCCCTTTTTAGTTCATCCAGCAAGGTTTCGGATATGAGGGAAATTGTTGAACCCGAATCTATCAGAGCGTGACAGGTCACACAGTCCTCCAGGACTGTTCTAAGGTATGGCCTGTTCGAGTTGGTTTTTCTCGTCATATCCCCAACAAAATGGAGTGGGTTGGGAGAACGGAGCGGTTTGTAATCTGCGTCGATTTCCAAGACAGATAAGTTACCTACGTGACCCAGTGGGTCCTCTATCGGAATGGTAGAGGAATCATCTGTTACAAAGCTGCTTATCTCGTGCATCTCCACCTCCGTGTCCAAGTCTGTAGACAAAACCTGCGGGCTTGTGTCTAGAACGGGCGGTACCTGGACAGGGATTCGAGTGGGGGCGGGGGTAATGGAAATGTTTGCGTCCTCTTGAATTGCATGAATTTCGGCGGACTCGGTTTCCAACGATTTTACGCCTAGTCATGAGGATTTATCCTTGTCCTCTTTCTCAAATTTCTTACGATGCAGTACATCTTTTATCAGAGCTTCTATATCATTTCGGTTAGCGTTTAAATCATTGTTGAACACTTTGTTGCCCTTGTTACGCTTGTTACCCTTGTGTCCTGACCCTTTGTGAGAGTTAGGCGGAGGGGCATGTCGGCTAGGTTGATCTCTACGGGACCTGTTAGATTGGGGACGTTCATCGTAGCTATTGTTACGGTGGTGGTTGTCGGGGTGGTGGTTACTTGGTAGCCACCCCCTTTGATCGTCCTCTTTTACAGCATATGTCCCTGATGCAGCCCCTTCTAATTCGAGTGATGGTTCCCGCCTAAGCTCAAAAGTCGAGGTGTCCGGGCTCTTAGCCCGGCTTGCTTTTGATGCTTCAAAAGCGGTGCTTGCCAGCTCTCGGAGCGTCGAGATTGGCAACCCGACGTGGGCAGTAGGGCCCAAGTAGTTAATGAAGTTGGGAGACATGTTTGACAGAAAAAGTTGTTTGAACGGCAATAGGTCTTCCATTCCTGTTTCAGTGAGCATGCCAAAGTAAGCTGAACAAAGCCGGTGATAGTAGGCTTGTGGGTGTTCATTTCGAGCTTGTCTGATATTGTTAGCCAACGAACTATCGTGTTTGCGAGTCGCAGAACCACTGAATTCTATTTTCAAAACCGTGGCAAGTTTAGCATAGTCGTTTTGCACGTGTTGCTCTTGTAGACGGATGAACCTTGTCACGTGTCTGTTGGACGTTCGCTTCAAAAGATAGAGCCTGTCTGCATTCGTAGCGTTTGGGTAGCCATCCAAGGCGTCCTCTATGTCGGCTAAGAATGTCTCAGTGTCGTTTGGCTTTCCCGGAACGGGGTCGAAGAGGCGGAAGTTTTTGACGATTTTGTCAAGGCGATCCCCGCCAAGTGCGCGGGGAGCATCTGCACTCTCCCGTGGAGAATTGTCGGCCGAGAGGCCAAGAGGAAAAGTCAAGCTGTGGTTGTGTTGGCGAGGAGGCCCCAATTCACTGTGGGCCGAATGGCCAAGAGAAAGAGGCTGAAATCTCCTGTCATCTACATTCCCTCGTTCTCTTAGCTCCGGATGTGAGCTAGGTTGCTTGGTTTGGTTGTCCCGCGATAGCGCGTGACTGTTCTGGAGTTCCTCCAGATGATACCTAAGGGTGGTGTTATGCTGCATCGCAGAGTCCACCTGGGAGTTGAGGGTGTTTATTTTCGACACGTAGGTGTCGCCCTTTTTTCGCTCGGCCTCATACTTGTCTGTCATGGTTTGCAGGGAGAGGTCGCGAGTGTGGAGGGAGAGATCCAGTGATGCGATGTCCTCCTTTTGTTTAGAGGTCACATTTTCCAACTTTCTCACCTGGTCTTTCTCATCCTTCATTAAATCAGCGACTTCAATGAGTTCTGCTGTTTTGTCCTCCAACTTGGTCATTGTGTTCATTAACTGATCGTCTTTGGTCTGCAGCTTTTGGAATAGAGCATTATTTTGAGTGGTTTCATTCACAACCGTTTGTAGGGCATCAATTTGCTCGCCCCGTTTTCTAACTAGCTCTTCCGATTCATCTAGTTTCGCGTGGACTTCATCGTATTTAGTTTTGGCTAAACCGAGTTGTTCTTTTAGAATACGGACTTGGTCAAGAGATTGTTTGCGTTCTTTGTTATAAGTGTTAGACAGGTCTTCCAATTTATCTGTTCTCACACACAGTTCCTCAGCTAGCAGTAGCTTATCTTTTTCGGCTTTCGATGCCAGCTCCCTGGTTCTCTCCACCTGTACCTTGAACTCCCCAGCTTCCTGCTCGTGCCTCTGCTGGGCACTGAGGTACTGGTGCACTGTCCATCTCTGCTGGTGGGCATAGTTGAGGGCTAAACTGGAGAGAACCTTCACAAGGCCTCCGCCTGATGGTCTATTTTGAAGAGCGTCTGTCGCAATGTCTGCATTTTTCTCGCTTATGGCATTGAAATCTAACATTTTCAGCCCCTCGGCATAGTTAGGATTTGCATCGTTGCTGAGGTCCGCGATCAATCTTTCCGTGGGTGAAGGTCCACTGATTAGAGGGGAAATGGGTGGAAACCCATCTGATGGATTGCTCATTATTATGATTGTCAGTTATTTCAATTTACGTAATGTTTGGGGTTTTTAGTTGGAGGCTGCAAACACGATTTAACTCAGTTTGTAAACGTCAGTGAATCATCAAGACTGGGTCAGTAATGTGAGTTGGTTATTACTGAACTTGCCAAAACAGGTTTAATTTATTAAATCGATTTTACTGATAAATCTAACCTGTATCGGCTATTTGGGAATTTTAATTTTAATTCACCTGAAAGAGTTGCTATCTCTAAGTTAACGTTGAAAAGTTTAACTATGTCTCATGGGTTAGTACACATTAGTTTGCGTATTATTCCAATAACCAACCTGGACGGTAGTGTAGCAATTTAATGTATATTAAATTGAACGAGACAATGATATCCAATCAGTTGAGACTGGTTAGATATCGTACAGCATAACCTGAATTATTTAAAAATAATTACTGGTGATTCTTCACCACCGGAGGTCACTGTTAACACAAGCTAAAATCGACAGGGTACCAGTGAAAATAGAATTTTACAAAACTGTTAAAAAGTCTACCTAAACACCATTAAGCTGGTAAAACAGCTTTAATCTATTAATCAATTTGAATGATTAGTCAACCCCGTATAGGCTAAAGGAATTAGCTTTAATTAACCTGAAGTAATTGCTATATCTAAGTTAACATTGAAAAGTTTAACTATGTCTCATTGGTTAGAACACATTAGTTTGCGTATTATTCCAATAACCAACCTGAACGGTAGTGTAGCAATTTAATGTATATTAAATTGAACGAGACAATGATATCCAATCAGTTGAGACTGGTTAGATATCGTACAGCATAACCTGAATTATTTAAAAATAATTACTGGTGATTCTTCACCACCGGAGGTCACTGTTAACACAAGCTAAAATCGACAGGTTACCAGTGAAAATAGAATTTTACAAAACTGTTAAAAATTCTACCTAAACACCATTAAGCTGGTAAAACAGCTTTAATCTATTAATCAATTTGAATGATTAGTCAACCCTGTATAGGCTAAAGGAATTAGCTTTAATTAACCTGAAATAGTTGCTATATCTAAGTTAACGTGGAACAGTTTAACCATGTCTCATTGGTTATGGCACATTCGTGTGTGTATTATTCCCATAACCAACCTGGAGAGGTAGTGTATCAATTTAATGTATGTATAAAATTGAACAAGACAATGATATCTAATCAGTTAAGACTGGTTTGATATCCTACAGCGTAACCTGACTTATTTCACGAAAAATGACTGCCGATTCTTCGCCAGAGGTTACGGATAGCCCAAGCTGAGGTCACACAGGATTCCCGTCTAACGCGGGAATTCACTATGAACAAAGAGGAAAACAAAAATGGCGGCTCCCCTTTGTTAGCTTAGCATCTGGCGCAAGGCTCAGCTTTCCTTGCGCGGGGTTTCCCCCTCGCCGCACAAGGGATGTTCCCTCCAACAAGGGAACGGGTTTACTTGGTGACGTCTCACGTTCAACCCTTAACCTCTCCCCGTTACCCAACGCGAGAGGTAGAGAGATAATAACTTCGCTTCGGTCAAACGAATATATCTACTCTAATTTCCGTAATGGCTGGCTCATATGTCCTCTGCTCTAGGAATTACTTATGACCGAGTCAGATCACTCCTGAAAGCGATCGACAGAAATAACACTACGTTAGGCCCAACTAGTATTATTTCTCAGAATGCCTGCATCGGCTGGTACATATGCCCTAGCTCGTAGCATTCAGTAGACCCCCTTCACACTGGCTTTGGTCAGATATACAACAGGGGTCGTTCTCTACCGACCAGTATCTGGGTCAAATGGAACGACACACACACACTTCTCTCCCGCACTAGTCCTGCCTATAGCTATTAATGGAATGTATATATATTGCTACACAATTGATATGGAATAACACAACAGTGCGGCCTAGTCCTATCTTAGATGCCTCACACGGGGCGCCATATGTCGTGACGTTGTATTAGTTAATGTGACGACTGTTGCTCATCGAATGATTAACGGTTTATAATTACGTGATTAAATGAATTAAGCAATGAATCAAGCAATTATTAACTCATTAACCTGGGGCACCATGGGAACATTGTTTTGATTGAGTTTCTATTTCCCAAATTAACTCAAAGGATATCAGAATATCGATTACAACAGTCGCTAAATTAATCAATTTCCTCTACAGTCTCATAATCTGAAAGTCGTATAATCCGGGAATCTGCACGGACCCGGGCTTTACCACTGAATTTACCACACCAATCTTAGTTGATTATTTATTTACTAGCAAGCTAAAATGATGATAAAAATGCACATACACAAAACACAGTCTAGCTATTGATTAGGACTTAGTATAACGGGCCAACACACTCTGGCGCTTGTTACCCAAAATGGGGATTTTAAAGAGAGAGAAAGAAAGGAAGTACACGAGAGAAATATACATTTGGGTTCATTTGTCAGCCATGCTTATTTAAAATTAGCCTTGCCCCGAACTGCCGCTCTTATGGGTCAGAATATAATGATGTAATTACGTGTTGTAGTTCTCAGGTGGGAAGCTCCGCGTGGGTCGTTTAGGCTTCTAAATGACGCAGTTCTCCGGCGCAACTCTCTGGTTGTCCTCACGATGTCAGTGTCCTTCTTGGCTAAGTGGTCTGATCCTCACCCTTGATCGGAAAGGGGTCTTCTGAGGACAGACAGCTCTGTAGCTCAGAGCTCACAGCTTCGGCTCGAATGGTGTCGATACCACGATTCAATGGAGAGTGGAGGCTGGGTGGTTTGGCTTGAATTCACCCGCTTAGACACAGCTACTCGTCCGTAGCTCGTGTAGAAAAATATTTCTTTGTCTTCAACCTTGTGTTTCGTTTTGGGGTTCGTCGACTTTGTTAGACCTTGGCTGCAGCTTGGGGTCAATAGTCTACTATGTTAATTCTTCACTCTCCTGTCTTATACCCTCGGGTCAGAAGTGGGTGTAACAGCCTTTAGGGCGATTCTCTGGGCGGACCAAGTACAAGGGGGCAAGGCTTAGATTTGGCTAAAAATCCGATTTTAGACACTAACTTCACATTTCATCTTTATCAAAACATTCTGTTTGATTTGGATATTTTCCAAACAGCGTACAATGTATAAACATCAGGCATATACTGGGAAAACTCTTAAAGGTACAATGTTTTCATAATAACGTCATCTCTTAACCTTTAAAACAAATACAAAAGTTACATACATTTTAATATTCCACTTTTCGTCATAACCACCATTGTGGCTGACGGAAACCATTGTTCCAAAGTTCCTTTATTGCATGTTTAAGGTTCTGAGGCCAGTTCTCCATTGTTAGGACAAAGGAATTTCTCTGTATTATGGGCATGAGGTGTCATAAAACCCCCACATCTTCAGACCCCTAGATCTCTCCTCCTCTGTTGGGGGTTTGGGAGATAATCTGTAGGGTGGTGGTCTCCTGTACCCTGACCTGATCAGGACAGTCATGACAATAGTATGACCATCTGTTGATAAGCAACTGCTCGCTAAGGTTACGGTTAGGGTTAGGTTCAGAATAAGCGTTAGGGCTAGGGTATGGGTTAAGGTTAGAATATCAAATCAAATGTATTTATAAAGCCCTTCTTACATCAACTGATATCTCAAAGTGCTGTACAGAAACCCAGCCTAAAACCCCAAACAGCAAGCAATGCAGGTGTAGAAGCAGAGTGGCTAGGAAAAACTCCCTAGAAAGGCAAGAACCTAGGAAGAAACCTAGAGAGGAACCAGGCTATGAGGGGTGGCCAGTTGTCATGGCCGTCGTATTGAGTAGACCAAAATGCAGCGGGTACGTGAATGCTCATATTTACTTTATTTAGAACACTACACAAAAACAAGAAAAACAAAAAATGAACGACAGCTAAACAGTTTTGCAGGCTATACACAGCACTGCAAAAACAACTTCCCACAAAACACAGGTGGAAAAAAGGGCTACCTAAGTATAGCTCCCTATCAGCAACAACGATGTACAGCTGTCCCTGATTGAGAGCCATACCCGGCCAACACAAAGAAATACAAAACATAGAACAATACCCAAAAACCCTGACAACACAAAACAAACACACATTTACATACATTTACGTCATTTAGCAGACGCTCTTATCCAGAGCGACTTACAGTAGTGAATACATACATTTCATACATTTCATTTTCTTTTCATACATTTTTTTTTTTTGTACTGGCCCCCCATGGGAATCGAACCCACAACCCTGGCGTTGCACACACCATGCTGGCGTTGCAAACACCATGCTCTACCAACTGAGCCACACACCCCTGCCATGCCCTGACCAAACTACAATAACAAATAACCCCTTATACTGGTCAGGACGTGACACCAGTCCTCTTCTAGCTGTGCCGGGTGGAGATTATAACAGAACATGGCCAAGATGTTCAAATGTTCATAGATGACCAACAGGGTCAAATAACAATAATCACAGTGGTTGTCGAGGGTCAGCACCTCAGGAGTAAATGGCAGTTGGCAGTTGGCAGAATAAGAGTTAAGGTAAGGGAAAAGGGTTAGTAGATAGTTAGTTGAAATTTTACTGATTGTCAGTAAATAGTCAGTAGAGGTGGGGTGGCAGGTAGCCTAGTGGTTAGAGCATTTGGCTAGTAACCGAAAGGTTCTTCCCCTGAGCAACGCAGTTAACCCACTGTTCCCTGGGCGCTAAAGACGTGGATGTCGATTATGGCAGCACCCCGCACCTCTCTGATTCAGAGGGGTTAAATGCGGAAGACACATTTCAGTTGAAGGTATTCAGTTGTACAACTGACTAGGTTTTCCCTTAGAGCAGGTATTCCCAAACTGGGGTAAGCACAATGATGTTGGGGGTATACCAAATAAAAATGTGATTGACATAATACAATTATTCTTCACATTTCCAAACAGTCCATTTATATTTTCCAATGGGGCTATACAGTTTTTTTTCCTCGCCTGAGTATCCTTGTTTCGCTGCCAATAATGTAATTAAACTATCTAGTGTTCAGCAAAATAACAACACAATGTCAAATACAGGTAGCCTAGTGAAATAATTAACATCCAATCACATTAACCATTACTCTTTTGCGGGAATTCGACTAATGGTCTATATGTAGCCAAACATAGCTGCTGCTCATTCCATTTTCTCGAAAATTGATAAATGGTTATAAAAAGTAAGGCCATAGAGACACAAACCAGCTCTAATGGTAGAACTGCTACTGCCCAGCAGTACTACACCTTCACCTGTCGATGACACAAGTTGTTCTGCTTCCACAAGCACATCCAGTGCTAGCATCAGTAATTCTACATTTGATGTTAGCCCAGCTAGCATGGACAATGACAGTTGTGAATCTGATGCAGCCGAAGGACTACTTCCCCCTTACCTGGGAAAGCACCGAACAACGGACAGGGAGGTTGCACAATTAAGAGGTGCAAATATGATGAGAACTACATTGATTTGGGTTCACTTACACTACCGTTCAAAAGTTTGGGGTCACTTAGAAATGTCCTTGTTTTTGAAAGAAAATAAAAAAAATTGCTATTAAAATAACATCAAATTGATCAGAAAAACAGTGTCGACATTTTTAATGTTGTAAATGACTCCTGTAGCTGGAAACGGCAGATTTTTTTATGGAATATCTACATAAGCATAAAGAGGCCCGTTATCAGCAACCATCACTCCTGTGTTCCAACGGCATGTTGTTAGCTAATCCAAGTTTTTAATTTTAAAAGGCTAATTGATCATTAGAAAACCCTTTTGCAATTATGTTAGCACAGCTAAAAACTGTTGTCCTGACTAAAGAAGCAAGAAACGGCCCTTTTTTAGAGTAGTTGAGTATCTGGAGCATCAGCATTTGTGTGTTCGATTACAGGCTCAAAATGGCCAGAAACAAAGACCTTTCTTCTAAAACTCGTCAGTCTATTCTTGTTCTGAGAAATGAAGGCTATTCCATGCGAGAAATTGCCAAGAAACTGAAGATCTCGTACAATGCTGTGTACTGCTTCCTTCATAGAACAGGGCAAACTGGCTCTAACCAGAATAGAAAGAGGAGTGGGAGGCCCCGGTGCACAACTGAGCAAGAGGACAAGTACATTAGAGTGTCTAGTTTGAGAAACAGGCGCCTCACAAGTCCTCAAATGGCAGCTTCATTAAATAGTATTCGCAAAACACCAGTCTCAATGTCAACAGTGAAGAGGCGACTCTGGGACGCTGCCATTCTAGGCAGAGTTCCTCTGTCCAGTGTCTGTGTTCTTTTGCCCATTTTAATCTTTTCTTTTTATTGGCCAGTCTAAGATATGGCTTTTTCTTTGCAACTCTGCCTAGAAGACTAGCATCCCGGAGTCGCCTCTTCACTGTTGATTTTGAGACTGGTATTTTGCAGGTACTATTTAATAGGGGCGTGCTCGTCCTCTTTTTACTTGTAGTCCACAATCATCTCCTTTGTCTTGATCACGTTGAGGGAGAGGTTGTTGTCCTGGCACCAAACGTCCAGCTCTCTGACCTCCTCCCTATAGGCTGTCTCGTCGTTGTCGGAGATCAGGCCTACCACTGTTGTGTCATCGGCAAACTTAACAATGGTGTTGGAGTTGTGGCTGGCCGTGCAGTCATGAGTGAACAGGGAGTACAGGAGGGGACTGAGCACACACCCCTGAGGGGCCCATATGTTGAAGATCAGTATGGCGAAAGTGTTGTTACCTACCCTTACCACCTGGGGGAGGCCCGTCAGGAAGTCCAGGATCCAGTTGCAGAGGAAGGTGTTTAGTTCCAGGGTCCTTAGCTTAGTGATGAGCTTTGAGAGCACTATGTTGTTGAACGCTGAGCTGTAGTCAATGAATAGTATTCTGACATAGGTGTTCCTTTTGTCCAGTTGGGAAAGTGCAGTGTGGAGTGCAATGGAGATGGCATCATCTGTGGATCTGTTTGGGCAGTATGCAAATTGGAGTGGGTCTAGGGTTTCTGGGATAATGGTGTTGATGTGAGCCATGACCAGCCTTTCAAAGCATGTCATGGCTACAGACATGACTGCTACGGGTCGGTAGTCAATTAGACAGATTACCTTAATGTTCTTGGGCACAGGGACTATAATGGTCTGCTTAACCTCTCTAGGGTAGGTGGGACGAAATCGTCCCACCTAGTCAACAGCCAGTGGAATCGAGTGGCGCGATAGTCAAATACCTTAGAAATGCTATTACTTCAATTTCTCAAACATATGACTATTTTACACCATTTTAAAGACAAGACTCTCGTTAATCTAACCACATTGTCCGATTTCAAAAAGGTTTTTCAACGAAAGCAAAACATTAGATTATGTCAGGAGAGTACCCTGCCAGAAATAATCACACACCCATTTTTCAAGCTAGCATATAATGTCACAAAAACCAAAACCACAGCTAAATGCAGCACTAACCTTTGATGATCTTCATCAGATGACACTCCTTGGACATTATGTTATACAATACATGCATGTTTTGTTCAATCAAGTTCATATTTTTATCAAAAAAACAACTTTTACATTAGCATGTGAAGTTCAGAACTAGCAAACATACCGAAAACTTCCGGTGAATTTACTAAATTACTCACGATAAACGTTCACAAAAAACATAATTATTTTAAGAATTATAGATATAGAACTCCTTATGCAATCGCGGTGTCAGATTTTAAAATAGCTTTTCGACAAAAGCACATTTTGCAATATTCTGAGTAGATAGCTCGCCATCACGGGCTAGCTAATTTGACACCCACCAAGTTCACTAAACTCAGAATTACTATAAGACAAATTGGATTACCTTTGCTGTTCTTCGTCAGAATGCACTCCCGGGACTTCTACTTCATCCACAAATGTTGTTTAGGTTCAAAATAATCCATAGTTATGTTCAAATGTCCTCTGTTTTGTTCTTGCGTTCAAGACACTATCCGAACGGTGACGCACAGACGCGTATCGTGAGAAAAATTTTCAAAATATTCCATTACCGTACTTCGAAGCATGTCAAACGCTGTTTAAAATCAATTTTTATGCGATTTTTCTCGTAAAATAGCGATAATATTTAGACCGGGAGACGTCTTTTTCGTTCAAAGACTGAAAATGTAAAATGGCACCTTCACGTGCATGCGCGCACCCGTCTCATTGTTCTCAGATCGACCACTATCCAAATGCGCTACTGTTTTTCAGCCATAGGCTGCAAAGTCATCATTCAACGTTCTGGCACCTTCTGAGAGCCTATGGGAGCCTTAGAAAGTGTCAGCAGAGATCCTCTGTTTTCGATAAAGAGAGTATAGAAGCCCAAGTAATGGTCAGAGAGGGCACTTCCTGTACAGAATCTTCTCAGGTTTTGGCCTGCCATATGAGTTCTGTTATACTCACAGACACCATTCAAACAGTTTTAGAAACTTTAGGGTGTTTCTATCCAAATCAAACAATTATATGCAGTAGTAATAACCAGATTAAATCGGGTACGTTTTTTATCCGGATGTGAAAATACTGCCCCCTACCCTAGAGAGGTTAAAACATGTTGGTATTATAGACGCGGACAGGGAGAGGTTGAAAATGTAATTGAAGACACTTGCCAGTTGGTCAGCGCATGCTCACTGTGCATGTCCTGGTAATCCGTCTGTCCCTGCTGCCTTGTGAATGTTGATCTGTTTAACGGTCTTACTCACATCGGCTGCGGAGAGCATCATCACACAGTCTTCCCGGAACAGCTGGTGCTCTCATGCATGTTTCAGTGTTATTTGCCTCGAAGCGAGCATAGAAGTAGTTTAGCTCGTCTGGTAGGCTCGTGTCACTGGGCAGCTCTTGGCTCTAGTTCCCTTTGTAGTCTGTAATGGTTTACAAGCCCTACCACATCCGACGAGCGTTGGAGCCGGTGTAGTACGATTCGTTCTTAGTCCTGCATTGATGCTTTGCCTGTTTGATGGTTTGTCGGAGGGCATAGCGGGATTTCTTATAAGCTTCCGTGTTAGAGTCCCACTCCTTGAAAGCGGCAGCTCTAGCCGTTAGCTCAGTGCAGATGTTGCCTGTAATCCATGGCTTCTGGTTGGGGTATGTACGTACGGTCACGGTAGGGACGACGTCATCAATGCACTTATTGATGAAGCCAACGACTGATGTGGTGTACTCCTCAATGCCATCGGAGGAATCCCAGAAGATATTCGTCTGTGCTAGCAAAACAGTCATGTAGCTTATCATCTGCGTCATCTGACCAATTCCGTATTTAGTGAGTCATTGGTACTTCTTGCTTTAGTTTTTGCTTGTATGCTGGAATCAGGGGGATAAATTTAATGTCAGATTTGCCAAATGGAGGGCAAATAAAGCTTGTTGAGTGTGGTCAAAGTGCCAGCATCAGATTGTGGTGGTAAAGACATCTACTAAAAATATAGATGGAAACTCTCTTGGTAAATAGTGTGGTCTACAGCTTATCATGAGATATCCTATGAATTATTTATTTCAGCTTTTATTTCTTTCATCACAATCCAAGTGGGTCAGAAGTTTACATACACTCAATTAGTATTTGGTAGCATTGCTTTTAAATTGTTTAACTTGGGTCAAACACGTTGGGTAGCCTTCCACAAGCTTCCCACAAAAAGTGGGGTGAATTTTGGCAAATTCCTCCTGACAGAGCTGGAGTAACTGAGACAGGTTTGTAGGCCTCCTTGCTCGCACACACTTGTTCAGTTCTGCCCACACATTTTCTATAGGACTGAGGTCAGGGCTTTGTGATGACCACTCCAATACCTTGACTTTGTTGTCCTTAAGCCATTTTGCCACAACTCTGGAAGTATGCTTGGGGTCATTGTCCATTTGGAAGACCAATTTGCAACCAAGCTTTAACTTCCTGACTGATGTCTTGAGATGTTGCTTCAATATATGCACATAATTTTCCTCCCTCATGATGCCATCTATTTTGTGAAGTGCACCAGTCCCTCCTCCAGCAAAGCACCACCACAACATGATGCTGCCACCCCCATGCTTCATGGTTGGGATGGTGTTCTTAGGCTTGCAATCCTCCCCCTTTATCCTCCAAACACAACGATGGTCATTATGGCCAAACAGTTCTATTTTTGTTTCATCAGACCAGAGGACATTTCTCCAAAAAGTATGATCTTTATCCCCATGTGCAGTTGCAAACCGTAGTCTGGCTTTTTTATGGCGGTTTTGGAGCAGTGGCTTCTTCCATGCTGAGCAGCCTTTTAGGTTATGTCAATATAGGACTTATTTTACTGTGGATATAGATACTTTTGTACCTGATTCCTCCAGCATCTTCACAAGGTCCTTTGGAGCAATTTCCAAATGCCTGAAGGTACCACGTTCATCTGTACAAACACCATGGGAGTATAAACACCATGGGACCACACAGCCGTCATACCGCTCAGGAAGGAGACACCTTCTGTCTCCTAGAGATGAACTTCTGACCCACTGGAATTGTGAAACAGTGAATTATAATTGAAATAATCTGTCTGTAAACAATTGTTGGAAAAAGGACTTGTGTCATGCACAAAGTAGATGTCCTAACCGACTTGCCAAAACTATAGTTTGTTAACAAGAAATTTGTGGAGTGGTTGAAAAACTAGTTTTAATGACTCCAACCTAAGTGTATGTAAACTTCCGACTTCAACTGTATATAGGGAATGTGTTGCTGGATCAGAGATAATGATGATGTAGGTGGTTACTGGGCATACTGTTAATGTTAGATTAAACTGAGGATACAGATTGAGCATTCCTTAGAAACTGCATTGATGGATGATGATGAACATATTTTTGTTTTTTAGCTGTCCTCAATTAACAGTTCTGTCCTTGAGCTTCAGCACCATTACAAAGCTTGGCATTTTGCCATATATGCAGCAAATGTTCTTGTTGCAAATGTTAGTATTGTTGATGTGTTTTTGTTGTTGTAAATCCTCTAACATGCTCCATATTCAAGTACTTTAGTGACCTCTTTATCTTCATTTTGACTTCATTGTTAACTTCTTGGTGACAGGGGGCAGTATTCAGAAATTCAGATGAATAACATGCCCAAATTAAACTGCCTGCTACTCGGGCCCAGAAGGTATGATATGCATATTATTAGTAGATTTGGATAGAAAACACTCTGAAGTTTCTAAGACTGTTTGAATGATGTCTGTGAGTATAACAGAACTCATATGGCAGGCAAAAACCTGAGAAACAATCCAACCAGGAAGTGGCTTGTAGTTTTTCTATCTAATCCCTATTCAAGCTACGGTGTCTGTGGGGTCATTTTGCACTTCCTAAGGCTTCCACTAGATATCAGTCAACAGTCTTTAGAACCTTGTTTTATGCTTCTACTGTTACTGGGCAGAGAATAGGAGCTGACTCAAGCCTGGGACCAACGAGTTGTTTACTGTGCACTCACGCAGGCACGCCCTTCCTTCTTTTTCCTCTGTATTGTCCAGTTGGAATATTATTGAAGATTTATCTTAAAAAGACCCTAAGGATTGATTGTAAACATCGTTTGACATGTTTCTACGAACGATAATGGAACTATTTGACTTTTCGTCTCTGGTTTTGCGCTCGCGCATTATGCCTTTGGATTAGAGATCTGAATGCGCGAAGAAAACGGAGGTATTTGGACATAAATATGGAGTTTATCGAACAAAACTAACATTTCTTGTGGAAGTGGGAGTCCTGGGAGTGCATTCCGACGAAGATCAGCAAATTGTAAGTGAAGATTTATAATACTAATTCTGAGTTTAGTTGGCTCCAGAACTTGGCGGGTAACTGTATAGCTTGCTTTGATGGCTGAGCTCTGTACTCAGAATATTGAAAAATGTGCTTTCGCCGTAAAAAGGACAAGTGTATCTATAATTCTTTCAATAACTGTTGTAAATTTGATCAACGTTTATGATGAGTATTTTTGTAAATTGATGTGCTCATTCACCGGGGGTTTTGGAGGGAATACATTTTCTGAACATCACGCGCCAATGTAAAATGGGGTTTATGGATATAAATATTAACTTTATCTAACAAAACATACATGTATTGTGTAACATGAAGTCCTATGAGTGTCATCTGATGAAGATCATCAAAGGTTAGTGATTCATTTTAGCTGTATTTCTGGTTTTTGTGACGCCTCTCCTTACTTGGAAAATGGCTGTGTGGTTTTTCTTGTTTAGGCGCTGTCCTAACATAATCTAATTTTATGCTTTCGCCGTAAAGCCTTTTTGAAATCGGACACTGTGGTTGGATTAAGGAGAATCTTATCTTTAAAATGGTATAATACTTGTATGTTTGAGAAATTTGAATTATGAGATTTTTGTTGTTTTGAATTTGCCGCCCTGCTATTTCACTGGCTGTTGATAGTGTGTACCGCGGGTGGGACTCTAGCGTCGCAGATGCCCCAGAGAGGTCATTCTGAAAGCATTCTCTGTTCGCTGGTATTGTTTTTATTTCTGATAGGGTTACGTTTTAGCCCTGTTTGTTCCGTCAGAATCGGCCACAGTACCCAGCAGTAGTCTGTCTATGAAGGATGTTTGCTAATCCAGAGAAATAACCATAATGCAGTCGTGTGAGTGGACTGCAGACAGAGAGGGAGATGAGATCACTTTCTTCACAGACTACCTAGAGTGTCTTTTTCCACAATAATGAACTGTCTATAGCCTACAGGTACAATAAAATAGAGCTCAGGAGACTGACAATGCTGAGTTCACTAACAATATGAAACAAGTAGAAAGACACAGAATCCATTCAGATACACCAGAGAGAAAGTAAACAAACCAGCAGAGTGTACAGTACATCTTGTGATTGAGCATTCCCTTCAAATTAATATAATTGAAAATGGTTTTGTCCATTAATAATGTACTATACATGATCCGCTTCATTAACTTTACACAGTCAGACAAAAACAGCACATATCCTAGCCACTCTGCTCATTTTAGACCAAAGCCATGTTTGAAAGCGGTACAGCAGCATGGATGAAATATTCTTCTGGGCTTTTGTAGACTTTAGTCTGCAGTCTGAGGCAAGCATTTGAAAGGACTTCAGATGTCATGCTGTCATTAAAATGTTCAGGGATTTTCTCTCCATTGGCTGTATGTAGCCTACAGGTGTTGAAATTGTTATTGTTTGCGGTCAACTATTTTACTGGCCTAGTTTCTCAGGTTTATTTCTCCTTCACTGATATGGTTGTCATAAATATTAGCTATTTGTTCCATAGTGAGTGTAGAATCAGGGCAAGGAATATACCCAAGAATTACTCACTTTTCTAAACTACGGTACATAATGAGGTCTGAAGGACACAGTCCTGATTCCATATTGCACATCAACTTGGCCAAAGGGCCATTATAAATCAACATGACACATTCACTGTATATTTCTATGGAAGTTTTTGTTTATTCAGAAAGTGGAGGGGAGGACAAGTCATCATGACATTGAGGTGAGGACAGGTCATCATGATATTCATTCTACCACAAAACGCTCCAGTTGTTCCTCTTCACATTCTCAATCATGTAGTGATGTGTTAAAACTCATTCCTTTGTGTTCAGTCTTGTTCAGACTTATTTGATTGACAGATCCACTTCCTCTGCACATGCCTCACATTCGAAGTCTCTCAGTCTTCTTCTGCTCTGCCTCCCTTGCCGTTGACACCAGGTCTGGTCATGACAGGGGTCCATTAACGAGGGACTCTGGTGGCTCTGTTGCTTCTCAGGATGGTTAGCATGCTGCCCATCACGCCTAAAGCGCTATTTTATGGTGTTAGAAAACCTCACTCACACCTGTGTCTTCACAGCTCTGGGCTGTTACAACCTGATAGTGAGGCACCTTAGTTGTGGCATCTTTCTTTAATGGTAAGTTTTCTTGAAATTAACAACACACACAGCTTTAAGGGCTGAGGATTCAAGTATGTTATGAACTGCTTAATTATACAATAGGGAGTAATGAGGAACCTTACATGATTAAGAAGAGTGACACCTATGCAACATACTGTACACTGTAATCAGTGAGTAGCCAGTGGTACAGGATATATTGAGGCTTGTAGAGAGATGCTTAAAGACAGACAAGCCTCAAATGACAGACCCTCACAAACAGTTTATAGTGATCTTCAGACGGTTATTTTTTCTTTTGACATTTGCCTTGTACATAGCCAATCTGTAAATAGCCCATCCAACTACCTTATCACCATATTGTTATTTATTTTGCTCCTTTGCACCCCAGTACCGCTACTTGCACACTCATCTTCTGCACATCTATCACCCTAGTATTTAATTTGTCATACTGTAATAATTTCGCCACTATGGCCTATTTATTGCCTCACCCCCCTTATCCTACCTCATTTGCACATACTGTATATAGACTTTCTCTATTGTATTATTGCCTGTATGTTTGTTTATTCCATGTGTAACTCTGTGTTATTGTTTGTGTCGCACTGCTTTGCTTTATCTTGGCCAGGTCGCAGTTGTAAATGAGAACTTGTTCTCAACTAGCCCACCTGGGTAAATAAAGGTGAAATAAATAAATAAATAAAATAAAAGTGAGTCTTTTTCTGAGCCTCCACGCAAATCAACATCTCCAGGTCATCCAGCAGGGGAGCCTCTTTAAAGATGGAGGCTCAGTAGGAGTGTAAGTGGACATGCTCCTGAACTTTAATCATGGTGATTCGTTGAGATGAATAATGCATGGCCCTGGTGCCGCAGGCCCCGCCGTCAATGTCACGCTAGCTGTGTGTGGTGGCTAATTGTAGTGAACTCTTATAGTCTTACAGATGCATATTGTACACAGTATAGACGTAGAACACACACACACATACATACACTCCCACACACGTGGACACACACACACAGCACAGATGGAAGTGAGTTCAACATGAGTTGACAAGCACAAACAGCAAGAAGTAATAAAAATACAAATGAAGGACAATGATATAAAGTCCTGGAACATGATTCATGATATGCTGTGTAGGGTTGCAAAGCTTCTGATCATTTACCAAAGTTAATGAAAGCTTCAGTTATTCTTGTAATTCACAGAAAATCTATGTCAATCTAATGGAATTTTGGTAATTTATACTTGAATAACTTTTAAAAATATATATATTCTAGTATGTAGACCATTGTTAAAGAGAAAATAATCTAATCAACAATGGTATTATTTTCAATGAACTCTGCAACTCTTCTAACTATTGACTTTTTTCACAACTGCCACCAGTTTGTTGTCAAAACATTTACAACAAATACATAGACATAATAAAATAGAAATATATATATTTTTATTTCATGCTGAAACCCTCAGTTTAAACACCAATGGTATTCACTAAATTGATGGTTTACATTTAGGATAAAGTTTTACAGCTTTGTCATTCTGTTTTATTTTTAAATCATCTTATTTAATTATTTCATCTATTTTACATGTGATAAGGCCACACAGAGGGCCAAAGATAATTACAGATTCCAATGATAATCTGAAGTACCCAAAATGGCCGCTAGATGTGATAGATTACATAAAATCCTTGAAAGATACCAAAATGTTGGTAGTTTACTGGTACATTTTGTAATATACCCTCCCTTTGCAACCCTATTCCTGTGTGATCAATATTCCCCATCAGTCTATCACTCTTTCTCCAGCCCCTTAGTGGCACACTCTCTCTTTCTGTCTGCTGCTGATGCTTGTGACATTTTGAGGACCATGATGAGGGTGTCTGGACTGATCCCTGTGCTAAATACATCGCTGAATGTCACAGGACAGGATCCTCCTTTATGAGGATTAATTGAAAGCCTCCAAGGGATTGACCATATATTTGTCTTAAATAAGATAGATTTTTTCTTTGAGAAATGTCAGGCTATGTCTGTTTGCTTCAAAATGCTCTGCGACAAGTCAGGGAACTGATGTGGTATTCACTGATGTGAATATATCTTGTTGTTGTCTTAGGTCTCTCTTTATGTAGTGTTGTGTCTCTTGTCGTGATGTGTGTTTTGTCCTATATTTATATTATATATATTTATTTTTTATCCAAGTCCCGTCCCCGCAGGAGGCCTTTTGGTTTTTGGTAGGCCGTCATTGTAAATAAGAATATGTTCTTCACTGACATGCCTATTTAAATAAAGGTTAAATAAAATAAACAAAAAACATTTTTTTTTTACCACATTAATAAACCTCAAAAATGATGTTCATAACTTAAATCACAACAGGTCGGTGTCAATACGTAACACCTTTCCTGTGTCCACAGGGCAGCATATGGGACTGTGAGATATGCCTTTTCTTTTGTACTGTAGCATCAGCTAACCAAGCAGCTCGATGTTCATTTAGGTCATTACCATTAGACAAAAAAAATCTGCCCTGTTGTTCAATCAGATTAAGTATTTAAGGCTGACATTTTATGTCCCTGTTTATGTCCCTGTTCTCTCATTGTGTTGTATATTAACTGTTTAGAAAAAGAGAGAAAAAAAGAGAGTGAAAGAGAGAAAGGGAGATAGAGGGAGAGCAAACAAAATCACAGGCAGTAACGGACTACATTTACATAGAAAAAAGACAGTAATGGCTGAGGCTACCCTCCTTCCATCTTCAATTTAGCACGGATGGGAAGGTTGCTGAAACCTGCAGTGCTGAGGTTCATTCTCTCTCCCTCTATCTCCTTCCCACCTTGCTCTCTTTTTGAGCTGTGGTCTCTCTCTCCCCAACACTCTCCCTCTCTGCCTCTCTCTCGGTCTCTTCGCAGTGTCTCTCCTCCAGTGCAGAGGCTCAGCTTGGGTGCACAGTGGTCTGTGGGCATGTCCATTAAAAAGTATCAGTGAAAGCCATTAGCTGTGCGGTTCATTTACTACAGCAGGGCTGTAAATCAGTCGTCACAGATGCCAGAGTTCATACGGCGTTTCAGTTCCTCCCCCGCTTTACTGTATGTCTCTCTCTCTCTCTCCCCGCAGTCTGTCTCTGTCTTTCTCTCTCGCTCTCTGTCTAGGGCACTGAGATTTACTTAGCGTTATGATCCATTTCCTCCCTTCTTTGCTCTGCTGAAACCTGATGACCGAGCTAAATTTGAACTGCTGAGTTTGACTCCCTGTGAACTGGAATTAGGTTTTAGTTACTGTATTAGTATTGGTGTCACTGAATAAGTATTGTTGTGGTGGTTTGCCTGCTGGAACTGTATTGTTTTCAACAGATACTTACTCTGCTTGAGGGGGTTTCTTGTAATAATGTATGTTTGATTGTGTAAAGGGGAGGGTGTGAAAATAAGAGGACAATTATTTTTGAGAAATGTTATTTGTGTAATTGTGTATGGCCCTGGTGGTTGCTATGTCACTGCCTGTGATGGAATTACTGTGGCTTCAGTAAATGAGTAATTTGACCTTGAGAATCTCAAAACAAGATCCGGTGAGCGGGCTGCATCTGAATGGCACTTTCCTAGCCTTGATAAGCCTTTATTAAAATTACTATTTGAATTGCCAGTGAAAGGCAATAGAGGATGAGAGGGAGAGTGAAGAAGAATGCACAAAGAAGAATAGTGTGTGTATTCGCCTGGCAATTTTCCTGTCAACCACAGACAGAATGATTTGATTTCTGAGTAACAATAAAGAATTCATGTATACAGATTGAGTCGGTGTTCTTGAGCCACTGAAGGTTACCACTGGAGTGTCGGCTTGATTTACAGCTTGGCAGAGAGCTGTTCTTGGCACTGCCAGCCCAGCTCTCCATATGCACAACCCTCTTTCTTTCTAAGCCCCGGGACTGGACGCTCTGCTCTGTTCCTCACCACTCTGCTTCACTTCATTAACATTTTGCTCAGCGTCCGATGCGGCACAGAGGTGAGGCACGTTGGAAAGGTGAAGCACGTTGGAGAAGACTAGCTGCAGACTGGTGGCACTGTGATCAGGTGCTTTGACCTCACCGGTTTGAAGCCTGTGCCAAAGCAGATGCGATAGCCATGCATAACACTCATTTGGAATGGTTGGCCCCAACTCTCTGTGGTTACGTGATCAAATCAGGGCCCCCTAACAGCATGTTTGAAACTTAGGCCCATTGGAGAAGTAGGCAGGTATCTGGCTCACAGGTTTGTACACACATGCATTATATGAACAGATGCCCTGACTTCACGGCTGCCCTAATGTCGATGCATGGATGCCATCTGTCACCTTATCCCTTAGTCAGTCAGTTATGCTCTGTGGTGAAATAAGCACATACAGACAGTACACTCAAACAAGGAAGCAGTGCAAGGGACATGGCATAAGAACGTGTCAATACCATCCCATAAGTTACATAGGACCAGTAAGTATCTGCAAGAATCTAAAAATGGCTGCTCTAATCATTGTTCATCACAGCCCTGATTATATCATCAGCATACTGCAAATTAACAGCTGGCATTTGTTTACAGTTCCTCCAACAATAGGATGGCTTGAAATAAAGGGTCTCTAAGCTCACTCCCATCCACTGTCTGGTGCTCTACTACAGGGGTGGTTAGAAAGTGTGATAACACTTTACTTGAAGCGGGTATACATAAGGCCATTCATTTATAATAATAACTCTTTTGTGAGTGTTACAGTATCATTCATAACAATCTTTATAACACATTCATAAGATGTTTTCAAATAAATGTCACTTAAAATACATTTTTATTAATTTATTGTACAGTGGAAATGTACATATTTATTGTCACAGTACCCAATTCTCTGACACACTATTCACGTAACAGGCTGAGCACCCACTGTAAATGTCATGTTAGGCCTACAGCTGTAATGTCTGCTTCCAACTCCCTCAAACACGTAGATCTCCTGAACGCAGCTCACTTTCCAGTCCACTTTCCAGCTCACACTCTCAAACACATAGATCCCCTGAACGCAGCTCACTCTCCAGATCCCAATCACCTGAATTCTAATCACCTGTTCACACACCTTTATGTCATTACCACACACTATTTAGTTCAGTTCTTTGCGTCCCATCACTGTGAGGTATTGTTTGTTTTGTG
This sequence comes from Salmo trutta, assembly GCF_901001165.1. Lineage (NCBI taxonomy): Eukaryota > Metazoa > Chordata > Actinopteri > Salmoniformes > Salmonidae > Salmo > Salmo trutta. The sequence goes on along the minus strand of NC_042974.1, from coordinate 40,643,521 downwards.
ACACGTCTTTCAGACCTCTGTTTTTCCTGTGATTTACTCCTCCCGTGTATGATAGTTTTTGCCCGCCTCACTAACGACTCCTTTTGCCTATTCCCTGCCTGTACTTTAGCCTATTGGATTTCCTGTTATCTACCTATTGCCTGATCTCCCGGACGATGTTACTAGCCTTCTCCCTTGCTGTACTGTTGGCCTTTTGAACCCCCTGTGTATGACCTTCTGCCTGCCCCTGGACCCAGCTACCTGCCTCCTCCTGTGGTCCTTTGCAATAAACACCTGCTGCACCCTGTGCTTGAAACCAGCTCTCTGTTTCCCCTCGTGTTCATTACAACAGCGTGTTACCTGCCAAGATAAACCTATGAAAATACCAATTTCTGTTGAGCAATGTATAAATAAAGATATATTTCGGTGTATATCAGTGGTGGTGTTAGAAGGGGTGGTTAGATTGTTTGGTAATACTTTACTTGAAGCAGGTATACATGAGGACTTTCATTTATAAAACCTTCATGAAACCAGTCGTCACACTTTTATACAGTACCTTCAGAAACTATTCATACCCCTTGACTTATTCCACATTTTGTGTTACAGCTTGAATTCAAAATGGATGAAATACATATTTTTTCTCATCCATCTACACACAATACCCCATAATGACAACGTGAAACCATGTTTTTAGACATTTTGTAAATTCATTGACAACGAAATATAGAAATATCTCATTTACATACGTATCCACACCCCTGAGTCAATACATGCTAGAATCACCAAAATTCTTTAAACTGTCATATTGGTTGTTAGTCATTGCTAGACAAAACATTTTCAGGTCTTGCCATATATTTTCAAATAGATTTAAGTCAAAACTGTATCTCGGCCACTGTCTTCTTGAAATTATGAAAAATATGACTAACATTCCACCCATGAGAACAAAGAGGGCGCTTTTGGTAATTGAAAGGACTACTAATGTACAAATATAAAGTTACATGTTGTCTAATCCTCCTACATATTTTTTTTAATGTAAAAGCACATGGAAAAAACATAGAATTTTGTCATATATGAGAAAACGTGCCTTTTGAATTTTGTCTAGTAGCCTAGTTAGGGATATGTCATGTCTTTGGGTACCATTAAACTGAAGACATGTTTATCATTTAACTCCCTGTAATTATTATCACACGATTAAACTGATTAATCGTTTAATTGTAATTAACTAGGAGATCGGGGCACCAAGAAAAATATTCAGATTACAAAGTTATAATTTTCCTAATATAACTTAACCTATATTATAATATAGGCCGATTATCTTCTGGTTTAAATGGTGTATTTTACCTCGAGTCCAGTCTCATTCCAAACGTCGTAAATTGTTGTATCTGCACGAACCCAGTCTTTACTAAAAATCATCCATACATCAATTGTCTTAAAATCATTTATTTACTACTAAGTGTGACGACCCTCCCACTCTGTCTGCCGTATTCTCTCTTGTTCTTGTTTCTTTATTAGGAGGCCGGTGGGCGGAGTTGGAAGGGTCGTCAGATGAATGGGAAACACCTGGGCTCAGGTGTTTCCCAGGATAAATGGACCTCTTCCCCATTCATTGAGGAGACTCTCTCCACGCAGACACCTTATTGATATTGGTTGGGGAGTTTTGTGGTTTTCTTGGTTATTTGCTTTGGCACCTTTCAACACTCTGCATTATTACATTCAAGTATGCAACACACTCACTTACACTACTGATTACTGATTACACATGCCATTGTTACCTTCTTAGTTGTTTTATTTAATAAATATATATTTTTGTTACCCTTTGTCTCCACGTTGTCTCCCTTTTGTTACGAACTTTGAGCCGGTTCGTAACAAGTGGGAGCTCGTCCAGGATTTTGAACTTGTGTTTGGGAGAAAACGTGGAGGTATGTTAACTTGAGGTGCTTTGTTTGTTAGTTTGAGTTTGGTGCTCAGTACTGGTTGCCTTTGGTTGTTTTGTTTGTGTGCTGCGTTGGAGAGAGTACATTGGTTAGTTTCCAGGACTCTGCCCAGCCTGGAAACACTTGTTGTACTCGCTGTTGGAACATTGGTCTGAGGTGAGTAGAATCAGCTGTGTACCTCGGTGGGAGAGTTGGTTAGGGTAGTGAAACTTACTACCTGGAGCTATAGTCTTTTTCCCCTGATAGGCTTAGCGACGTGTTTCATTTTGGAATATGTTGGGCATTGTTAATGTTTGTTATTTTTGTGTGGTGTCTGTGGACTGAGCAGTTGTCTCGGGAGCACATCCGTGGCTTGGTGGAATCTACCAGCGTGCTGGGGGGTTACTTCCTCGCCAGCGGGCTACAGTGCATAATTACCCACCGCAAATCTGCATGAAGACTAGGGTTGAGTTATTGTAGGTTTTGGGGAAGCTCCATATCTCATCTCTTTTCTGTGGTACCAGTGTGATTGTTTTTTCTCTTGTTGTGGTCTGATGTGCTCAGAGGGGTTGAGTGAGATTTTTTTTTTTTTCTCTCCCTTTCCTCTCTCTCTCTGACTATGGCGTCTAATGTAGACGAGTTCATTCGCTTTCCATCAGAGGAACTGTTAGACGTATGTACTAAAGAACAGCTGTTGAAGGTTGCTGAACACTACAAAATTGAAATTAGTGATAAACGTCTAAAAAATTCCATTAGGTTAATATTGAAGGCCAATCTGATGGAGAGTGGTATTCTTGACGTTACCACTGGGGCAGTCTCTGCTGAGGACTCGCCGTCTCCCCGATATGTCACAATTACCGCTCCATCGGTTAGTCCTAGTAATCTTCTTTTTGAACAGCAGAAAGAGCTGCTTCTGTTACAGCAAGAGCACGATCGTGTAAAATATGAAAAGGAATTGGAATTTAAACAGGATATGGAGCGTGCAGATCGGTTGAAATATGAAAAGGAATTGGCTGCTGATCAGTTAAAATATGAAAAGGAGTTGGAATTTAAACAGGATAAGGAGCGTGCAGATCGTGTAAAATATGAAAAGGAATTGGCTGCTGATCAGTTAAAATATGAAAAGGAATTGGCTGCTGATCAGTTAAAATATGAAAAGGAATTGGAATTTAAACAGGATATCGAGCGTGCAGATCGGTTAAAACATGAAAAGGAATTGGAATTTAAACAGGATATCGAGCGTGCTAAAATCAAGCTGCAACAAGAGCGACTAGAGTTGGTTAGGGAAGGAAAGCTCTCAGGAGAGAGTTTGCTCTGGGAAGGTGACCCAGAATTACTTAGGAATCGTTCCTCTTTTGGTCGTGCCCCGGACACATTTGACATTGTTGGGAATTTACGGTTGTTGCCTCAGTTTAATGAAAAGGATCCTGAGACATTCTTTTTGTTGTTTGAGCGTGTTGCTAACGCTAGGAGTTGGCCTGATTCTGATCGCGCTTTGATGTTGCAATGTGTGCTGACTGGTAAAGCGCAGGAAGCATATTCAGCTCTTAGTGTAGCCGACAGTGTCATTTATGATAAGGTTAAAACGGCGGTGTTACAGATTTACGAATTGGTTCCTGAGGCTTACCGCCAACGATTTAGAACTTTAAAAAGGGATGATAAACAAACTCATGTTGAGTTTGTGCGACAATTATCTTCACAGTTTAATCGCTGGTGTTCCGCCTCTGCGGTTATGACTTTTCAAGGGCTGTGTGATCTGATTATGCTAGAGCAATTTAAGGACACAATCCCTGATTATATAGCCACGTACATTAACGAACGGAAAGTTAAAACTGTCGCTGAAGCTGCGGTTTTGGCAGACGAATATGTTTTGACTCACAAAAGTGTTTTTGTAGAACCCCGTACTTGGAGTGAGTGGGGGCGTTCGGAGAGATTTGAGCCACGCTCAAAAAGATACTCTGGTTCACGGGCAGAGTTTTATTCAACTAGGGTTGAGCCTGACTCCCGTGGTAAAACTGACTTTGGTCAAGAGTGTCACTACTGTCACGGCTCAGGTCATTGGAAAAATGAATGTCCGGTTCTCAGGTCTAGGGGTAAATTCAGTACGTGTGATAACGTTAAATCTAAGCCTACGGCGTTAGCTGCGTCTGTTCCACATCAGTTTACTACTGAAACATTGTCTCAGGCCCAGGGCCATGTGAAAGTTCATATTGACCCAGGCTATTTACCTTTCGTTACGGAGGGTTTTGTGTCCATGTTAGGAAGTAAGAACCTAGTGCCAGTGAAGATCCTACGAGACACAGGTGCCTCGGAATCGTTTGTGTTGGAATCTGTGTTACCCTTCTCTGCTGAGTCTGATTCTGGGAATAGTGTTCTAATTAGGGGAATAGGTTTGAACAATCTGTCAGTTCCATTGCATAGACTAATGTTGGATTGTCGACTGGTGAAAGGTGAGGTTGTTGTGGGGGTGCGTCCTTCATTGCCTATTGAGGGTATTGACGTTATCCTTGGGAATAACTTGGCTGGTGAGCGTGTGTGGCCTGTTGTGTCTCCAGCTCTAGTGGTTTCCACTACACCGGTAATTGTAGGGATTCCTGATGAGAGTGCGCAGAGTTTCCCAGAGGTGTTCTCTGCGTGTGCAGTGACGCGTTCTATGATCCATGGCGATCTAGTTACTGCGTCGGTAAATGAGAATACCACAAAGACGTCTATCACTGTTTTCCCCGTTATTCCGTTAACTGTACCCCGCTCCGATCTAATCGATGCGCAACGGACTGACCCCACATTAGAGAAGTTGCGTGACCAAATTGTGCCTGTGGAACAGTTGGGAGATGTTGCACATGGATATTTTCTCCAAGAGGATGTCCTGATGAGAAAGTGGATGTCTCATGGTAGTTGTTTTCTGGGGGAGGCGATTAGTCAGGTTGTTGTACCAGTTAAGCTTCGTGAGTTGGTTTTGACCACTTCTCACAATGATGTTGCTGGACATATGGGTGTGAGGAAAACCTACAATCGTATATTAAGACATTTCTTTTGGCCTGGATTGAAGAGAGATGTTTCTGAGTTTATCAAAACTTGTCACACCTGTCAATTAACTGGTAAACCTAATCAAGCTATTAAGCCGGTACCACTGTTTCCTATTCCGGTACTCAGCCAACCTTTTGAGTACCTGATTATTGATTGTGTTGGTCCTCTGCCTCGTTCTAAAAAAGGTAGTAATTACTTGTTGACTGTGATGTGTCAGACCACTAGGTTTCCGGCTGCTTATCCTCTCCGGTCTATCACGACTAAGTCTGTGTTAAAAGCTTTGACTCAGTTTTTCTCACTTTTTTTAACAGAAAACATACAAACAGTAATTATCGTCACAAAGGATTGGTAGCGTAATGTGCCCTAATGGGCTAACAGGCAGGTCGGCCTGTTGAACAATGGATCATAAAAGTCAGCTGAGGATGCACACCTACAGAGTTCATTAATATTACAATTGACAATTGAACGCTCACTCATTCGGGAACAATTGCAATCAATATATATTTACGCTCAGTGTCGTCGGGATCCTTGTTCGAGCGTCGTTCTGATGGAGAGTTCTCTCTCTCTCTCTCTCGGTTAGAATGGATCTTTCAAAGCGACATTCATTAATGTCGTTATAGAATGGATGTTTCGTTGGTCTTCGCGTTCGATGATATAATTTACTTAGCTGCAGACTAATAATTAATATCAAAGACTTGTTCTTATTCTGTCGATCTCGATAGTCTAAAAGTTAACCACGTGGTGTAGTTCACTTTCAGTAGAGGAATTGGATGGTAAAACCTACTGGCCATGGAGTGGAGGCCTGGTCTTAAGAAAGTAAATCAGGGTGGTTTTTTTTATAAGTGACCCTAGAACAGGCTTGTCAAATGACGCCTGGTCCTGTCTGTGTCCCTTGGGGGGCGTGCCAATGGCTGAGTGAAGCTTGGTACAGAAATCCAATTCTATCACATTAACATCAGTACATAGCATCTCAATGTATTACAAATAGCTTTATCCTTATTAATACATTTTATACAACCATTATGATGCAAGTCTCATCGCTGAGGCTATTATATAAACAGTTTTATGGTAATATGGCTATATTGTCTCTTCTGAGTATCACAAAATTGTACCAAGCGGACCAGTTCGTAGCTGGATTCTTCACCAATCTTCCATACCTTCTCCAGAACACACATCTTGCTCGGTTCTCCAATTCTATGAGTTGGAAGAATTTCCTTTGTCTCTCTATGAAACATGGGGTAGGAGATTCTCCTCTTAGAGTTTTTACAACCCTTTCACACAGCGCCTGGGTTGGGGGGAAGGTATGTTGGGGGATGGTACAAAGGGGAGGGGGTCAACTGATAGCCCTGTACCCAAAGAGGCCAACGTCATGACAGATGCATTATGCAATTTTGACACTTCGCATACTACAAAAAGGTAATTGATTGGTGGCTACTACTATCTATTGTCTTTGATTGGTTGATTTGTTTTTCCAATGAGAAAAGCAAACACCTAGCATATTTAGACAGAAGGTTTAAATCTTAGGTTTAAGCTAGGGTTCGCATGTATGGACCCAGTGGATTGTGTACTGTGATTGTGTACACATTTCTGTTCTACAATGGATAAATAAAGATCTGTTTCAGTGTTATCTGTAATAGAAGGGGTGGCTTTTATATAGAAAACTCCTCATGGATGACAAAAAAAATGTGATATGAAGGTTGTTATGAATTATACTGAAATACTCATGAAGGTGTATGACTGGTTTCATAAAGGTGTTCTAAATGTCTTACTGTATGTATAACCCCTTCAAGTATTTAAGGAAAAGACAAGGCAAATGGTTATACATTGCTACAGTATGTATAGGGTGAATACACAAGTATTGAATTCATTTGTCTGTTGTTACAAGTGGCTCAAGGACAGACGGAATTCTGGGAAGATGCTCAAAGAAATTACTCAATTTTAGTGGACAACAGGATGCCTATTGAGATAAAAACACAGCTATATAACAACAGAGCAGGAAATACAGTATTAAGGCCATGACTATTAAACAGGCAAGGGGCACCCGGGGAAGACAAGCGTATAGTTCAAAGTGTTTCCTGTTTGTTGCTCCACATCCTGTTGGATCTGTGACTGCTTCATTATCAAACCCTCTAATTATCACAGAGAGACAACTCTTTCTCTCTCGGAGCTGTAGCAGTTCGGACTGTTTGGGACGTGTGCACCCCTCCCTAATTAACAACAAACTAACTGACATTTTTTTGTCGGAAGCCTCATAGCTAATGCGTGAGTCTCTGGCCCTCAGCATTCACAGCTCATCCTTGTGCTCTGTTTAAACAATCATTTGGGATATGTTACTCTTTTCGTGTCCAGGCTCTTTACTGAGCTATCAGGGGTTCGAATTCTCTGCTTCTAATTTTCTGTAGGACAGATTCATTTTTTTCTCCAGTAATACTTTTACACATTGTAATTCCGCCTTTCGTGGGGGTGATGTTTTATGAGCCGATGGTGGTGTAGAAGTTGTTGTGTTTTCCGAGTTCATCATTAGCTGCCGTTCTGCCTGAGATCAATCGCTCGACTCCGAGGCTCTCATTTGAAGCTGAGAGGCAGAGGGGGGGATCGTTTTAGGCCAGTCACAGCTGCTCAGATTAAGCCTTAATTAACAGCCCTGTTTCTTTCTAGAGGAGGATCTAGAGGAGGATTTGAGGCAAGAAGATCTATGTGTAAACAACATGGACTCCATACCAATACACCTTTTTATCTTCTGCTGATGCTGAACCTAGCGCTCATTTACGTTAAGCTGGCATATTTGTTTTTGACCCTCAATCAATCTTTAATTAGTACAGTGATGTTTACACAGGGATAATTACAGTGTGATTGTCGTAAAGTGGTTGCTTGTAGAACAGGTGGTCGCTTGTAGGCGTCCCTCCACCTACATACAGTATAGTATGTGCTCTTTTGACCTGGGGCTAAATGTAAAATGGCCAAATGATAGACTCTACAATGTTGTCTCTTGAACTCTCTAACAGTAACTACCACCATTAATGTGTTTTAGAATACTTATATTGCATCCATCCTAGTTCTCTGAGGAGAACGTTGTTGTCCTCTATACAAACTGGGGTCTGGAATTATTGGAACCCTTGATAAAGATGAGCAAAAAAGATTGTATGAAATAAGTAATATAAATACTGAGGTATATTGTATGCACAAAAAAAGTGAAAATGTATAATATTTTATACTACTATAATTGCTCAGAAAAATAGATTTTGTTTAACAAGTAATACAAATAAAATCATATCACACGAAAATAGAAGTTATTGGCCAAGCACACCAGCGGTGGTTTGGCCTTCGAAAGAACAATGCATATGCAGAAAATACAGTGCCTTCAGAAAGTATTCATACCCCTTGACTTATTCCACATTTTGTTGTGTTACAAGCCTAAATTCAAAATGGATTAAATCTATTTTTTTCTCAGTCATGTACACAATACCCCATAATGACAAAGTGAAACATGTTTTTAGAAATCTTTGCTAATTTATCGAAATTTAAATACAAATATATATATATATATATATTTTACATAAGTATTCACACCCCTGAGTCAATACATGTTAAAATCACCTTTGGCAGCAATTACAGCTGTGAGTGTGTCATGGTTGTCTTAGGAAGGAGTGGACAAAAGTGCAGCGTGTGTGTCGATCCACATTTTATTTTCACTGTGAAACTATGCAATACATATAAATAAACTGAATAACAAAACAACAAACCGTGACGCAGCAGTGAAACATACACTCACTCAAAGACAATCTCCCACAAACCCAGGTTGAAAAAACACCTACTTAAGTATGATCTCCAATTAGAGACAACGATGACCAGCTGCCTCTAATTAGAGATAATCCCAAACAAAACCCAACATAGAAATACAAAACTAGAACATGACAACATAGGGGGGTTTTCTAGTTTAGTTTTTCTGTCACACCCTGACCTACTCTACCATAGAAAATAACAGCTTTCTATGGTCAGGACGTGACAGAGTGTTTCTGGGTAAGTCTTTACAGTTTGCACTATGCATTGGGGCAGGTAGTGTTCTCTTGGCATCCGCCAAACCCAGATTCGTCTGTTGGACTGCCAGATGGTGAAGCATGATTCAATAATTTGCAAATATTATACAATTTATGTGTGAAAAGCTCTTAAAGTTTGGTGGAGGAGAAATAATGTTCTGGGGATGTTTTTCAAGGTTCAGACTCCTTAGTTCCAGTGAAGGGACATTTTTACGCTACAGCATACAATGACATTCTAAACGATTCTGTGCTTCCATCTTTGTGCAACAGTTTGGGGAAGGAGCCACTATGACAAACAGTCTTTGCTTGCAGAAGAAATACTGTGGTCAGTTCTTAACACTTTGTGTGTGTGTGTGTGTGTGTTTGTGTGTGTGTGTGTGTGTGTGTATGTTTGTGTGTGTGAGAGAGAGTGATAGATAGAGAGATCTATGATGACTAGGGCCATGCTTTTGGGGCTATTTTTGAGGCACTTTGTTTTTACCAGTATTTCCAGAATGATCCACTAGGTTTGCTTATAATCCTAGGAAATGTTCTAATCAATCAGTAAATGTCTGATTGTGCATTTGTGTTTTTGGTGGCCTGATATTCTGAGCCAGGGGAGGCGTAGCTCTGTGAATCTTAATCTTAATCACACAAGGGCAGGGAATACTATTTGTAGATCAGTGGTTCTATACCTCACTTTGCTCAAGCTGATCCTCTCCAATGGACCCAGAAGTTGTATTACAGTTTTTTTTTCAATTGCTAACATGCATTGGTCAAAACTGAAGTCACATTGTCAAAACTTTTCACACAGTCAGCGAAACAGAAGTGTGAATAATTGTTCATTTCTTTCACACAAAGTGCATTCAATGACCAAATTCTCTGAAATCCATGAACTCTTTTCTCATTCATACTACACCACCTGCAAAACGATATATTTGTTGCACGTTTTCAAATGCTAACACAAATGTTGTGCATTTCTGCAGTATCCAGATTGAAACAAATGGAAAATCTCAGCAGAATATTTAATCATTCCAAACCAAGCTGATTGCAAATTCAGCTGAAAGCCTACCCAAGTTTCCTGTTTTTAGTCTTGTTACCAAACATACAAAAGAGGATGCCTTCGGAATGATTTAGTTTGAAAACATGGCTCAAGGAAGACAGGTTGGTAGGGAAAGAAGAGTGTCAGGGAGAGGGAGAATGTGTGGAGGACAAAGGAGAGGAAGACCAAGAGCGGTGGTCTCTGATGAGATAAGGGCCACAATTATTGACCATGTTGTAAACCATGGTGTCTCTTTGAGAGATGCCGGTTTAAGGGTGCAACCAAATCTGCAGCGTTCAACAGTTGCAACAATAGTGTCACGTCCTGACCAGTAAAAGAGGTTATTTGTTATTGTAGTTTGGTCAGGGTGTGGCAGGGGGTGTTTGTTTTGTGTGGTTCGGGTTTTTTGGTTTATGTTCTACATTTTCTATTTCTATGTGTTTATCTAGTTTTTCTATTTCTATGTTGGGGTTTTGGTAGGACCTCCAATTAGAGGTAGCTGGTTGTCGTTGCCTCTAATTGGAGGCCATATTTAGTTGCGGTTTGTTTCACTTGTGTTTTGTGGGTGGTTGTGTCCTGTATAGTCTGTGCACCTTACGGGACTGTTTTCGTCATTTGTTTTGTTTAAGTGTTTTTCCTTCAATAAAGAAGAAGATGATAAATATACCCGCTGCATTTTGGTCCACTCCTTACGACGTCTGTTACAAATAGTACGAATTTTCCGGCAAACAACAGGTGAGATGTGTATCCTTCAATGATAATTGAACTACATATTACAGTACAATAGAATATGTTCACATTTTTTACATGTACTGACATTTTGAAATCTATTGATTGTTTTGTGTTTTTCAGTAGGATCCAAAGGTTACCTCCCACAGGAGGGAGAGGCAGAATATTATCAGATGCGCAGGGAATTGCCATTGTTGACATGGTAATTGGCAACAATGCAATAAAACTGCGGGAAATTCAGGACAGAGTGCTGGCAGACAATATCACTTTTGGGAATGTGAGCACAACGACAATTGCCAGAGTCCTAGAGAAATATAAAATAAGGATGAAGCAGTTGTACACTGTACCCTTTGAGAGAAATGGTGAACGTGTAAAATAACTTCAGTATCAATATGTCCAGGTAAGATGTCTGTTCAATAACCAAACAGGGTACATACACAGCTATGCGTAATGTAAAGTACTGTAAAACTGTGGATGTACTGTATTTTAGACAGTAATAGAGATGGAAGCCAGGCAAACTGCACATACATTCATCTTTGTGGATGAAGCTGGATTCAACCTGGCAAAAACACGCCGCAGGGGGAGAAATGTGATTGAACAGAGAGCAACCGTGGATGTCCCAGGCCAGAGAGGAGCTAACATCACAATGTGTGCAGCACTGTTCAATGATGATTTGCTGTTACACAAACCACTCATTGGCCCCTACAATACAGAGAGGCTCATTTATTTTCTGGATGACCTGCATAATCGACTTGTGCCAGCAGAGGAGAGAGGAGCAAGAAACTCCCCTACCTTCGTTGTTGTGTGCAGCTGTACATAGCCCATCTGTAAATAGCCAACCCAATCTACCTACCTCATCCCCATATTGTTTTTATTTACTTTTCTGCTCTTTTGCACACCAGTATTTCTACTTGCACATCATCATCTGCTCATCTATCACTCCAGTGATAATTTGCTAAGTTGTAACTACTTCACTACTATGGCCTATTTATTGCCTTACTTCCTCACGCCATTTACACATATATATATAGACTTTCTTTTTTTTCTATTGTGTTATTGACTGTATGCTTGTTTATTCCATGTGTAACTAACTCTGTTGTTGTTGTTTGTGTCGCACTGCTTTGCTTTATCTTGGCCAGGTCGCAGTTGTAAATGACAACTTGTTCTCAACTAGCTTACCTGGTTAAATAAAATGATGTGGCATTCCACCACTCTGCTGCAGTCACAGACTGGTTTGCTGCACATCCCAGGATGTCAGTACTATTCCTGCCTCCATACACCTTGCTAAACCCCATAGATGAGTTTTGTAATTACACTATACATGCTGTTGATGTTTTTTTATTATTATTGTCGCAGCCCTGGAATTTCAGGAATTTGTTTTTTGTTTAAACTTTTTATTTTTCACAAGTAAATAACTTTATGCAAAGATATGGAAAATATAAAGGCTATTGAAGCAAATTGCTGCATTTCTGATTCATTCTTGTTACATATACTTTAGTACAGTCAAAGTGAAAAGGTGTTATTCTTATTCTATGATGAAATACTGATTTATGTGAAAAATCATTCAAATTTCAACGAGAAAAGTTCATTTATGTAATGCTCCCACTTTTTAGTGTTTTTTTTAGATCAGTGTGTTATGAGTGACATGGTATGCTTTCTGAGTGAGAATTGTTGCCAGTGTTATGGTCGAACAAGCTTATTTTGAAACATGTATGAAGTGGTTTGAGTGTTTTGGAGGTGAGGTTAACTGTTTGGCCAAGATGCATGTTGGTAATGCAGACTGTGTGAAGAGTTTTGAAAAAGTGGCTTCGGTATTGACCGACGTTTGTTAGCAATTGAAAAAAACAAATTAGGGGCAGGTAACTCATTACACTTGTGGGAACTTGCCTTTATGACCTGCAACTGGCATTAAACAAAGCATCTGTGTTCATGTATGCTGATGATTCAATCATATATGTGTTGACAACCACAGCTAATGAAGTCACTTAAACCCTTAATAAAAAGTAGCAGTCAGTTTTGGAATGGGTGGCCAGTAATAAACTGGCCCTGAACATCTCTAAAACTAAGAGCCTTGTATTTGGTACAAATCATTCCCTAAATTCTAGACCTCAGCTGAATCTGGTAATGAATGGTGTGGGTGTTGAACAAGTTGAGAAGACTAAATGACTTGGTGTTACCTTAGATTGTAAACTGTCATGGTGAAAACATATACTGTAGATTTAATGGCTGTAAAGATGGGGAGAGGTCTGTCTGATAAAGAGATGCTCTGCTTTTTTGACACCACACTCCACAAAGCAAGTCCTGCAGGCTCTAGTTTTATCTTATCTTGATTATTGTCCAGTCATATAGTCAAGTGCTGCAAAGAATGACCTAGTTAAGCTGCAGCTGGCCCAGAATAGAGCTGCACATCTTGCTCTTCATTGTAATGAGAGGGCTAATATAAAAACGATACATTCCAGTGTCTCTTGGAGTTGAGGAAAGACTGACTGCATCACTTCTTGTTTTTATAAGTAGCCACACACCTCTCCAAAGTGTCCATCATTAATAAGTAATTTCAATGCACTTTTAAGACTCAAATAAGTGTCTTCAACTACAAGGTGCTTTTCTGAGCTCTCTTAGCTGAGCTGTTGAGGAACTAGAGCAAGCACACTTGTAGTTGTTTTGTTTGCAACACAGCCCTACATCCCCGCCATCACACAATTACTGTTGTTGTTTACGCAATCCAAAAACGGTCCATTATAAATCGCAATCTGGGTCAGGTGGTCATCATTTGAAAGTTTGTTCTATTGCCAACATGAATAGCTAAATTATACAATACGATCTTACAGTGTTAGGCTTTCACAAGGCAAATAAGATTGTAATTTTGGTGCACATAGAAAGGAGTCATGAGTGCATTTAGATGTGTGGACAACCCAGGGTATAACGCCATATCATCTTGTAATTGTAAATCAAACATAATGATTATAAATGTTCACACTGTATATTACATGAGTTTTATGATATGAAATTGTGAAGTGCACATTTGGAGACACGGGTATTTGGCTTGCTTGTATGACTTCAAAGCGATATTTATTCTAATACTCTTAAGACTTATTCTAAATACATCAAGTCCTCTTAATTTACAGCATTTCCCTCACTCAGAAAACAAAACATTTGCAAAAGTTGCCCAATTAGCGGGAGGGATGGGGGCAACTTCTTGTCGCACGCGGCTGTTAGTCAAAACCCATACAGAGCTGTGAAGTGGAGACCCTAAGAACTGACATCATGTATAGTGTGTTACTGTACAGCCACTCAGCCCGTACAGTGAGGGAAAAAAGTATTTGATCCCCTGCTGATTTTGTACGTTTGTCCACTGACAAAGAAATGATCAGTCTATAATTTTAATGGTAGGTTTATTTGAACAGTGAGAGACAGAATAACAACAACAAAAAATCCAGAAAAGCACATGTCAAAAATGTTATAAAATGACACCTTAACTGTTACTCCAAGAGTTCCGAACCTTTTGGCCATCACCTTAACCGTTATGCCAATACGTCCAAACCTCTTGGCGTACGGTTAAGGTGTTGGCTGTGTTCAAGTCCCGGTTGGGAGCTATCCCCCGAATTCACTACAATATACTTCCATGGTTGGTTTAACTGACTCTCCCTTTTAACTGCCCCTAATGTATCCATGTTTAGCTATAACCTCCTAGTACAATGGAGAGAAAAATAGTTGTAGAATTACTGATTTACAAATAATGTTCCCTGCAAATAATAGGCTTTGTGTGATTAAGATTTGCAGAGCTACGCCTCCCCTGACTTAGACAAACAACCAGATATTGATTGATCGATTGAACATTAAGGAACATTTCTACCTGCAGCAAACCTAGTGGATAATTCTGGAAATAATGGTAAAAGAAAAGTGCAAAAAAAAGCCTAAAAAGTATAGAATGATGACCTATGACCTCTTGTCTCTCGTCCATCTTTTTTATGTCCACCTACAGAGCCATGGCAGTTACCTCAGTGTCTTCTGGGCATTGGACCTCTGTGACCATGTCATGAATAGTCCTGACTTCAGAGATAGATCACAGTGGAGCTGGATAGTGTTAATTTCTCACCTTCAGGGTTCAGGGTTAAAACTTCAAGGATATGGAATTACCTTCTCCCCTTTAGCTTAAATATTATCATTGTAATACATATCTTTGCCATTCCAGATAAAATACCTTATTCTTTGACCTTTCTCTAATGAAATGACCATCTTTCCAAAATAGGTGACTGTAGACTACGTAAAAGGGGTATACTTGCTCACACAGGTTCACAAATTCAATGATCAGGTTTATCTTATTGTGATTTCATACACCTTGAAGGGGAGCATAGTTGATACAGTATATGTGTAATACTGAGATATACTCTATGAACTGCAATGTCATTCGTCTTATTTCATATTAGCGTTAACATTTTAACAACTTAAAAACTGATACAAGCTTTTAATGGATTGAAATGTTGGACGCACTGTGTATATTTCACATTTTGTAACATCACCGCAGCTGCATTACACTGAACAAAAATATAAACGCAACATTTAAAGTGTTGGTCCCATGTTTCATTAGCTAAAATAATAGATTGCGGAAATCTTTCAGATGCACAAAACAGCTAATTTATTTAAAATGTTGTGAACAAATGTGTTAACATCCTTGTTAGTGAGCATTTCTCCTTTGCCAAGTTCATCCATGCATCGGACAGGTGTGGCCTATCAAGACAGTGATTAAACAACATGATCATTACACAGGTGGACCTTGTGCGTGGGACAATAAAAGGCAACTCTAAAATGTGCAGTTTTGTCACACAACACAATGCCACAGATGTCTCAAGTTTTGAGGGAGTGTACAATTGGCATGCTGACTGAAGGAATGTCCACCTGAGCTGTTGGCAGATAATTTAATGTTGATTTATCTACCATAAGCCGCCTCCAACGTTGTTTTAGAGAACTTGGCAGTATGTACAACCGGCCTCACAACTGCAGACCACGTGTATGGCGTTGTGTGGGTGACCGGCTTGCTGATGTCAACGTTGTGAACAGAGTGCTCCATGGTGGCGGTGGGGTTATTGTTAGGGCAGGCGTAAGCTATGGACAATGACACAATTGCATTTTATCGATGGCAATTTAAATGCACAGAAATACCGTGACGAGATCCTGAAGCACATTGTGAGGTCCATTTTTTTAAAGGTACTGTAGGTTATTATTTGTGGAGCAACGACAATGTTGTTGATTCATCCTCAGTTTTCTCCGATCACAGCCATTAAACACTGTAACTGTTTTGACGTCACCATAGGCCTCATGGTGAAATCCCTGAGCGGTTTCCTTCCTCTCTGGCAACTAAGTTAGGGAGGACTGTCACGTCCTGACCAGTAAAAGGGGTTATTTGTTATTGTAGTTTGGTCAGGACGTGGCAGGGGGTATTTGTTTTATGTGGTTCGGGCTGGTTGTGTTAGTAGTTGGGTGTTTGATTTATTATTCCGGGTTTTGGGCACTGTTCTATGTTAATGTATTTCTATTTTTAGTCTAGTTATTTTGTATCTCTATGTTTAGTTAATTGGGGGTTGGACTCTCAATTGGAGGCAGGTGTTTTCTAGTTGCCTCTGATTGAGGGTCCTATAAATAGGTATGTGTTTGTATTAGTATTTTGTGGGAGATTGTTTTTGTTTAGCTATGTTTGCCTGACAAGACTGTCAAGTTCGTTTTGTGTTTTGTATACGTTTTTTGGTGTTTTTCTTTCTTCACTTTAATAAAAGAAGATGAGTGTACATTTTCCCGCTGCGTCTTGGTCCTCCACACACGACACGCGTGACAAGGACACTCTTTTTTAGAGTTTGACTTACCATCCAAAGTGGGATTTATAACTTCACCATGCTCAAAGAGATATCCAATGTCTGTTTTTTTTTACCCATCTACCAACAGGTGGCCTTCTTTGCGTAGCACTGGAAAACATCCCTGGTCTTTGTGGTTAAATCTGAGCTTGAAATTCACTGCTCATGTCACACCCTGATCGGTTTCACCTGTCTTTGTGCTTGTCTCCACCCCCCTCCAAGTGTCACCCATCTTCCCCATTATCTGCAGTGTATTTATACTTGTGTTCTCTGTTTGTCTGTTGCCAGTTCGTTTTGTTTCATCAAGTCTACCAGCATTTTCCCCCATGCTCCTGTCTTTCTCTAGTTCCTGTATTCTTTTCCCGGATTTGACCACTCTGCCTTCCCTGACCCTGAGCCTGCCTTCCGTTCTGTACCTTTCGGACTCTGCTCTGGATTACTGACTTCTGCCTGCCCTTGACTTGTTGTTTGCCTGCCCCCTTTGCCTTCCCCCTTTTGACCTTTTGACCAAAAGTTTATTACATTGTTTTTGTAATAAACTTTTGCTACTTTGAAACTGTCTGCATCTGGGTCTTCTCCTGAGCCTTGACAGCTTGTCTGAGGGACCTTTCAGATAAATGTTAGTGTGGGGTACAGAGATGAGGTAGACATAAAAAAATCATGTTAAACACTATTCTTGCACACGGAGTGAGTCCATGTGACTTGTTAAGCAAATTTGTACTCCTGAACTTTTTTAGGACTGGGTTAAATACTTATTGACTCAAGACACAGCTTCGAAAAATGTAATTCCACTTTAACATTATGGGGTATTGTGTGTTTAGGCCAGCGATGAAAAAAATATGGGAAAAGCAAAGAGCTGTGAATTCTTTCTGAAGGCACTGTATATACTCTTAAATGTAATGGTAAAATGTAGATTTCCACCTAAATAAACTGCTATTCATGTAAAATTACATGATTCTGACGTGAAAAAAACTGATATTTTGGGAAAAAGAACATATGGGAGATTATTGGGAAATGATCAGAAGATATACAGTATATATGCATACATACACATACTTACATACATACATAAATACACACATAAATACATACACACATATACAGTTGAAGTCAGAAGTTTACATACACCTTAGCCTAATACTTTTAAACTCAGTTTTTCACAAACTTTCATACGACATTTAATCCTAGTAGAAATTCCCTGTTGTCACGTCCTGACCCTAGTAAGATGTCATTTTCTATAGTAGTTTAGGGCAGGGCGTGACAGGGGGTGTTTTTGGGCTGATCTATGTTTTCTAGTTCTATGTTTAAATTCTAGTTTTCTATTTCTATGTTGGATTGTTTTGGGTTGATCTCTAATTGGAGGCAGCTGATCCTCATTTGCCTCTGATTAGAGATCATATTTAAGTAGGGGTTTTTCTCATTGTGGTTTGTGGGTTATTGTCTTTTGAGTAGTGTGTCGTCCTCTCTGCGTCACGGATTTGTTCTTTTGGTATTTCAAGTTTTCTGTATTTGCTTTCAGTTTCACTTTTAATAAATATGTGGAACTACGAAAACGCTGCATCTTGGTCCGCTCCTTCTAACAGCCGTGACAGAATAACCCACCATAAAAGGACCAAGCAGCGTAAGAAGGAGCAGCAGGAGGAATGGACATGGGAGCAGATTTTGGATGGGGAAGGATCCTGGAGTCAGGCTGGGGAGTATTGCCGACCGAAGGAGGAACTTGAGGCAGCGAAGGCAGAGCGACGCTACTACGATGCGTTATATGCACCGAAAGGCAAGTGCGAGAGGCAGCCCCCCCCCAAAAATGGGGGGGGGGGGCACACGGGGAGTTTTGCTAAGTCAGGATGGAGACCTGATCCCCGTGCTTACCGTGGGGAGCGAGTGACGAGGAAAGCACTGAGCTATGTGGAAATGCGCACTGCATCGCCTATACGCATTAACCTCTCTGGGCCAGCTTTTCGGTGAAAGCACATTTTGCAATATTCTGAGTAGATAGCCCAGCCATCACAGGGCTAGCTATTTTGACACCCACAAAGTGTGGTACTCACCAAACTCCAATTTACTATTAGAAAAGTTTGATTACCTTTGGTGTTCTTCGTCAGAATGCACTCCCACGACTTCTACTTCAATAACAAATGTTGGTTTGGTCCCAAAGAATCCATAGTTATATCCAAATAGCGGCGTTTTGTTCGTGCGTTCAAGACACTATCCGAAGGGTAAATAAGGGTGACACGCCCGACGTGTTTCGTGACAAAAAAATTCTAAATATTCCATTACCGTACTTCGAAGCATGTCAACCGCTGTTTAAAATCAATTTTTATGCCATTTTTCTCGTAAAAAAGCGATAATATTCCGACCGGGAGTGGTGGTTTTCGTTCAAAGAGAGAGAAAGTAAACATGGTGTCAGCTCGGGCACGCGCCTCCAGTCTCATTGTCCTCAGATCGACCACTTACAAAATGCGCTAATGTTTTTCAGCCAGGGACTGCAAAGACACCATTCAGCTTTCTGGCGCCTTCTGAGAGCCTATGGGAGCATTAGAAAATGTCACGTCATGCCAGAGATCCCCTGTTTTGGTTAGAGATGATCAAGAAGGCCATGAAATGGTCAGCGAGAGCGCTTCCTGTTTGGAATCTTCTCAGGTTTTGGCCTGCCAAATGAGTTCTGTTATACTCAGACACCATTCAAACAGTTTTAGAAACTTTAGGGTGTTTTCTATCCAAATCAAACAATTATATGCATATTCTAGTTACTGGGCAGGAGTAGTAACCAGATTAAATCGGGTACGTTTTCTATCCGGCCGTGCAAATACTGCCCCCTATCCCCAACAGGTTAAAAGCCCGGTGCGCTTGGTGCAAGCTCCTCAGCGTTGTCATGCTAGAGTTGGCACTCAGCCAGGAAGGAGTGTGCCTGCTCAGCGCATCTGACGCCAGTGCGTCTCCTCGGCCCAGTTTATCCTGCGCCTGCTCTACGCACGGCAGCCCTCATTCCCCAGCACAGCCCAGTTCGCCCTGTGCCAGCGCTCCGCCCGTGCCGGGCTACAGTGACCATCCAGCCAGGAAGGGTTGTGCAGGCCGTACACTCCAGACCTCCAGTGCGTCTCCAAGACCCAGTGTACCCTGTGCCTGCTCCACGCACTCTACCTCCAGTGCGTCACCAGAGCCCAGTACGTCCTGTTCCTGCTCCCCGCACTAGCATGAAGGTGTGTGTGACTAGCTTGGCGCCTCCTATGCCAGTCCCACGTAGCAGACCTCCAGTGCGCCACCATAGCCCGGTAAGGCTGGTGCCTGATGTGAGTACGCGGTCCGAAGCACGTCTCCCCAGTCCGGTGAGACCAGTTCCAGCGCCCCGAAGGAAGCCTCTAATGATGGTCAATGGTCTGACGTCTCCAGTGATGATCCATGGCCGGGATCCCGTAGGGATGATCCAAGGCACGAAGCCTCCAGTGATAACCCATGGCCCGGAGCCTCCAGTAATGATCCATGGCACAAATTCTCCAGTGATTATCCATGACGCGGAACCAGTAGTGATGACCCATGGCACGGAGCCTGCAGCGACGCTCCTCAGCCCAGAACCTCCAGCGACGCTCCTGAACCTCCAGCGACGCTCCTCAGCCCTGAGCCTCCAGCGACACTCCTCAGCCCTGTCTTCACCGGCGGCCTTTAGCCTAGAGTCTTCAGTGGCGGTTGGCGGTCAGAAGCCTCCGGCGATGATCCATGGTCTGGTTCCTCCGGACATACAGAAGCGGGGGGGGGATCAGCGGGCGGTGGGGGTACTACGCCCGGAACCAGAGCCGGCGCCATAGACATTAGTCACCCACCCTACCCTCCCTTTGTTTTTTTGTAGATGCTTTTTGGGGTTTTTGTTTGCATTCAGAGTCTGCACCTTTGGGGGGGGGGGGTACTGTCACGTCCTGACCCTAGTAAGATGTCATTTTCTGTAGTAGTGTAGGGCAGGGCGTGACTGGGGGTGTTTTTGGGCTGATCTATGTTTTCTAGTTCTATGTTTAAATTCTAGTTTTCTATTTCTATGTTGGATTGTTTTGGGTTGATCTCTAATTGGAGGCAGCTGATCCTCATTTGCCTCTGATTAGAGATCATATTTAAGTAGGGGTTTTTCTCATTGTGGTATGTGGGTTATTGTCTTTTGAGTAGTGTGTCGTCCTCTCTGCGTCACGGTTTTGGTATTTCAAGTTTTCTGTATTTGCTTTCAGATTCACTTTTAACTTCTTTGGGCTATGTGGGACGTTAGCGTGCCACCTGTGGCGCACCCTATCAACAGCAGGTGCATTTCAAGAGCGGCAAATTTGAAACCAAATAAATGTCAAAATTCAAGTTTTTCAAACATACAACTATCTGGCACCCTTTGAAAGATAAACATCTACTTAATCTAACCACGTTTTCCGATTTCAAAAAGGTTTTACGGCGAAAGCATAAAGTTAGGTCAAAGATAAGCCCCCCCCTCTCCCCCAGAGAGGAAGGGGTGGAGTTGGGCCAGTTTTAGACGGGCAGACGAGTGGCCCGTCTGCCCGGAGCTGCCGGGGTGGCCCGTCTGCCCGGAACTGCCAGAACCGGAGCCACCTCCAGATATAGGTGGGTTGGGGAGGGGGGTGTAGCACAGTGCCGTCGTTGACGGCAGCCTCCCTCCCTTCCCTCCCTTTAGTTTAGGGGGATTTTTTGTTGTTGTTTGGGGTTTTTTTTGTTTTTCTTGAGGTGCTTCCGGGGTTAGCACCTTTAGGGAGGGGTACTGTCACGTCCTGGCCAGTATAAGGGTTAATTGTCATTGTAGTTTGGTCAGGACGTGGCAGAGGGTATTTGGTTTATGTGGTTCGGGGTGGTGTTTTTGTAGTAAGGGCATTTGATTTAAGTATTCCGGGTTTTTTTGGGCACTGTTTGAGATTCATGTATTCTATGTTTAGTTAATTAGGGTGGGGACTCTCAATTGAAGGCAGGTGTGGTCTATTTGCCTTTGAGAGTCCCATATATTAGGGTGTGTTAGTCATTTGTGGGGGATTGTTCTTGCACTGCGTTTTTGTATGCCTGTAAGACTGTTCCTGTCGTGTGTATTGTTTTTTTTCCAGTGGATGCTTTACTCCTTTTTTGAATTAAAATATGAGCATCCATATTCCCGCTGCAGTTTGGTCTATTCAACACGGCTCTTTTTGCGACAGAGTGATTAAAAGGACTCGCTGAAGAATTAACATATTAGACCCAAGAACGTGATGACACAGTCCACACGTTGAAATGGTTGCAATTTAAATACCTACCAGACAGCGTGGAGTGCTGGCTACATGGCTGACAATATTTTTTTAACCTGTTATGGCTAGGGGGCAGTATTTTCACGGCCGGATAAAAAACGTACCCGATTTAATCTGATTATTACTCCTGCCCAGAAACTAGAATATGCATGTAATTATTGGCTTTGGATAGAAGACACCCTAAAGTTTCTAAAACTGTTTGAACGGTGTCTGTGAGTATAACAGAACTCATATAGCAGGCAAAAACCTGAGAAGATTCTGTTCAGGAAGTGCCCTCTCTGACCATTCCTTGAGCTTCTTGGCTCTGTTTATTGAAAACTTAGGATCTTTGCTGTAACGTGACACTTCCTACGGCTCCCATAGGCTCTCAGAACCCGGGAAAAAGCTGAATGATGTAATTCCAGCCGCTGGCTGAAACACATTAGCGCCTTTGGTAAGTGCTCTATCAGGGGACCATCAGACTGAGGCGCGTGCACGGGACGACCTCATGTTTTTACTTTCTCTCTCTTTGAACTAAAACACAGATTCCCGGTCGGAATATTATCGCTTTTTTACGAGAAAAATTGCATAAAAATGGATTTTAAACAGCGGTTGACATGCTTCGAAGTATGGTAATGGAATATTTAGAATTTTTTTGTCACGAAACGCGTCGGGCGCGTGACCCTTATTTACCTTTCGGATAGTGTCTTGAACGCACGAACAAAACGCCGCTATTTGGATATAACTATGGATTATTTTGAACCAAACCAACATTTGTTATTGAAGTAGAAGTCCTGGGAGTGCATTCTGACGAAGAACAGCAAAGGTAATAACATTTTTCTTATAGTAAATCTGACTTTGGTGAGGGCTAAACTTGGTGGGTGTCTAAATGGCTAGCCCTGTGATGCCGGGCTATCTACTTAGAATATTGCAAAATGTGCTTTCACCGAAAAGCTATTTTAAAATCGGACATAGCGAGTGCATAGAGGAGTTCTGTATCTATAATTCTTAAAATAATTGTTATGTTTTTGTGAACGTTTATCATGAGTAATTTGGTAAATTCACCGGAAGTGTTCGGTGGGAATGCTAGTTCTGAACGTCACATGCTAATGTAAAAAGCTGGTTTTTGATATAAATATGAATTTGATTCAACAAAACATGCATGTATTGTACAACATAATGTCCTAGGGTTGTCATCTGATGAAGATCATCAAAGGTTAGTGCTGCATTTAGCTGTGGTTTTGTTTTTTGTGACATTATATGCTAGCTTGAAAAATGGGTGTCTGATTATTTCTGGCTGGGTACTCTGCTGACAATCTAATGTTTTGCTTTCGCTGTAAAGCCTTTTTGAAATCGGACAGTGTGGTTAGATAAAGGAGAGTCTTGTCTTTAAAATGGTGTAAAATAGTCATATGTTTGAAAAATTGAAGTTTTTGTATTTTTGAGGAATTTGTAATTCGCGCCACGCCTATCATTGGATATTGGAGCAGGTGTTCCACTAGCGGAACGTCTAGATGTAAGACGTTAACCTGTTTGGGATAGGGGGCAGTATTGAGAATTTTGGAAAAAATATGTGCCCATTTTTAACTGCCTCCTACACCAACTCAGAAGCTAGAATATGCATATTATTGTTCAGGTTTGGATAGAAAACACCCTAAAGTTTCTAAAACTGTTTGAATGGTGTCTGTGAGTATAACAGAACTCCTATGGCAGGCAAAAACCTGACAAGGTTTCATGCAGGAAGTGGCATGTCTGACAAGGAGTCGTGCGTCTTGCATCTGTTTATTGAAGAGTAAGGATCTTAGCTGTAACGTGACAATTCCTAGGGCTCCAATAGGCTCTCAGAACCCGGGAAAAACCTGAACGATGACGAGGCGGCCTCTGGCTGAAACAGATTATTGCCTTTTCCAAGTGGCCGATCAGAGGACCATTGAATGAGGCGCGTGCACGATTTGCCCCCGTGGAGAAATTTAATTCGGCTGTTTTGGCTCAATGCATATTCCCGGTCGGAATATTATCGCTTTTCTACGAGATAAATGGCATAAAAATTGGTTTTAAACAGCGGTTGACATGCTTCGAAGTACGGTAATGGAATATTTAGACATTTTTTGTCACGCCATGCGCCATGGTCGTGACCGTGATGTAGCATTCTGATAGTGGCTCGAACTCACGAACAAAACGTCGCTGTTTGGATATAACAATGGATTATTTGGGACCAAACCTACATTTGTTATTGAAGTAGAAGTCCTGGGAGTGCATTCTGACGAAGAACAGGAAAGGTAAGAACATTTTTCTTATAGGAAATGTGATTTTGGTGAAGGCTGAACTGGGTGGGTGTCTAAATAGCTAGCCCGTGATGGCTGGGCTATGTACTTAGAATATTGCAAAATGTGCTTCATCCGAAAAGCTATTTTAAAATCGGACATATCGAGTGCATAGAGGAGTAATGTATCTATAATTCTTAAAATAATTGTTATGCTTTTTGTGAACGTTTATCGTGAGTAATTTAGCAAACTGTTAGTAAATTCCCCGGAAGTTTGCGGGGGTATGCTTTTTCTGAACGTCACATGCTAATGTAAAAAGCTGTTTTTTTATATAAATATGAACTTGATTGAACAGACATGCATGTATTGTATAACATAATGTCCTAGGTGTGTCATCTGATGAAGATCATAAAAGGTTAGTGCTGCATTTAGCTGTGGTTTGGGTTTTTGTGACATTATATGCTAGCTTGAAAAATGGGTGTCTGATTATTTCTGGCTGGGCACTCTCCTGACATAATCTAATGTTTTGCTTTCGTTGTAAAGCCTTTTTGAAATCGGACAGTGTGGTTAGATTAAGGAGAGTCTTGTCTTTAAATAGCTGTAAAATAGTCATATGTTTGAGAAATTGAAGTAATAGTATTTCAAACGATTCAAAAATCGCGCCACTGAATTCAGGTGGCTGTTACGTAGGTGGGACGAATTCGTCCCACATGCGCCAGAGAGGTTAAACTACAACACCAGAAAATGGTAAGACCCTCTAAAACTCTCGACGAGTGAAGGTGAAGACTAGACATTCACAGTCTGCAGCTGTATATGTAAAATAGTCTACGAAACTGGATCGAAGTCGGACGACAAAAAACAGTTTCCTCTCACCACCATAGGTACCTTTGGGGTATCTATTCTAACGACCTGGAGGAAGAACAGACCTCTCTCACCACTGTGTGGTACACTGATGTAACCATTTTAGCAAACGTTCAGAGACAAAGAAAACTACAACTACATCTATAAAGGACATTGTGACCTAGGGTGGACAAACCAGACTTCTGTCGAACTACTCCCCATAGAAGGACCGGGTAATTTCAACACAGACGACAAAGACATACAAGCGTTAATATATACATTGCAATTATTTTCGAATGAGCAGTCGTTCATGTGCAAAGCAAACTGCAATTTTCCTAAGTCCATCTTTGTGGCACCTGACCACACTACTTAACCTCTCTGGGGTATGTGGGACGAACTCGTCCCACCTACGTAACAGCTACTGAATTTCCAGTGGCGCGATTTTTGAATCGTTAGAAATACTATTACTTCAATTTCTCAAACATATGACTATTTTACAGCTATTTAAAGACAAGAATCTCGTTAATCTAACCCCACTGTCCGATTTCAAAAAGGCTTTACAACGAAAGCAAAACATTAGATTATGTCAGCAGAGTGCCCAGCCAGAAAAAATCAGACACCCATTTTTCAAGCTAGCATATCATGTCACATAAACCCAAACCACAGCTAAATGCAGCACTAACCTTTGATGATCTTCATCAGATGACAATCCTAGGACATTATGTTATACAATACATGCATGTTTTGTTCAATCAAGTTCATATTTATATCAAAAACCAGCTTTTTACATTAGCATGTGACGTTCAGAAAAAGCATAACCCCCGCAAACTTCCGGGGAATTTACTAACAGTTTGCTAAATTACTCACGATAAACGTTCACAAAAAGCATAACAATTATTTTAAGAATTATAGATACATTACTCCTCTATGCACTCGATATGTCCGATTTTAAAATAGCTTTTCGGATGAAGCACATTTTGCAATAATCTAAGTACATAGCCCGGCATTACAGGGCTAGCTATTTAGATACCCACCCAGGTCAGCCTCCACCAAAATCACATTTCCTATAAGAAAAATGTTCTTACCTTGCTTGTTCTTCATCAGAATACACTGCCAGGACTTCTACTTCAATAACAAATGTTGGTTTGGTCCCAAATAATCCATCGTTATATCCAAACAGCGACGTTTTGTTCGTGAGTTCTAGACACTATCAGAATGCTTCTTCACGGTCCCGCGCATGGCGCATTGGCGTGTCAAAAATGTCTAAATATTCCATTACCGTACTTCGAAGCATGTCAACCGCTGTTTAAAACCAATTTTTATGCCATTTAACTCGTAGATAAGTGATAATATTCCGACCGGGAGTATGCATTGAGCCTAAACAGCCGAATAAAATTTCTCCTCAGGAGCGACTTGTGCACGCGCCTCATCCAAAGGTCCTCGGAGCAGCCACTTACAAAAGGTGATAATGTGTTTCAGCCTGAGGCTCCCTCGTAAACCTTCAGTTATTTCCCGGGCTCTGAGAGCCTATCGGAGCCCTGGGAATTGTCACGTTACAGCTAAGATCCTTACTTTTCAATAAAAAGATGCAAGACGCACGACTCCTTGTCAGACAGGGTACTTCCTGCTTGAAACCTTGTCAGGTTTTTGCCTGCCATAGGAGTTCTGTTATACTCACAGACACCATTCAAACAGTTTTAGAAAATTCAGAGTGTTTTCTATCCAAACCTGAACCATAATATGCATATTCTAGCTTCTGAGTTGGTGTAGGAGGCAGTTAAAAATGGGAACATATTTTTTCCAAAATTCTCAATACTGCCCCCTAGCCCAGACAGGTTAACAGTAGTCTAGTGTTGGGATCGGCTAAACTTTGAATATTGACATATTAAATGAATGATAGGAAATGAAAGAGACTGAGTTATGTTAGAAGTGAATGGTTCTCAGAAGAAAGACAGAAGGCTTTGGAATGTGTTTGATGGAGGTGACGAGAGTGATGTGTTGATACAAGGGAGACAGATGGACATCTGTGTATTAGATGAAAGAGGGGTTGAGGTCAGGAGGTGAGGACATATTCTCTTAAGAGAGTAATAAAGGTGGAATCCTGTTACCCTCTTTATTAGCTTCCTGTAGAGCCATAAAATGTAAGGATTGGAGAGAAAGGGGAGTGTCTTAAGTAGGATGAATATAAACTGTGAAGTCCGAAATCTTTTGCTGTTTGTTTTCAGCTGTACAGAACCTTTGGGGAATGATTCAACTTGGTTAAAGCTTCTATAGTGTCCGTGAGTTATTTACTCTGAAAAATAAGAACCTAACACTAAGTGCGACAAAACTTGGGCCTGTAGGACCTGCCTTGATGATAACAAGGCAGAGCAGTGCTTTATTATAGACAAACTTCTCCCCATCTTAGCTGCTGTTGAATCAATATGTTTTGAGCATGACAGTTTACAATCCAGGGTTACTCCAAGCAGTGTAGTCACCTCAACTTCCACATAATTCATTTATTTAACCAGGGAAGTCAGTTATGAACCAATTCTTATTTAAAATGACAGCCTACCCTGGCCAAACTCTAACCCAGACAAAGTTGGGCCAATTGTGCACCGCCCTATGGGACTACCAATCATAGCCGGTTGTGATACAGACTGGAATCAAACCAGGGTCTGTAGTGACACCTCTAGCACTGAGATGCAGTGCCTTAGACCACTGCGCCACCCGGGAGCCCATTACGAGATGTAGTTTAGGTTTAGGGTTTAGTGAATGATTTGTCCCAAATACAATGCTGTCAGTTTTGGAAATATTTAGGACTAAGGCTGTGGCGGACACAAATTTTCATCAGCCGGTGATTGTCAAGCAAATAACTGTCGGTCTCATGGCAATTGACTGTGAATTAGCATAAACACATTTAGCATATCCTAGAGAGGTCTAAAGAAGCATGATATGAAGAAAATGTAGTCTATTTCAGAAGAAAAGAATAGCATACTCTAGTTGTCTTTATGTTAGGTCCTGATGTGGCTATCCCTAATGGCTGTGGGCTAGACTAGTTCATTTAGCAGACAAGATTTGCTTAGAATTCCTTGGCATTATTTTATAGTATTTAAAATACAATTGAACATAGCTGAATAAAATATAAATATTTTTCTCCAAAAGATTTGGGGGAGTGTGCAAATGTGGCTATTCTGTGTTAAGTGGTTAACAAAGAAATAGGTACTCCTATATGCTTAATTTAGAGTTATTCATGTTACTTTAGTTATTCTACAAACATTGGGCTATATGTTTTCATTTTTCATACATTGTAAGGCTGCATTTTATTTATCCTTTATTTAACTAGGCAAGTCAGTTAACCTCTCTGGCGCATGTGGGACGAACTACGTAACAGCCACTGAAATCCAGTGGCGCGATTTTTGAATCGTTAGAAATACTATTACTTCAGTTTCTCAAACATATTACTATTTTACAGCTATTTAAAGACAAGAATCTCGTTAATCTAACCCCACTGTCCGATTTCAAAAAGGCTTTACAACGAAAGCAAAACATTAGATTATGTCAGCAGAGTGCCCAGCCAGAAATAATCAGACACCCATTTTTCAAGCTAGCATATCATGTCACATAAACCCAAACCACAGCTAAATGCAGCACTAACCTTTTATGATCTTCATCAGATGACACACCTAGGACATTGTGTTATACAATACATGCATGTCTGTTCAATCAAGTTCATATTTATATCAAAAAACAGCTTTTTACATTAGCATGTGACGTTCAGAAAAAGCATAACCCCCGCAAACTTCCGGGGAATTTACTAACAGTTTGCTAAATTACTCACGATAAACGTTCACAAAAAGCATAACAATTATTTTAAGAATTATAGATACATTACTCCTCTATACACTCGATATGTCCGATTTTAAAATAGCTTTTCGGATGAAGCACATTTTGCAATAATCTAAGTACATAGCCCGGCATCACAGGGCTAGCTATTTAGACACCCACCCAGGTCAGCCTCCACCAAAATCACATTTCCTATAAGAAAAATGTTCTTACCTTGCTTGTTCTTCGTCAGAATACACTGCCAGGACTTCTACTTCAATAACAAATGTTGGTTTGGTCCCAAATAATCCATCGTTATATCCAAACAGCAACGTTTTGTTCGTGAGTTCTAGACACTATCAGAATGCTACATCACGGTCTTGCGCATGGCGCATTGGTGTGACAAAAAATTTCGAAATATTCCATTACCGTACTTCGAAGCATGTCAACCGCTGTTTAAAACCAATTTTTATGCCATTTATCTCGTAGAAAAGCGATAATATTCCGACCGGGAATATGCATTGAGCCAAAACAGCCGAATTAAATTTCTCCTCAGGAGCGAATCGTGCACGCGCCTCATTCAAAGGTCCTCTGACCCGCCACTTACCAAAGGCGATAATGTGTTTCAGCCTGAGGCTGCCTCGTCAACCTTCAGGTATTTCCCGGGTTCTGAGAGCCTATCAGAGCCCTGGGAATT
This sequence comes from Salmo trutta, assembly GCF_901001165.1. Taxonomy (NCBI): domain Eukaryota; kingdom Metazoa; phylum Chordata; class Actinopteri; order Salmoniformes; family Salmonidae; genus Salmo; species Salmo trutta. The sequence goes on along the minus strand of NC_042974.1, from coordinate 40,614,130 downwards.
GTCACGTTACAGCTAAGATCCTTACTTTTCAATAAACAGATGCAAGACGCACAACTCCTTGTCAGACAGGGTACTTCCTGCATGAAACCTTGTCAGGTTTTTGCCTGCCATAGGAGTTCTGTTATACTCACAGACACCATTCAAACAGTTTTAGAAAATTCAGAGTGTTTTCTATCCAAACCTGAACAATAATATGCATATTCTAGCTTCTGAGTTGGTGTAGGAGGCAGTTAAAAATGGGCACATATTTTTTCCAAAATTCTCAATACTGCCCCCTATCCCAAACAGGTTAAGAACAAATTCTTATTTACAATGACAGCCTACCACAGCCAAACCCGAATGACGCTGCGCCAATTGTGCGCCGCCCTATGGGACAATCATGGCCGGATGTGATGCAGCCTGGATTTGAAGCAGGTACTGCAGTGACTCCTCTTGTACTGAGATGCAGTGTCTTAGACCACCGGGCCACTCGGGAGCCCCAAGTGGTGCAGTGGATTGCATGATGAGACTCTAACGATGATTTGAAAAGTCACTTGAAAGGCATGATCTCTGCTCTGTTTTTTGTGCAGTCTGTACACACTCCAATAGTCTCTCATTCCCAATTTGACAAGCACTTGCTAATGCCTCAAATTTCACCGCGTCATCCCCTTTGTAGCCACAATGCACCCTAAAAAAAATCCATGCCTTTTGCAGCCCGAAGTGCTACATTGTGCACTTCTCACTGTGTGTGCTGCCCAAGGGTCTCTCACTCACATGGCTCTCTGTCACATGATCGGGTCTTTCTCAAAGGCTACAAGTTAAGACAGACACATCGGGGATGCAACTGCGTGCGTCCTTATCCAATTCCGAGGTGCATATTGAAGATATTTATTTGTCAGCCAACAAGATGAGTAGGCCTGACGAACAGGAAAAGCACTAGCCTATGTCAATCTACTATCCCCACAGTCAACCTATTCTATTTTGTGCGAGAAATAAATATTCCGAACATAGTCTGGGACAGTTGTGGGATGCAATAGATCCCAAATTAATATAAACCTTTTTTATGCAATGTGGCTGACACAACAGATCAGAATGTTTAGCGTAAAATGTTGCTAAAATATTAGACTATTTCTTCATAAGCACAGCAATGCGCACATGATAGAATGTTCCATTAGCTGAAAACACCATCATCAAAAGTGACCACTTCTTGGAAGTGACCGATTCTTGGAAGCTCTGAATGATGCAGTAGGTGGAGGACTCGTAGTGGCTCATATCTAGAATAACCTCCTCTATTGATGTCAGTGTTTCGACTAGTTTTGCAACGAGGCTCCATTGATCAGATTTCAGGCTTGTGAAGCCTCTATTTTCCCCCACGTAGAGGATCAGAGCGCTCTTTTGTTCCAGCAATTACAGCATTTGGAGAGTGGAGTTCCACCGAGTGGAGCATGCTTGAATGATCCCATGTTCATGGAGGCCAAGGTTTTATCGATGGCATTTTATCGATGGCAACAGATTCATATCTGTATTCCAAGTCATGTGAAATTCATAGATTAGGGCTAATTAATTTATTTCAATTGACGGATTTCCTCATATGAACTGTAACTCAGTAAAATCAATGAAATTGTTGCATGTTGCATTTATTTTTGTTCAGTATAAGTAATGTAATGAAATGTGATGGGGGTTTTAAGGTAAGTCGGACACTGTTCAGCTAAAATAGTGTAAAAAAAATTCAACAATGATACTATGATTCCATTTGACATTATCACTTTTATTGTATTGACTTTTCAATAAGACCCTACCCGGGAACTCACAACCTCTAGATTTGGAGTATGCTGATCTTTCTGCGGACGCCACAAAAACTATAGAGTTCTCAGAAGTCCCCTAAACATTTATTACAAGACCATGACACAACATCCGAAAGACTGTAGGTGACCATTTTGTGACGTGGATGTCCTAACGACTATTTTTATTTGCAGGGCTTGTACTGATACCAAACTTAAAAATTTGACTATTAAAGTCGATGGAATTCCTAGAGCTTGAACATGTTCAGAAGCTCTGCAAATGTATAATGGCAATTTAAAGAAATGCCACAGCGAGCTTAGTAAAACATCTGCAGGATAACTGTCTGTCAAAATAAGCAACATACACGAACAACATGCTGGGAGAGGGGTAACTAGCATAAATACAAGGCCTGGCTCCCCCTCAGTACTCCTGTGTGATCTGGAGAGGCTGGAAGGTATTGGGGTTAAAGAGTAAGTAGGTAGCATAAACATAACCAAATGTAACATGGATTTGCATTAGAATACTCATCAAAAGTCCCAATAAAAAGTTACACCTCACTTTTCTATTTTTCATGTTATTCCATAAAACCAATCAGAATTCCGAAGAATGCCGAAGTCATGTCGGAAACAGTTTTTCGAGGATGTGATGTAATATTCAATTTAATTTTCAGCCAACTTAAAAGCAAAAACTTTATGAATATATTGTGTTGCTATTAACACCTGGCTTACAGCTACATTAAAGTAAACCAAAGTTTTGGAAATTCATAACGCCATCTAACCAGTTATCAATGAAAATCAAAGGATGTTAGTATAAGAATATTTTGAAGATAAATACACAACGAGGATGAGAGGACTAAAACTAGAGTACTGATGGTCAATAGCGAATTGTTAATAGGAGTTGGGATTCAGTTCAACATCTGTTTGGAATCTGTGGAATGTCACTTTTGAACTCAGAGCTACGTGTGCCACGTTTTCATTGGTCTGTACATTGAGTCGGGATCAGGATACTGGTAATTTGGCCATTGGACCAGTTGTACTACAAGGACTTCTGATTGGTCAACCCCAGGCTAGGGTGGGGGGTTACAAATGGCATCATGTTCCTTTGTCCAGATGTCTATTATATAGCTAGCACGCTAGCACTCAGCCAAGGTGGGAAAAGTTATGAAACTCTCGTAGCCTACTTCACCGAGAACATGTCGAAAAGTGACAAAACAAAAAGGAGAACCGATAAGGTACTACACAATTAGAGCAAACAGGTATGATTTTCTTTTTCGTTTTGGGCCCATGGCAAGAAGGCATCAGAGCCTGACATGCTAATGGGTTCCCTCTAGATAACACAGCCACAAAGTCCGTTAAGAGCACGAGGATGCTAATGTTAGCCAGCTTGAGCTAGCTACTGAGCTAGCATACAAACTCGGTAACACAGAGTATATTCTCCATGTAACGTTAAGAAATAGTGCATTGTGGGTAGTTTAGAAGATATCCAGAAATAAGTTAATACATATGTAATAACCCAAAAAAAGAACTATGTTTGTAGTTATTGGTAACCAGATCATTACCAAGATCCAAGATGGCATAGCAGTCAGACTTCTTTGTCGTTGTCTTGTCTCGTCCCATGTATATATATTTTTATATATTTTCTTCGCAACTTCAAAAAACTCTCCTGCAACCCGCCTCACCCAATGGGGTGTGGATCTGGTTTTTTTTCTAAAGTATTTTTATTTACCTCCGAACTGGAATACCTCAACTGAAGCTAACTAGCTAACTGGCTACCAGCTATCTGTCAGCTAACCACAGCTAGCGGTCATCAGCTGACCTTTAGCTCGGAAAGCTCTCGCCAGTTCGTACAACGCGTTTCAAACCAGAGCATACCGGACCTATTTTTCTCTCCATATCCCCGGGTTCCTACCGCAAACTCTGAACCTTTTCATCTGGATCATCACAGCTAGCTAACTGCTACCCGGGTTGACTACTCCTGGCTAACGTTTCCGTCCCTGAGCTAGCACCAATTAGCTTGGAGCTAGCCCATGCTAGACCCATCTCCCGGCTAGGGCTCCTGGGCTACTCCTGAAGCCCACTCCTCGGCTACAATATCCGGACACCTTCTACTTCCGGTACGGGGCACAGAACCCCGCCGAACCAACACAACTAGAATAACGACATAATCTGCCCGAGGATCCCAACAGGCCCCTCAGGTGCAACGTCCCCTGAAGGCCCATCCTGCTAACCACAGCCTGCTAGGTATCTAGAGCATACTGGACTGTTAGCTGATACATTGGCCAGTTTCTTGGACCACTATACCCATTTTGCCAATTGGCAAGTCTGCTACTTGGAACCCAACTAATTCCACGACTGGTCTATCGATGTCACCGCACGAGGAGGCAAAAACAGACTTTCCCCCATCGCGACGTCCATCTAAGGCCCTTATGCTAGCTTGCTAGCCTGGGCCTGCTAACTGCTAGCTTGCTAGCCACGGCCTGCTAACTGTCTAACCAGCCAGCCCAACCACTCACTGGACCCATACGATCACTTGGCTATGCATGCCTCTCCCTAATATCAATATGCCTTGTTCATTACTGTCTTGGTTAATGATTACTGTCTTATTTCACTGTAGAGCCTCTAGCCCTGCTCAATATGCCTTAACCAACCATGTTGTTCCACCTCCCACATATGCAATGACATCACCTGGTTTAAACATCTCAAGAGGCTATATCTCTCTCATCATTACTCAATGCCTAGGCTTAGCCCCAATGTACTCTCTTCCTACCATACCTTTGTCTGTACATTATGCCTTGAATCTACGCTATCGTGCCCAGAAACTTGTTCTCTTTACTCTCTGTTCCGAATGTGCCAAATCCGTAAACACGGACACCCTCATAGATATCATCCTAACTAACTCACCCTCCAAATACACCTCTGCTGTTTTCAACCAAGATCTCAGCGATCACTGCCTCACTGCCTGCATCCGTAATGGGTCTGCGGTCAAACGACCACCCCTCATCACTGTCAAACGCTCCCTAAAAAACTTCAGCAAACAGGCCTTTCTAATCGACCGGGCCAGAGTATCCTGGAATGACATTGACCTCATCCCGTCAGTAGAGGATGCCTGGTTATTCTTTAAAAGTGCCTTCCTCACCATCTTAAATGACCATGCTCCATTCAAAAAATGTAGATCCAGGAATAGATATAGCCGTTGGTTCACTTCAGACCTGTCTGCCCTTGACCAGCACAAAAACATCCTGTGGTGTTCTGCATCAGCATCAAATAGCCCCCAAGATATGCAACTTTTCAGGGAAGTTAGGACCCAATATACACAGGCAGTTAGGAAAGATAAGGCTAGCCTTTTCAAACAGAAATTTGCATCCTGTAGTACAAACTCAAAAAAGTTCTGGGACACTGTAAAGTACATGGAGAATAAGAGCACCTCCTCCCAGCTGCCCACTGCACTGAGGCTAGGAAACACTGTCACTACCGATAAATCCACAATAATTGAGAATTTCAAGAAGTATTTTTCTACGGCTGGCCATGCTTTCCACCTGGCTCCCCACAGCAACTCGCCCAAACCTCCCCCACTTCTCCTTCACCCGAATCCAGATGGCTGATGTTCTGAAAGAGCTGCAAAATCTGGACCCCTACAAATCAGCCGGGCTAGACAGTCTTGACCCTCTCTTTCTAAAATTATTTGCCGAAATTGTTGCAACCCCTATTACTAGCCTGTTCAACCTCTCTTTTGTATTGTCTGAGATTCCCATAGATTGAAAAGCTGCCGCGGTCATCCCCCTCTTCTAGACCCAAACTGCTACAGACCTATATCTATTCTACCCTGCCTTCCTAAGGTCTTTAAAAGCCAAGTTACAAACAGATTACTGACCATTTTGAATCTCACCGTACCTTCTCCCCTATGCAATCTGGTTTCAGAGCTGGTCATCGGTGCACCTCAGCCACGCTCAAGGTCCTAAACGACATCATAACCGCCATCAATAAGAGACATTACTGTGCAGCCGTCTTCATCGACCTCGCTAAGGCTTTCGACTCTGTCAATCACAACATTCTTATCGGCAGACTCAACAGCCTTGGGTTCTCAAATGATTGCCTCGCTTGGTTCACCAACTACTTCTCCGATAGAGTTCAGTATGTCAGATTGGAGGGCCTGTTGTCCGGACCTCTGGCAGTCTCTATGGGGGTGCCACAGGGTTCAATTCTCGGGCCGACTCTCTTCTCTGTATACATCAATGATATCACTCTTGCTGCTGGTGATTCTTTGATCCACCTCTACGCAGACGACACCATTCTGCATACCTCGTTGGCCAATGTGCTAACTAACCTACAGATGACCTTCAATGCCATACAACTCTCCTTCCATGGCCTCCAACTACTCTTAAATGCAAGTAAAACTAAATGCATGCTTTTCAACCGATCACTGCCTGCACCTGCCCGCCCGTCCAGCATCACTACTCTGGACGGTTCTGACTTAGAATATGTGGACAACTACAAATACCTACGTGTCTGGTTAGACTGTTAACTCTCCTTCCAGACTCACATTAAATGTCTCCAATCCAAAATTAAATCTAGAATCGTTTTCCTATTTCGCAACAAAGCATCCTTCACTCATGCTGCCAAATATACCCTCGTAAAACTGACCATCCTACCGATCCTCGACTTCGGCGATGTCATTTACAAAATAGCCTCCAACACTCTACTCAACAAATTGGATGCAGTCTATCACAGTGCCATCCGTTTTGTGACCAAAGCCCCATATACTACCCACCACTGCGACCTGTATGATCTCGTTGGCTGGCCCTCACTTCATACTCGTCGCCAACCCCACTGGCTCCAGGTAATTTACAAGTCTCTGCTAGGTAAAGCTTCGCCTTATCTCAGCTCACTGGTCACCATAGCAGCACCCACCCGTAGTATGCGCTCCAGCAAGTTTTATCTCACTGGTCACCCCCAAAGCCAATTCTTTCTTTGGCCGCCTCTCCTTCCAGTTCTCTGCTGCCAATGACTGGAACGAACTGCAAAAATCTCTGAAGCTGGAGACTCTTACCTCCCACACTAGCTTTAAGCACCAGCTGTCAGAGCAGCTCACAGATCACTGCACCTGTACATAGCTCATCTGTAAATAGCCCATCCAATCTACCTCATCCCCATACTGTATTTATTTATTTATTTTGCTCCTTTGCACCCCAGTATCTCCACTTGCACATTCATCCTTGGCACATTCTACCATTCCAGTGTTTAATTGCTATATTGTAATTACTTTGCCACCATGGCCTATTTATTGCCTTACCTCTCTTTGCACATGCTGTATATAGATTTTCCTACTGTATTATTGATTGTGTTTGTTTATTCCATGTGTAACTAACTCTGTGTTGTTGTATGTGTCGAACTGCTTTGCTTTATCTTGGCCAGGTCACAGTTGCAAATGGGAACTTGTTCTCAACTAGCCTACCTGGTTAAATAAATATGAAATAAAAATAAAATTACTACACCAAGTTACTTTGGTGAGTAAAAACTTGTGCTACAACAACAAAATACTTAAATACATGTAATTTTGTCCTTGAAACATTTAAGTGAAATACTGTAGAAACCATTCATTCCTATGGAAGACTGCTCCTTCTGGAGAATGCCAATATTGCCGACTGGTGGCTTCAAAGCCTCTCACAGTCCAATACATAGCATCCGCAATCCAGGATTCATGTACATCATTAGAGAGTTCCTGTGCCTACTCTCTATTACTCTGAGAAATTACACAATTCAGGGGTGCAGTGGTAATTGTGGAGATACGTTTAATACCCCTCACCCCAGACACATGCTTCAGTCAGGAAATGAAAAGGCCAGGAAATATTTATGTGCGGAGAGGGAGAAGAACCTTGGCTCTCTGGCTTTTTAATGTCCTTATCTGTTTTGCACAGGGCCGCTTTGTGGAACGCGGCCCTCCCAAGTATGCAAATGAACGCCAATTGGGCCGAGTGTAAATTGGGTAACACTAATTTTCCTCCCAACCGTGTGGTGGCTTAATGTATATTATTACCGCCTCTGTCTGGGAGATGGTGCAGAACACATCCGTAATTGATGATACGGCAGCTGCCTTTTTTCATTAGATGCTGTTTGCCTCCCTCTACTTTTATACACTAGTCAGGATGGACACTCCCTCTCTCTGTGATAAGGGCTCTCCCCTCTGTGGGTGTAGTTGGTACATCCCAGCTACTACTGCGTGTGGTTTAATAATTGGATTCAACAAAATGTCCTCTTTCTCTTGCTCTCCCTCTGATCTCCCCTGGTAAATCCTTGTATGACAAAAAGTTCTGCAAATATCAACTGTGTGTGTATGTGTTTGTGTGCATATACATGTTCAAGTGTGTACCTGGCTATTACTTCTCCCATCCCTCCCTGGAACCCCCACACCAATGTAATAATGCTGTGCTGAGGGTCACACATAATCAGATAAACCTAACGCCTGACTAATAGATGCCTATTGCACCTGATTATTCCACATATGTGAGAATTAGGGTTTAATTACAGGTTTAATTACAGGGTTACCGAGATATACCAAGAATTCCCACTCAAACACACTTCCTGGGATAAATAACTGAGAAACTGGTAAACTTTTATTGATAAATAATTTCTACAAACAGCATTTATGTGCAATGTCTAAATCTGGCATCTCTACAGCCTTTTCTGCTCTGCTCTCTGCATGATCAATCATCAACACTCAGGCATGGTGGACCGAGACAGCACATCTCAATATGATGCGCAGTTTACAATGCATGTAGGCTATCATCTCATCTGTCACGACTTCTGCCGAAGTCGGGTCCTCTCCTTGTTCTGGCGGTGCTCGGCGTCGCCGGTCTTCTAGCCATCATCGATCCACTTTTCATTTTCCATGTGTTTTGTCTTGTTTTTCCTCACACCTGGTTTCAATTCCCTCAATCACTTGTTGTGTATTTAACCCTCTGTCCCCCCATGTCTTTGTGTGGGATTGTTTATTGTAAGTGCTTGTGCACGTGTTGATTGGTACCCATATCTTGTTATTTTTATGCCGTTGGTTTTGCTATTAAACTGCTCCGGATATTACCAAGTTCTGCTCTCCTGCGTCTGACTTCCCTGACACTGGTTACGCACCCCTTATAGAATCCCACACCAACTATATGGAGTCAGCAGGAGCAGGTACCCCTGGAATAGGGTGGAGTAACGTGTCCAGGAGCATGTGGCGATGCTCCACCATCTCAGCGCCGCCATGGACCACGTTGTCCACCAGCACAACCAGGGTCTCCACTACTCGCCCCCCCTTCACCCGGTGCCAGTGGGATTTGTCTCTCCCTTCCCCGGGAGTATGACGGGACGGCTGCACGCTGCCAGGGTTTCATGTTACAGCTCGACCTCTACCTGGCAACCGTCCACCCGGCTCCTTCAGGTCATGAGAAGGTGTCCGCCCTCGTCTCGTGCCTCTCTAGAAAAGCCTTGGAGTGGGCCAATGCCGTGTGGGGAGAAGGAGATGCGGCACTGGACCATTTCGAGGATTTGACCCGCCGCTTCCGGGCCGTTTTTCGACCATCCACCCGAGGGTAGGGCGGCGGGTGAACATCTCTTCCATCTGAGGCAGGGGACGAGGAGCGCCCAGGAGTTCGCCATGGATTTTCGGACCCTGGCCGCCGGCGCGGGATGGAACGATAGAACCCTGATCAACCACTATCGCTGCAGTTTGCGCAAGGACGTCCATCAGGAGTTGGCCTGCAGGGACACCACCCTCACTTTCGACCAGCTGGTGGACCTGTCCATTCGGCTGGATAACCTGCTGGCCACCCGCGGATGTCCAGATCGGGTTCTATCGGTTCCATCCACCAGCACCGCCGCTCCGGTACCCATGGAGCTGGGAGGTGCGTAGGGAGACTGGAGGAGGTTCTGGCTCGTGCACCATCCATGGCGATTGAGTCAATGCACGGGGTGCGCTTCTTCACCAAACTAGATCTCAGGTGTGCTTACAACCTGGTGCGAGAGGTCAAACTGCCGGTCGGTGCCGGGTTAGTTCCTCATCAGATGACACTCCTAGGACATTATGTTACACAATACATGCATGTTTTGTTCAATCAAGTTCATATTTATATCAAAAAACAGCTTTTTACATTAGCATGTGATGTTCAGAACTAGCATACCCACCGAAAACTTCCGGTGAATTTACTAAATTACTCATGATAAACATTGACAAAATACATAACAATTATTTTAAGAATTATAGATACAGAACTCCTTTATGCAAACGTTATGTCAGATTTTAAAATGGCTTTTCGGCGAAAGCACATTTTGCAATATTCTGAGTACATAGCTCGGCCATCACAGGCTAGCTAATTTGACACCCACCAAGTTTGGGGCAACCTAAACTCAGAATTACTATTAGAAAAATTGGATTACCTTTGCTGTTCTTCGTCAGAATGCACACCCAGGACTTCTCCTTCACCAACAAATGTTGTTTTGGTTCCAAATAATCCATAGTTATATCCAAATACCTCCGTTTTGTTCGTGCGTTCAGGTCACTATCTGAAGGGTAACGCGCAAGCGCATTTCGTGACAAAAGATTTCAAAATATTCCATTACCGTACTTAGAAGCATGTCAACCGCTGTTTAAAATATTTTTTTTATGCAATTTTTCTCGTATAATAGCGATAATATTCCAACCGGACAACGTTGTATTCATTCAAAGACTGAAAGAAGAAAAAAAGAGAAGTCTCGTGGACGTGCATCTCAGTCTCACTGTCCCCAGGCAGGCCACTTACAAACTCTGCTGCTGTACTTTGGCCAGAGACAGGAGACACATCATTCCGCTTTCTGAACGCTTTAGAGAGCCAATGGAAGCCTTAGAAAGTGTCACGTAACAGCACAGATGCTGTAATGTCGATAGAGATGCTACAGAAGGACAACAAACAGACAGGGCACCTCCTGCATGGAATCTTCTCAGGTTTTGGCCTGCCATATGAGTTGTGTTATACTCACAGACACCATTCAAACAGTTTTAAACAGTTTTAAACAGTTTTAAAAACCATTCAAACAGTTTTAGAAACAAATCTACTAATTATATGCATATTCTCGTTTCTGGGCAAGAGAAGTAACCAGTTTAAATCGGGTACCTTTTTTAATCTGGCCGTGAAAATAATGCCCCCTAGCCCCAACAGGTTAACTGATTTTTGTCCTCTGACGTCCTTGGGTAGGCAGAGGGGGTCTGGAAGGGCATCAAGGAATCTTTGGGTTGTCTGAGAATTTATAGCATGACTTTTGATGCTCCTTGGTTGGGGTCTGAGCAGATTATTTGTTGCGATTGCAAACGTAATAAAATGGTGGTCCGATAGTCCAGGATTATGGGGAAAAACATTAAGATCCACAACATTTATTTCACGTGACAAAACTAGGTCCAGAGTATGACTGTGGCAATGAGTAGGTCCAGAGACATGTTGGACAAAACCCACTGTGTCGGTGATGGCTCCGAAAGCCTTTTGGAGTGGGTCTGTGGACTTTTCCATGTGAATATTAAAGTCACCAAAAATTTGAATATTTTCTGTTATATTATCTGTATATGGCCCAGGAGGCCTGTAAACAGTAGCTATAAAAAGTGATTGAGTAGGCTGCATAGATTTCATGACTAGAAACTCTAAAGATGAAAATATCGTTGTTTTTCTTTGTAAATTGAAATTTGCTATCGTAAATGTTAGCAACACCTCCGTCTTTGCGGGATGCACGGGGGATAAGGTCACTAGTGTAACCAGGAGGTGAGGCCTCATTTAACACAGTAAATTCATCAGGCTTAAGCCATGTTTCAGTCAGGCCAATCACATCAAGATTATGATCAGTGATTAGTTCATTGACTATAACTGCCTTTGAAGTGAGGGATTTAACATTAAGTAGCCCTATTTTGAAATGTGAGGTATCACGATCTCTTTCAATAATGGCAGGAATGGAGGAGGTCTTTATTTTAGTGAGATTGCTAAGGCGAACACCGCCATGTTTAGTTTTGCCCAACCTAGGTCGAGGCACAGACACGGTCGCAATGGGGATAGCTGAGCTGACTACACTGACTGTGCTAGTGGCAGACTCCACTAAGCTGGCAGGCTGGCTAACAGCCTGCTGCCTGGCCTGCACCCTATTTCATTGTGGAGCTAGGGGAGTTAGAGCCCTGTCTATGTTCGTAGATAAGATGAGAGCACCCCTCCAGCTAGGATGGAGTCCGTCAGTCCTCAACAGGCCAGGCCTGGTCCTGTTTGTGGGTGAGTCCCAGAAAGAGGGCCAATTATCTACAAATTCTATCTTTTGGGAGGGGCAGAAAACAGTTTTCAACCAGCGATTGAGTTGTGAGACTCTGCTGTAGAGCTCATCACTCCCCCTAACTGGGAGGGGGCCAGAGACAATTACTCGATGCCGACACATCTTTCTAGCTGATTTACACGCTGAAGCTGTGTTGCGCTTGGTGACCTCTGACTGTTTCATCCTAACATCGTTGGTGCCGACGTGGATAACAATATCTCTATACTCTCTTCACTCGCCAGTTTTAGCTTTAGCCATCACCATCTTCAGATTAGCCTTAACATCGGTAGCCCTGCTCAATGGTAAACAGTGTATGATCGCTGGATGATTAGTTTTAAGTCTAATACTGCGGGTAATGGGGTCGCCAATGACTAGGGTTTTCAATTTGTCAGAGCTAATGGTGGGAAGCTTCGGCGTCTCAGACCCCGTAACAGGAGGAGTAGAGACCAGAGAAGGCTCGGCCTCTGACTCCGACCCGCTGCTTAATGGGGAGAACCGGTTGAAAGTTTCTGTCGGCTGAATGAGCGACACCGGTTGAGCATTCCTACAGCATTTCCCTCCAGATGCCATGAGAAAGTTGTCCGGCTGCGGGGACCGTGCGAGGGGATTTATACTAACGTTACAATCTGTACTTACTGGTGGCACAGACGTTGTTTCATCCTTTCCTACACTGAAATTACCCTTGCCTAACGATTGTGTCTGAAGCTGGGCTTGCAGCACAACTATCCTCGCCATAAGGCAATCGTTCTCCTGTATATTATGAGTACAACGACTGCAATTAGAAGGCATCATGTTAATGTTACTACTTAGCTTCGGCTATTGGAAGTCCTGATGAACCATGTCCAGATAAAAACATCTGAGTGAAAAAGTCGAATGAAAAAAGTTGAGTGAGGGAAAAACTAAAAATATAAACGGTAATTAAAAAGTAAAAACCGTAAAGTTGTCAGGTAGCAAAGTAAGGTTGGCAACAAAACGCACAGCAGCACGTAAACAAGTCTGCGAGTTGTAATCCTCGCCTTATTTCAGTCTCATCTGAAAGTTGTAAATTCTTGTTTATCTTCACGAACACTGGCTAACAAGTTGAATCAGCAATACAAAATTTGGTTGAATTATTTATTTTCTAAATACCCAACTAATCACACAGAATTACATATACACAGAATGAATCATACATTGATGGACCTGGTGAACGGAGCCAATATAGCAGCTGGTTACACAAAGAAAAGGGGGGTTTGAGTGAAAGAGCGGGAAGACTGAGGAACAAAGGGAGAAGCTATGCTATCGTAAATACAGTATCGTATGCATTCTAAATTACCGCCCATTTGGAAAATGAAAATGCAATAAATATTTACTCTGGGCTGCGCTTCGATCGGTTGGTCGTAGATGGGAGGCCGGGTTGTCCTTTGAAGAATGTCTCTGGTTGTAAACTGGATACTTGGTAGTACCGTCGTCGTGTGGTAGAACATATACTCTGTCCGTCCTCTCCTAGCCCACGTCTACAGTTGCTGCGCTAATGCGACGGCTAGGAGGTATCACTTCTTTAGTGAATAAGAGTTTAAAGTTCATACCAAGTTGCCATGCTATATGCTCATGTTATATTCTGGCTGGTATAGTTGAAATTCATCCTTCCGGCATGTAGGTCGTCACCTTCACATTGAAATTCAATGCTAATTTCGTTAGATTCTTGCTGAGGTTGGCTTAGTTCTGTAGGTGGTCTTTGTCCTTTCAACGTGGGGACCTCAAGTCCACACATCCTTGGAACAGGTTATTATCTGAGCCCTTTTAACGTAGGACCGTTGCCCTAATGTCCTCGGAACAGAAAGTTACATTTTCGTCAAGGGGCTTACATAGGAGGGGAGAGAAGGGCGTGTTTCCTAGTTTATAACCAATGTCTGTTCACATGGGCAGGGCCACTGAATTGAGCACAGTTCACTCATGAAAACCCAATTCTCTCATTTGGAAGCTAAAATGACATTTAATCTTTTCACAAATAGTTGCATAATTAAACATTTAAATTGCACAACAATTCCATGTGAATCTGATAACTAGAATGTGTAGACTTTCCAAGATAGAGTTTGTCGTCAGTAATCAGTAATAATGTCTCAGACGCCAACTGATCTGGCATCACATTCATTTAGTACCAACGCATATTTTCAGCTGGTTGGATTACCGAAATATGGTTCTGTTCCCATCTTTTGATGTCACCAGACTCTCTCTCAATGTTAACAAATGGATTTTCAATAGTCACATTGGTAGAGTAGATAGAGGAAAAAGGGGAAAGATATTTATGGGTGTCATAAACCTCCCCCCTCATGACACTGTTTTACCCACTTTATATGTATATACTGTATTCTAGTCATGGCTCATTCTACATAACTACTACTGTACACAACTATTCTATTCATATACTGTCCATACAGTCTTTACACACCATTATATGTACAGTTGAAGTCGGAAGTTTACATACACCTTTGCCAAATACATTTAAACTCAGTTTTTCACAATTCCTGACATTAAATCCTAATAAAAATCCCTGTTTTAGGTCAGTTAGGATACCACTTTATTTAAAAAATGTGAAATGTCAGAATAAGAGTAGAGAGAATGATTTATTTCAGCTTTTATTTCCTTTATCACATTCTCAGTGGGTCAGAAGTTTACATACACTCAATTAGTATTTGGTAGCATTGCCTTTAAATTGTTTAACTTGGGTCAAACGTTTTGGGTAGCCTTCCACAAGCTTCCCACAATAAGTTGAATTTTGGCCCATTCCTCCTGACAGAGCTGGTGTAACTGAGTCAGGTTTGTAGGCCTCCTTGCTCGCACACCCTTTTTCAGTTCTGCTCACAAATTTTATATTGGATTGAGGTTAGGGCTTTGTGATGGCCACTGCAATACCTTGACTTTGTTGTCCTTAAGCCATTTTGCCACAACATTGGAAGTATGCTTGGGGTCATTGTCCATTTGAAAGAACCATTTGAGACCAAGCTTTAACATCCTTACTGATGTCTTGAGATGTTGCTTCAATATATCCACATAATTTTCCATCCTCGTGATGCCATCTATTTTGTGAAGTGCACCAGTCCTTCCTGCTGCAAAGCACCCCCACAACATGATGCTGCCACCCCGTGCTTCACGGTTGGGATGGTGTTCTTCGGCTTGCAAGCCTCCCCCTTTTTCCTTCAAACATAATGATGGTCATTATGGCCAAACAGTTCTATTTTTGTTTCATCAGACCAGAGGACATCTCTCCAAAAAGTACGATCTTTGTCCCCATGTGCAGTAGTCTGGCTTTTTTATGGCGGTTTTGGAACGGTGGCTTCTTCCTTGCTGAGCGGCCTTTCAGGTTATGTCGATATAGGACTTGTTTTACTGTGGATATAGATACTTTTGTACGTGTTTCCTCCAGCATCTTCACAAGGTCCTTTGCTGTTATTCTGGGATTGATTTGCACTTTTGGCACCAAAGTACTTTCATCTCTAGGAGACAGAACACATCTCCTTCCTGAGCGGTATGATGGCTGCATGGTTGCATGGTGTTTATACTTGTGTACTATTGTTTGTACAGATGAACGTGGTACCTTCAGGCATTTGGAAATTGCTCCCAAGGATGAACCAGATTTGTGGAGTTCTACAATTCTTTTTCTGAGGTCTTGGCTGATTTGTTTTGATTTTCCCATGATGTCAAGCAAAGAGGCAGTGAGTTTGAAGGTAGGCCTTGACATACATCCACAGGTACACCTCCAATTGACTCAAATTATGTCAATTAGCCTATCAGAAGCTTCTAAAGCCGTGACATCATTTTCTGGAATTTCCCAAGCTGTTTAAATGCACAGTCAACTTAGTGTATGTAAACTTCTGACCCACTGGAATTGTGATACAGTGAATTATAAGTGAAATAATCTGTCTGTAAACAATTGTTGGAAACATTCTTGTGTCATGCACAAAGTAGTTGTCCTTACCGACCTGCCTAAACTATAGTTTGTTAACAAGAAATTTGTGGAGTGGTTGAAAAACTAGTTTTAATTACTCCAACCTAAGTGTATGTAAACTTCCGACTTCAACTGTATATACAATATATTTTTATTCCGGTCTCTGACATTGCTCGTTCTGATATTTCTTAATTTATTTTTCTTGATTTTGTTTGCATTTTTTATTGTTTCTTTTATTTTGATTACTGCACTGTTGGAGCTAGAAACACAAGCATTTTGCTGCACCAGTGATAACATCTGCAAATCTGTGTATGCGACCAATAAACTTTGATTTGGATTTTAATTGTGGTTTTTACTTTAGTGGAGCTTTTTTGTATTGGTAAGTTTGTGCAAACTGCATTCAGCCTCGAGCATTCTATTTTCCACAAAACATTAGTTCCTCTTATAAAGAGATTTTAAGGCCACTGATTCCTGAAGATCTCAATTGAAAGCGGAAATTGATTTGGGATGTGAATATAATAGTGTGCTACAATGACAGCCACAGTTCACAGTTCAACCCAAAATCATATTATGCATTTTATAGGTGTAATGGATGCCAGGAGTTTTAAAGTAAGACCATAGATTTGCTACTGAATAGAGAAAGAAAGTATACTGCTCAAAAAAATAAAGGGAACACTTAAAACAACACAATGTAACTCCAAGTCAATCACACTTCTGTGAAATCAAACTGTCCACTTAGGAAGCAACACTGATTGACAATACATTTCACATGCTGTTGTGCAAATGGAATAGACAACAGGTGGAAATTATAGGCAATTAGCAAGACACCCCCAATAAAGGAGTGGTTCACAGGTGGGGGTTGTGCTTACAGCCCAACACCGTGCAGGACGTTTGGCATTTGTCAGAGAACAACAAGATTGGCAAATTCGCCACTGGCGCCCTGTGCTCTTCACAGATGAAAGCAGGTTCACACTGAGCACGTGACAGATGTGGAGACGCTGTGGAGAACGTTCTGCTGCCTGCAACATCCTCCAGCATGACCGGTTTGGCGGTGGGTCAGTCATGGTGTGGGGTGACATTTCTTTGGGGGCCACACAGCCCTCGCCAGAGGTAGCCTGACTGCCATTAGGTACCGAGATGAGATCCTCAGACCCCTTGTGAGACCATATGCTGGTGCGGTTGGCCCTGGGTTCCTCCTAATGCAAGACAATGCTAGACCTCATGTGGCTGGAGTGTGTCAGCAGTTCCTGCAAGAGGAAGGCATTGATGCTATGGACTGGCCCGCCCGTTCCCCAGACCTGAATCCAATTGAGCACATCTGGGACATCATGTCTTGCTCCATCCACCAATGCCACGTTGCACCACAGACTGTCCAGGAGTTGGCGGATGCTTTAGTCCAGGTCTGTGAGGAGATCCCTCAGGCGACCATCCGCCACCTCATCAGGAGCATGCCCAGGCATTGTAGGGAGGTCATACAGGCACGTGGAGGCCACACTCACTACTGAGCCTCATTTTGACTTGTTTTAAGGACATTACATCAAAGTTGGATCAGCCTGTAGTGTGGTTTCCACTTTCATTTTGAGTGTGACTCCAAATCCAGACCTCCATGGGTTGATAAATTGGATTTCCATTGATTATTTTTGTGTGATTTTGTCAGCATATTCAACTATGTAAAGAAAAAAGTATTTAATAAGATTATTTCTTTCATTCAGATCTAGGATGTGTTGTTTAAGTGTTCCCTTTATTTTTTGAGCAGTGTATAATGATTTCACTATTAGGTCTTCATTAGCTCTTATTATCAGGTCCATGGATTTAATCCTCTAATGTTGACTGAGTTGTGAATTCAATGGGTCACTACAGAGGGTCACTACAGGGCTTTTAATCAACAATAAAAAAATGCAGACAATTGCTATTTAAAGACACTTGCTGGTCAATACTTTCTGTAATTTAGAATAGATCATTTAGAACATGTGTCAACAAAATGTATTTGGTAACTTTATTTGGATACTCCATCTATAGATGCTCTACAGACTAGCAGTAACATTTCAGCAAACTATCTAATAAGCCTAGCCCTAACTTTAACCCTTATCCTAACCCTAACCCTTACCCTAACCCTTATTCTAAACCTAACCTTAATCGGAGCCTGAGCATGCGGTTGCTTATCAACAGATTGTTAATAGTATGACAATCCAGACAAATCCAAATAAACTGTTGCCATTGAAATCAAAGTATGACAGAGGTCCACTGTAAAACCCAAGTGCTAAATGTCTGTGTAAACCCATTTTGAAGGCTAAAACGTATTTACGCTATCAACACTGCAATAGCCCTAGCAAGAGCATGCATAGTCATAGGCTGGCTAGGTGGTTCCGTAACAAGAGGTGCATCGTGTGTGGTTTTGTATGGTCATGTTAACATTGAGTGAAACAAAATGTACTATTATGCATGGATGGATGTAGGGATTTGTAGGCTGTTACGAATCCCTTTGGCCCTGCAGTCTAGGGGAGATGGAACTGAGACCCGTAACATAAATCATGCAAATTATAATAGTGAAAAGTAACAGTGAGAACAAAAACCATAGACAACTGAAATCTACCGTCAAACACTAAAGGTTTATTGTTTAAACACACGGTAAGGGGGGGGGTGAGAAAAGGGGCTGAGCGGGACCCAAGCAAAGAAACAATAATCCAAAACCACCCCTAAACTAGACTAGCCTATTTCAACAACAGCTAGCTAACTAACCAAAAATACAGGGGGTGGTCCGCCCAGTTCTAACTAGTGTATTTAGACACTGTTGTCCTACGGGTAATGTAGGCCCATGGGCGACTGGTCTTGTTACCCCCTTTTCCCACCAAACAAACAAGTCAAACAAAACAATACTCACAGGTACCGGACAAATGGGACATGTGGGGTGAAAGAAAAACAAAAGAGATGGGTGAGAGAGAGAGAGAGAGCATACAAAGAGAGATTGAGAGAATGACACAAAGATTGATCTCACAGAGAGAGATTGAACACAGAGTGATAATGAGCTAGCGAGAAATTGATCTGGGGAGAAAACAACTGACTGGGTTTTTAAACCAAGGGAAAGGGGCTGTGATTGGTTGAGGGAAAAGGAACAGGTGTCTTCTGATTGGGGAGTGATGATTGTCACCTGTGAGGAGAAGGAGAGAAAAGAAACACACATACAGGATACACACACAGGATACCTGTATCCGTAACATAGGCTAACATGCTGACCAGACTGCACGTGTTCGATCTTCTGCGTGCGCCATCGTGTGCATGTTGATTTTGTCCCCCCACACCAGAAGTGATCAGGAAATGCAGTTTGAAATATCAAAACAATCTCTCAACCAATTGTATTAATTTGGGGACAGGTCGATAAGCAAACATTTATGGCAATTTAGCTAGCTAGCTTGCTGTTGCTAGCTCTTTTGTCCTGGGATATAAACATTGGGTTGTTATTTTACCAGAAATGCATAAGGTCCTCTACTCCGACAATTACTTCACGGATAAAACGGTAAACCCGAGTTCGTTTCTAGTAATATCTCCTACTTCAGGCTTCTTCTTCTTCGGACTTTATATGGTGGTTGGCAACCAACTTTAAGGTGCATTACCACTAATGACTGGACTGGAGTGTAAACCTCAGTTCATCTTTCAATCACCCACGTGGCTATATGCTCCTAAAAACCAATGAGGAGATGCAAGAGGCGGGACTTGCAACACGTTAAGTGTCACAAATAGAACCAAGTTTTATTTTAGCGCCTCGCTATGGAAGGCGCTCACGAGCAGTGTAGGTGTAATGATTGAATAACATGTATGTGTACATTTATTTTGCACGCGAGCGGTGTGGTCAGCATGTTATAATAGTTATGTTGATTCCATATGGAGAGATCATACGTAGACCCATTCTGGTCGTTCATCACCCATTATGCTGATTATTATGACCTTAAAATAAATTGTACTTAAGAAGTTGCCATTACAGTGCACCAACTGTAATATTTTGGACGCAGTAATTCCAGTATAACTGCAAAGTACTGCACTGTATCTGTAACAATTTTTTTATTTACTTTTTTGAATCACTACACTGGGATGCATTATATCAGCAACATAAAACAACAACAAAAAATATTTAATACAATTTGGAATTTACTAGAAATATTTGAATACAGATTCCAATAGTGACTACTTCAAAAGAAGTAACTACATGTATTTGAATTCAAATTTCAAAACATATTCTTTTCAGACCCATTTTATTATATAACATCACATGATACGATCATATGAAGTAATTTTTCTCCTTTCAGCGATTATATTAGACCTAAGCTATTTTTTAAAAGTTGGTATTAACAAATAAGCTATGAAATATATTTTTGGGGGGGCCCAGGTCCAAACCACGATGCTAATCAACAAGAGACATGGAGTTTGCCTCCTCCCTCGTTTTTAACCTCTAGGAACTTCTCCTTGGCATGCGCGATGTTCAGATAGATAGGCCTAAAAATAGATTGATAGATCGATAGATCGATCTGATAGATCGATAGATCGATAGATCGATACTGTAGAGAGCAATATAATGTACATGTATGTACAGGCCTGGTACTTCATCTTCTGCAATGTCATTCACATCTCCATTCTCCAAGTTCTTGGGGACGAGCTGAGGAAGATAGATTTTTCATCATATCAAATTATTTCAGATTAAAACCAGAAGTAGTAGTACACACAGTTAGTGCACACCCTGTTTACTAAAGCATAAAGAGCACAACAAGTTGACACACACATCATCTTGTACCAGAGCACAGCAGGTCAACATGAGTCCCAGGTCTGTCAAGGATAAACCATGTTATATACACCTGTCCAGACCTGGAATTGATTTGTTATTTAATAACTTATTTTCTGTGTAGTGTACATATAAAAAATTGGTGCAAATCAATTACTTCTATTGGAAGTATTTGAAATAATAAATAGCCTAATATTTGAGAATATTTACCAAATACATTATTTCAAATACCAATCAGACCTGGGTATATTTAAATATTTGTATTTGAAAATACAATTGTCTGTGCATTTGAGTATGATATACATACCAATATTTTTCAAGTGTATTCCCAAATGCATTCAAATATTCAAAATAAGGTTTAGTCAACATAGATTCCTTGTTATTTGAACAGACTTTAGCAACGTAACCTATCATGTTGAACTTGTCAGAAAGTAATCACTTTCCATCACTTTTGATGTGTGATTTTGTTTCACTTTTGATGTGTGATTTTTTATTCATTGAGTCATAATCCTTACATAAAGGTGATGTGTAAAGATAACATTGTCCAGTTGTACTAAACTAATAAATACATATATATATATATATATATATTTTTTTTTTTTAATAAATTGAAAGCAGTAATTGCCCTGCATTTTATGTGAAAGTTTAATTACTAGGAATAGTAAAAGTAATTAAACATGCCTTGTGAACTTCCATTAATACATGGCAATATATATGAAAATAAACAGATTTTTTTCCAATTTCTGAAACATGAACTGTTTTTGGGATACAAGGTTTTCCAGGACACCAACCATATGACAGGTGAGATGTGAAATTTGAGGTGAGTCATTGTTATCAGGTCATATTATGATGACAGTGGCTGCTCTCCCATGCTACAGACAAACAGAAAGGTGTGAGGAGAGTTGCCAGAATAAGCCATCACGCTGGGACTCTTGCCATGGTGTGTGTGTGTCCACATTATGTGCATGTGCGTGCATATATGCGTGTGTGTGTGAAGCTCACTTTCCCCATTCACGCCAAGCACTCAGGGTGTAGTGATTTGAGCCCAGTTGAATGTCACATCTCTAGTCATTAGTAGCTACCAGCTCTGACATTGGCACGTCATGCTCCATCCATTAAAGGAGAAGAGAGACAAAGGTGGGAGATTGGGAGATAGTGGGGCAGCGGCTGGGTAAGAGCTGGGACTACGGAGCCTTAAGTGCAACTCTATCCTGTTCCAACGGGACCAACTGAGAGAGAATTCAACCTCTCTTTGTTAATAACCCTGGATACAGTGCACACAGAGAACAAATAAAAAATGATGTACTTAGCTGCAGGTTCATAAATGTGAATTGTTGGAATTTATCTAGCCATAGATTTTCAAGCTGATTTAAGTTAAAACTAGGCCACTCAGGAACATTCAATGTCATCTTGGTAAGCAAGTCCAGTGTAGATTTGGCCTTGTGTTTTAGGTTATTGTACTACTGAAAGGTGGATTTGTCTCCCAGTGTCTGGTGGAAAGCGGACTTAACCAGGTTTTCCTCTAGGATTTTGCCTGTGCTTATAGCTGTATTCCGTTTCTTTTTATCCTTAAAAAACTCCCTAGTCCTTGCCGATGACAAGCATACCCATAAAATGATGCTACCACCATACTTGAAAATATTCAAAGTGCTTTGTAGCAAACAGGATGCATTTTTTATAATATTTTTTTATTCTGTATAGGCTTCCTTATTTTCACTCTAGGTTAGTATTGTGGAGTAACTACAATGTTGTTCCATGTCATGCCCTGATCTGTTTCATTTGTGTTTGTGATTGTCTCCACCCACCTCCAGGTGTCACCCGTTTTCCCCATTAGTCCCTAGGTATTCAACCGGTGTTTGTCTGTTGCCAGTTCGTCTTGTCTTGTCAACCAGCGTGTTTTTCCGTGCTCCTACTTTTTCTTATCCCTCTTTTGCTAAGAGCTGGGACTACAGAGCCTTAAGTGCAACTCTATCCTGTTCCAAGGGGACCAAGTGAGAAAGAATTCAACCTCTCTTTGGTCTTGCCCTGTGCCCTTATAGTACAAACTGGACATGACAGATCCAGCAGACTTGGACCAGCTCCGCCACGCTGTCTCCCTGCAGGGAGCCACCATCGGGAGGCATGAGGAGCTACTGCTGAACCTTTTGGACGGGCTTCGTTCCCTGACGGAACGCCATGACCAAGGTTCAAGGCTATTATGGAGCAAATCAGGGAGTTAGCTCATAGGCAGCCCGCCACCTGTAAGACCCCCCAACCACCCAGTAACCTTTTAATATTAGTGGTGGGTTTGTACAGGCTACCCCGGCTCCCAGAGAACTCCGCTTACCTCCTCTGGAGTGATATTCTGGGGATCCTGGAACCTGCCAGGGTTTTCTTTCTCAGTGCTCCCTCATTTTTGAGCTGCAGCCATCTTTGTTCCCTTCGAATTGGTCAAAGATAGCATATATTATTACGCTAATGTCGGGAAGGGCGCTCTCCTGGGCTATGGCAGTTTGGGAGCAACAATCCGCTATTTGTCGTGATCTGGAAGACTTCATGGCAGAGGTGAGGAAGGATTTCAATACTCCGATATCCGGAAGAGAGGCGGCCCGAAAACTACTCGAATTATGTCAAGACTCCCGTAGTGTGGCAGACTAATCAAATCAAATGTATTTATATAGCCCTTCTTACATCAGCTGATATCTCAAATTGCTGTACAGAAACCCAGCCTAAAACCCCAAACAGCAAGCAATGCAGGTGTAGAAGCACGGTGGCTAGGAAAAACTCAGTAGAAAGGCCAAAACCTAGGAAGAAACCTAGAGAGGAACCAGGCTATGAGGGGTGGCCAGTCCTCTTCTGGCTGTGCCGGGTGGAGATTATAACAGCACATGGCCAAGATGTTCAAATGTTCATAAATGACCAGCATGGTCAAATAATAATAATCATAGTAGTTGTCGAGGGTGTAACAAGTCAGTAACACAAGAGTAAGTGTCAGTTGGCTCTTTCATAGCCGATCTTTGAGAGTATCTCTACCGCTCCTGCTGTCTCTAGAGAGTTGAAAACAGCAGGTCTGGGACAGGTAGCACGTCCGGTGAACAGGTCAGGGTTCCAGCAGGTCTGGGACAGCAGGTCTGGGACAGCAGGTCTGGGACAGGTAGAACGTCCGGTGAACAGGTCAGGGTTCCATAGCTGCAGGCAGAACAGTTGGAACTGGAGCAGCAGCATGGCCAGGTGAACTGGGGACAGCAAGGAGTCATCAGGCCAGGTAGTCCTGAGGCATGGTCCTAGGGCTCAGGTCCTCCGAGAGAGAGAGAAAGAAAGAGAGAAAGAGAGAATTAGAGAGAGCATATTTAAATTCACACAGGACACCGGAAAAGACAAGAGAAATAATCCAGATGTGACAGACTGACCCTAGCCCCCTGACACATAAACTACTGCAGCATAAATACTGGAGGCTGAGACAGGAGGGGTCAGGAGACACTGTGGCCCCATCCGATGAAACCCCCGGACAGGGCCAAACAGGTAGGATATAACCCCACCCACTTTGCCAAAGCACAGCCCCCACACCACTGGAGGGATATCTCCGAACACCAACCTACCATCCAGAGACAAGGCCGAGTATAGCCCACAAAGATCTCCGCCACGGCACAACCCAAGGGGGGCGCCAACCCAGACAGGAAGACCACGTCAGTGACTCAACCCACTCAAGTGACGCACCCCTCCCAGGGACGGCATGGAAGAACACCAGTAAGACAGTGACTTAGCCCCTGTAATAGGGGTAGAGGCAGAGAATCCCAGTGGAGAGAGGGGAAACCGGCCAGGCAGAGACAGCAAGTGCGGTTCGTTGCTCCAGCCTTTCCGTTCACCTTCACACCCCTGGGCCAGACTACACTTAATCATAGGACCTACTGAAGAGATATGTCTTCAGTAAAGACTTAAAGGTTGAGACTGAGTCTGCGTCTCTCACATGGGTAGGCAGACTATTCCATAAAAATGGAGCTCTATAGGAGAAAGCCCTGCCTCCAGCTGTTTGCTTAGAAATTCTAGGGACAATTAGGAGGCCCGCGTCTTGTGACCGTAGCGTATGTGTAGGTATGTATGGCATACCTCAGGTCTACGCTGTAGACCTTCGCACGTTGTTTGCCGAGAGTGCCTGGAATCTGGAGTCCCTATTCAATACCATCCTTCACGGATTATCAGAGATGATAAAAGATGAGCTAGCTGCTCGGGAGTTACCGGTGGACCTCAATTCCCTCATCGCCCTCACCATTAGGATTGATGGACATCTACGGGAACGCAGCAGTGAGAGGAGGTCTGGCCTAGATCACACTCATCCATCCGCTGCGGCTCGTTCACCTCCGAAAGAATCCGGAAGTTCATGAAGGCTGTTTTTCCGAGAGGATCCGAGGCCACCCAAGCTCCCTCAAGAATCATCGACGACGGGTGAGTCGTATAAACCGGAACCTATGCAACCGGGAAGAGTTCGATTATCACCTAGGGAACGTTTGCGCATGCTAAGCTCCAATAGTTGTCTGTATTGTGGTGCTGTAGGGCATTACATAGCCACTTGCCCAGTGAAGAGACCTGAATTTAAGCTTTCAGCTGATATAAGACACTTATATGTACCAACATTTTTCAAATCCATAATATTTATTAGAATTTATTTGAATTACGCTCCCTCCAGTTTCACCAGAAGTTGTCCCGCTAGCGGGACACCGATCCTTAAGATGTTTTAACTGTTTTAAAATCACTATTGGCCTCATGGTGAAATCCCTTAGCAGTTTCCTTCCTCTCCAGCAACTGCGTTTGAAAGGACGCCAGTATATTTGTAGTGACTTGGTGTATTGATACACCCTCCAAAGCCTAATTAATAACTTCACCAAGCAAAGCGATGTTCAGCATCTGCTAATATATATATATATATATATATATATATATATATATATATATATATATATATATATATATATATATATATATATATATATATATATATATATATATATATAAAAATCAGTTCCCTTCTTTGCAGGGCTTTGAAAATCCTCCCTGGTCTTTGTAATTGAATTTGTACTTGGAATTCACTGGGTACAGAGATTGGATAGTTATTCAAATATAATTTTAACCACATTATTGAACGCAGAATGAGTCCATGCAACTTATTATGCGATTTGTTAAAAACAGTTTTGCTCCTGAACTTATTTAGGGTTTCAATACTTATTGACTAAAGACGTTTCAGCTTTTTTTTTATCCATTTAAAAAATGTTCCACAAACCAAATTCCACTTTGACATTACGGGCTATTGTGTGTAGTTCAGTGACACAAAATCTACATTTTATAAATGTTAAATTCAGACTCCAACACAACAAAGTGTGGAAAAGTAAAGGGGTGTGAATACTTTCTGAAGGTTCTGTAGATAGTAGGGGGATGAACAAGCCATGGCTCAGTGGCTGAGGTCCTTTTGGCACATGAACCACTAGCGGGACACCTACGACAACATCCGGTGAAATTGCAGAGCGCGAAATTCAAAATACAAAAATCGTAATATTAAACATTCATGACAATACAAGTGTCATACATCATTTAAAATCTTAACTTCTTGTTAATCCAACCGCGTGATCAGATTTCAAAAAGGCTTTACGGTGAAAGCATACCATGCGATTTTCTGAGGACAGCACCCCACACCAAAATACTTTTTCAACCACCACAGGCGTCACAAAATCACAAAAAGCGATTAAATAAATCACTTACCTTTGAAGATCTTCCTCTGTTTGCAATCCCAAGGGTCCCAGCTACACAATGAATGGTCGTTTTATTCTATAAAGTCCTTCTTTATATCCAGAAAAAGTCAGTTTATTTGGTGCCAATGATCTCAGTAATCCACTCTTTCAACATGCATACAAATGAATCCAAAAAGTCACCAGTAAAGTTCGTCCAAACAAGTCAAACGATGTTTCTAATTAATCCTCAGGTACTCTAATATCTAAATTAACAATAATATTTAACCTCTCTAGGGCAGGTGGCACCAAATCGTCCCACCTACGTAACAGCCAGTTGAATCCTGTGGCGCGATTTTCAAATACCTTAGAAATGCTATTACTTCAATTTCTCAAACATATGACTATTTTACAGCTATTTAAATACAAGACTCTCGTTAATCTAACCACACTGTCCGATTTCAAAAAGGCTTTACAACGAAAACAAAACATTAGATTATGTCAGCAGAGTACCCAGCCAGAAATAATCAGACACCCATTTTTCAAGCTAGCATATAATGTCACAAAACCCCAGAAGACAGCTAAATGCAGCACTAACCTTTGATGATCTTCATCAGATGACACACCTAGGACATTATGTTATACAATACATGCATGTTTTGTTCAATCAAGTTCATATTTATATCAAAAACCAGCTTTTTACATTAGCATGTGACGTTCAGAACTAGCATACCCCCCGCAAACTTCCGATGAATTTACTAACAATTGACTAAATTACTCACGATAAACGTTCACAAAAAGCATAACAATTATTTAAAGAATTATAGATACAGAACTCCTCTATGCCCTCGATATGTCCGATTTTAAAATAGCTTTTCGGTGAAAGCACATTTTGCAATATTCTAAGTAGATAGCCCGGCATCACAGGGCTAGCTATTTAGACACCCACCAAGTTTAGCCCTCACCAAAGTCAGATTTACTATTAGAAAAGTTTGATTACCTTTCCTGTTCTTCGTCAGAATGCACTCCCAGGACTTCTACTTCAATAACAAATGTAGGTTTGGTCCAAAATAATCCATAGTTATGTTCCATCAGCGGCGTTTTGTTCGTGCGTTCAAGACACTATCCCAATGGTAAATAAGGGTCACGCGCACGGCGCATTTCGTGACAAAAGATTTCTAAATATTTCATTACCGTACTTCGAAGCATGTCAACCGCTGTTTAAAATCAATTTTTACGCCATTTTTCTCGTAAAAAAGCGATAATATTCCGACCGGGAATCTGCAATTAGGTAAACAGCCGAAAGAAAATACAGCACGGGGTCGACTCGGGCACGCGCCTAATTCCTTTGTCCTCTTATCGGCCACTTGGCAAAGGCGATCATGTGTTTCAGCCTGGGGCTGCCTCGTCATTGTTCAGCTTTTTCCCGGGCTCTGAGAGCCTATGGAAGCCGTAGGAAGTGTCACGTTACAGCTAAGATCCCCACTCTTCAATAAACAGAGACAAGAAGAACGACTCCTTGTCAGACAGGCCACTTCCTGCATGAAACCTTCTCAGGTTTTTGCCTGCCATATGAGTTCTGTTATACTCACAGACACCATTCAAACAGTTTTAGAAACTTTAGGGTGTTTTCTATCCAAAGCCAATAATTATATGCATATTCTAGTTACTGGGCAGGAGTAGTAACCAGATTAAATCGGGTACGTTTTTTATCCGGCCGTGTAAATACGGCCCCCTAGCCCTAACAGGTTTTAAGACGAAGAATAGTATGTTCAATAGAGAAGATAAATAATGAAGAGCACCCACCTCATTCACGCGCCAACAAGACCAATTTTCTAACGAGAGACGCCTTGTAGTTCTTCCAATTACTTGTTCATTTTTCAAAAAACAAGCCTGAAACCCTTTCTAAAGACTGTTGACATCTAGTGGAAGCCATGGGAACTGCAATCTGGGTCCTATCTATTTGTATTTCCCATAGGCAAGCACTGAAATGGCCTGTGACCTCAGAAAAAATCTGAATGGATTTACCTCGGGTTTTTGCCTGCCATATCAGTTCTCTTATACTCACAGACATTATTTTAACAGTTTTAGAAACAAAGTGTTTTCTATCCAATGCTACCAAGTATATGCATATCCTAGCTTCTAGGCCTGAGTAACAGGCAGTTTCCTTTGGGCACGTCAGTCATCTGAAATTCCGGACAAAAAACAGTATGTCGACTTCCTGTGACACCAGGTGCTGTAGATGTCCTGGAGGGCAGGCAGGGTGCTGACCGCACCACCCTCTGGAGAGCCTTGCGGTTCTGGATGGTGCAATTGCCATACCAGGCAGTGATACAGTCTGACAGGATGCTCTGTGTGAAGGGACCATTTCAATGATGTTCACGCCAAGTTATTTGAAGCTTTTTATACTCTCCACTTTGGCCCTGCCAATGTGGATGGGGGGGGGGGGGGGGTGTGCGCTCTCTGCTCTCTCCTGTAGTCCACGATCAACTCCTTAATTTTGTTGAGATTGAGGGAGAGGTTATTTTCCTGGCACCACTCCGCCAGGGCTCTCACCATGGTAGGCTGTCTCACCATTGTTGGTAATCAGGCCTACCAATGCTGTGTCGTCAGCAAACTTAATGATTGAGTAGGAGACGTGCATGACCACACAGTCATGGGTGAACAGGGAGTACAGGAGGGGGCTGAGCAGGCACCCCTGTGGGGCCCTCATGGCAGAGGTGTTGTTCCTGACGGGCTGACCCACTTGGGTGTTCAGACCCAGGGCCCTGAGCTTAGTGATGAGCTTAGAGGGCACTATGGTGTTGAAGGCTGAGCTGTGGTCGAGGAACAGCATTCTTACATAGGTATTTCTCTCGTCCACATGGGATAGGGCAGTGCAATGGCTATTGCGTTGTCCTTGGATCTGTTGGGACGATATGTGAATTGTAGTGAGTCTAGGGTATCGGGTAAGGTGGAGGTGATATGGTCCTTAAATAGCCTCTCAAAGCACTTAATGTTGACAGAATTGACTGCTATGGACAGAAGTGAGTGATAGTTATTTAGTTCAGTTACCTTCGTTTTCTTGATTACAGGAACAGTGGTGGACATATTGAAGCAAGTGGGGACAACAGACTTAGACATGGAGAGATTGGAAATGTCCATTAACACTCCCGCTAGCTGGTCTGCATATGCTCTGAGGGCGTGGCTTGTGGTTGTAGTGGAATTTCTTAAAATGCCAATTCTGTGACATCCATGCAGGGCAACAATAATTGCTGCAGGTTTATGATGTAATAATGCAGACAGATGATGCATTATTCAGTCAAGAAACGATGCCTTCCTAATTCAATTTGAAATAAATTACATGGCCAGTATAGGACATGATACAGTGAAATATGACTACGATGACAATCTTTATACTACGTCAAAGTACAATACAGGACCAAAAGTATGTGGACACCTGCTCATTGAAAATCTGCTTCCAAAATCTTGGGCATGAATATGGAATTGCTCCCTCCTTTGCTGCTATAACAGCCTCCACTCTTCTGGGAAGGCTTTCCACTAGATATTGGAACATTGCTGCAAGGACTTGATTCCATCCACAAGAGCATTAGGGAGGTCAGGCACTGATGTTGGGCGATTAGGCCTGACCCCCAGTCAGCGTTCCAATTCATCCAAAAGGTGTTTGATGAGGTTGAAGTCAGGTCTCTGTGCAGGCCAGTCAAGTTCTTCCACACCGATCTTGAAAAAACTTTTCTGTATGGACCTCGCTTTGTGCACAGGGGCACTGTAATGCTGAAACAGGAAAGGGCCTTCCCCAAACTGTTGCCACAAAGTTGGAATAATCTAGAATGTCATTGTATGCTGTTGTGTTAAGATTTCCCTTCACTGGAACTACAGTAAAGGTCCTTGCCTGAACCATAAAAAACAGCCCCAGACCATTATTCCTCCTCTACCAAACATTACAGTTAGCACTATGCATTCAGGCAGGTTGCGTTCTCCTGGTATCCGCCCAACCCAGATTCGTCCATCTAATGGTGGCAAGATTTACACCACTCCAGCCGACATTTGCATTGCACATGATCATCTTAGGCTTGTGTGCGGCTGCTCTGCCATGGAAACACATTTCATGAAGCTCCAGACAAAAACAGTTCTTGTGCTGACGTTGCTTCCAGAGACAGTTAGTTTGTAGTAAGTGTTGCAACCGAGGGCAGACGATTTTTACGCGCTATGCTCTTCAGCACTCTGCGGTCCTGTTCTGTGAGCTTGTGAGGCCTACCACTTGGCATCTGAGCCGTTGTTGCTCCTAGACATTTCCACTTCAAAATAACAGCACTTACAGTTGACAGGGGCAGCACTAGCTAGGCAGATATTTGACGAACTGACTTGTTGGAAAGGTGGCATCCCATGACGGTGCCACGTAGAAAGTCACTGAGCTCTTCAGTAAGGCCAATCTATTTCCAATGTTTGTCTATGGAGATTTCATGGGTGTGTGCTCGATTTTATACATCTGTCTGCAACGGGTGTGGCTGAAATAGCCGAATCCACTCATTTGAAGCTGTGTCCACATACTTTTGTATTTACAGTATAGTGTATCTCTCAATATGTGATGAGCTACTCAACTCAGTGTCCTAAAACATCCATTAAACAAACACTGATTTTCATCTCCAGAAGCACAAACTAATGTGTATTTGTTTGAGGCTGTGGTAGACTATTTTACGGATTGTTTTGGTTGGCTTGGTCTCACTCTTCTGCAGAGGGTGGGGCTGTGCTTGATCAGCAGCCCTGGTGCTGTCCCATTAACTCTGGAGCTGCAGGTTGCTGTTCCACCCCACAGGACCATGGGTAACAGCAGGCGTGTAGAAGTGATTTCCATCTCCCTGCTCTTCTCTGCTCCTGCTGGCCAAGGCTCTGCTGCATGTGGCATCTGCTCAGGTTCCAACCCAAGGTGTGACTTCATTAAACCTCAAGCAATGAGCCTCCCTATTTGTTAATGTTGGGAAATGTGTTGTACAGACAGTATGTTTATTCAGGGGTTTGATTCTTACAATAATGTTTTGAGCATGTGTACAACACACCATTACGAGACTTGAAGCGATACGTTTTCTCTCTCTATATACATTAGTCAGGGCTGAATAGAGAGCTAACAGTGAGGGAAATACACAGAAAATTGAAATTTTATAGGTGTGTGTAATTTTGTTTTTCCCAGTTCGCACATTATGTGCCTTCTAAAAGTCTAAGCCTTTTGAGAGGTTATACTAAGCTAACATAAGGAATTGTTTTAAGATGGTCATACAATGGATCATATAGCTATTTGATTTGGAATTGTAGGACCCCCCGTAGGTATTTTTTTAAGTATGTAAAAATGATTTGATTAAATATTGAATTTGGTCTTTACTACTATAGCCCATAGAACCGCACTGAATAACACATTCACTGTCCGATTTCAAAAAGGCTTTACAGCGAAAGCAAAACATTAGATTATGTCAGCAGAGTACCCAGCCAGAAATAATCAGACACCCATTTTTCAAGCTAGCATATAATGTCACAAAAAACAAAACCACAGCTAAATGCAGCACTAACCTTTGATTATCTTCATCAGATGACACACCTAGGACATTATGTTATACAATACATGCATGTCTGTTCAATCAAGTTCATATTTATATCAAAAACCAGCTTTTTACATTAGCATGTGACGTTCAGAACTAGCATTCCCACCGAACACTTCCGGTGAATTTACTAAATTACTCACGATAAACGTTCACAAAAAGCATAACAATTATTTTAAGAATTATAGATACAGAACTCCTCTATGCACTCGATATGTCCAATTTTAAAATAGCTTTTCGGATGAAGCACATTTTGCAATATTCTAAGTACATAGCCCGGCATCACAGGGCTAGCTATTTAGACACCCAACCAGTTTAGCCTTCACCAAAATCACATTTCCTATAAGAAAAATGGTCTTACCTTTCCTGTTCTTCGTCAGAATGCACTCCCAGGACTTATACTTCAATAACAAATGTTGGTTTGGTCCCAAATAATCCATCGTTATGTTCCATCAACGACGTTTTGTTCATGCGTTCTAGACACTATCCCAATGGTAAATCACGGTCGGGCGCATGGTGCAGAACGTGACCAAAACATTCTAAATATTCCATTACCGTACTTCGAAGCATGTCAACCGCTGTTTAAAACCAATTTTTATGCAATTTACCTCGTAGAAAAGCGATAATATTCCGACCGGGAATCTGCATGTCTGTAAACTGAGGGAAAAACCGAAAGACGGGGGCGGGGCAGGTCACGAGCGTAAGCATTTCTCCACTGATAGCCCACTTAGCTTTTGCTCTCGTTTGTTTCAGCCAGGGCTTTGAATTACGTCATTCCTGTTTTTCCCGGGCTCTGAGACCCCATTGGAGACGTGGGAAGTGTCACGTAACAGCAGAGATCCTTTGTAATAGATAGAGAGAATCAACAAGGGCAAGAAATGTTCAGACAGGGTACTTCCTGAACAGAACCTTCTCAGGTTTTTGCCTGCCATAGGAGTTCTGTTATACTCACAGACACCATTCAAACAGTTTTAGAAACTTTGGAGTGTTTTCTATCCAAAGCTAATAATTATATGCATATTCTAGTTTCTGGGCAGGACTAATAATCAGATTAAATCGGGTACGTTTTTTATCCAGCCGTGAAAATACTGCCCCCTAGCCATAAGAGGTTAACGAGAGTCTTGTATTTAAAATGCTGTAAAATAGTCATATGTTTGAGAAATTGAAGTGATAGCATTTCTAAGGTAGTTGAATAACGCGCCACAGGATTCCACTGGCTGTTACGTAGGTGGGACGATTTGGTGCGACCTACCCTAGAGAGGTTAAGACATGAAGATCAGTCAGTACGGAAAATGTCAAGAATTTTGAACATTTCTTGAAGTGCAGTCGCAAAAACCATCAAGCACTATGATGAAACTGGCTTTCATGAGGACCACCACAGGGAAGGAAGACCCAGAGTTACCTCTGCTGCAGATGATACGTTCATTAGAGTTACCAGCCTCAGAAATTGCAGCCCAAATAAATGCCTCACAGAGCTCAAGTAACAGACACATCTAAACACCAACTGTTCAGAGGAGACTGTGTGAATCAGGCCTTCATGGTTGAATTGCTGCAAATTAACCACTACTAAAGGACATCAATAAGAAGACGATACTTTAAAAACATGTTTTTATTGAATATCTGAAACATGCAATATATTTGCAGTGAAGCCGCTCAACAACTACACCATACCAGTCATTCAACAGACTCCCATTCAGAGCGACACACAGAAGCATCCACAGTTAATGCCCTGCTCAAGGACATGTTGACAGATCTCCCACCAGGCTAAAAACCGTGAACCCGAACGCTCCAAGATCCACCGACAGTTTCCCAATAGCTGTCCCTCAACCATTCGAGACCCCTCCCACTGCCGCCCCCAAGAAGAAAAATAAGAATAAAAAAATACTATTAATTCCATTCCCCAACCCCAAGAACCCCCTATGCACCAACAACCAAGAGAATGAACTAAAGAGAAAAAAAGACAGAAGAAAACAACAATGCAAAAAATATATAAAAAAAATACAAATAAACGAAGGACGTGAAGGACAACTAAAATCATAACAGCAATGCCAACTGTATATGTTTGTGTGCATGTCTGGCACTATTGCATGTGTGTGTTCTTGTATGTGTTTATTTGAATGAGAGTGTGTGTATATGCACGTGTACACCTGCAAGGCATCAGCCTCAGGCAAACCGGCATTAGCTGTAAAAACACTACCCTTCAGTGTCATTCAAACATACTTTTAATTATTTTGACTTTATTTTTTACTTTTATCTTTGACCATCGTTCTATCTTCCGCACAGCAACTCCACTCCCACTTATCTCCAATTCCACATCCCAACCCTCAGCTTCCCTCAGCCCATCCCACCTATCTCTGCTGGCCACCCTCTTCGGATTTCTACGCAACATATATATTTCAACTATGCTGTGATGTTTAACGTACAATTTCAATCTATCTAATCAAATAGAATCCACATATTGCAAGTTGAAGATAAACACTTTTACTAAGAGTATTAGTATATTAGTCATTGACTTACCCGGTCCCTCCCGATCTCCTAACAGTACTATTTCTAGGGTCAATTTTAGATCAATGTTATGCCTTTTCAGCCATTCCTGAACCTGAAGCCAGAAACAGGCTACCTGAGGGCAATACCAAAATAAATGGTCTATTGATTCTGTATCCTCACAACAAAATCTTCAGAGCTTCAATGATTTTATACCCCAAATATTCAACATTTTGTTGGAGGCAAGAATTCTATAAAATAATTTTACCTTAAATGCACAAAGTCTTGAATCTTGCATTGTTTTATATATCAACTCATACACCCTGTACCATGGAATCGGTACATCAAAAATATCTTCCCAACTATTTTGCAATCTGTATGGCACAGTTGTCAATATCCTGGTCCTCAAATGAAACTGGTATACTTTCCTATTTATGCTAGTTTTATTCCTCCGCAAATTTTTATCCTTTATATTTGGCAGACAGACCAGTTCCCTCCCTCCTCCCGCTGCCTTTTGCCTCCTCCATTTTTGGGGTAATGCTGTAATCAATTGGTTGTACTCTTTGATTGAGCAGACCTTCCTGTACAATTCTGATAATTCCATGAAGGACATAACTCTACCATTCCAATTTACAATATCATTTAAGAACAAAATACCCTTTTCAAACATCTTTCCCATAAATACAGGTATTTTATCAACCAGCACATTTGAGTTCAGCCATAATATTTGTTGTAATATTTGTTCTATCTTTTCAGGGGGATGACATTGAAATTGTAGCCAGCTCTGCAATGCTTGTTTGAAAAAGAGATACTTTGAAAAAAGTATTATTTTCAATTAATCGAAAATTAAACATGGCAATCTGCCAAAAGGGACATTTTTAAACAATGGATGAGCTTTTCTTAGTAATCTACTTGAGAACCATTTAGGGTTCAAGTAAAACTTTTGAATAAGTGAAGCTTTAGAGAGAGGTTTAGTGCTTTTATATTTAATCATCTCAACCCACCCAAATCATATTCATTATATAGATAGGAATGCTTTATTTTGTCTGGTTTAGCATCCAAGATAAAGCAAAATATTTTTTGCTCATATGATTTGAAAAACGATTCATCAGGAGTAGGCAGTGCCATCACTAAGTGAGTTAATCAGGGAAAATGTTCCATAAATAGACAGGCATTTACCTCTCCATGGTTGCAGGATCTTGTCTATTTTTACACATTTTCTATTGAAATTTATTGTGGAGTGCTTATTTATATATTTTGTGATATGAATACCAAGTATGTCTACTTCACAATCAGCCCATTTTATAGGTAAACCGCAGGGCAATGTAAACGTTTTATTTTTTTAAAGATCCAATATGTAATATTGTACACTTATCATAATTAGGTTTTAGTCCAGAGAGTACAGAAAAATGATCTAGATCTTCAATGAGACATTGCAGGGATCTAGCTTGCGGACTTAATATAAAACTTGAGTCATCGGCAAACATGGACACCTTTGTTTTTAAGCCTTGGGTTTCTAATCCTCTAATGTTGTTATTTAATCTGATTTTAACCTGTTAGGGTATAGGGGGCAGTATTTTCACGGCTGGATAAAAAAATGTACCCGATTTAATCTGGTTACTAATCCTACCCAGTAACTACAATATGCATATACTTATTATATATGGATAGAAAACACCCTAAAGTTTCAAAAACTGTTTGAATGGTGTCTGTGAGTATAACAGAACTCATTTGGCAGGCAAAACCCTGAGACAGATTCTGACAGGAAGTGGATACCTGATGTGTTGAATTGACTTTAAGCCTATACCATTGAAAAACAAAGGGAAGGAGGAATATTTTGGCACTTCCTATTGCTTCCACAAGATGTCCCCAGCCTTTACAAAGTGTTTTGAGTCTTCTACAGTGAGATCTGACTGAAGAAGAGCGTTGGAACGGCGATGGCCCATTAGACACCTGGCGCGCGATTTGATGGTGGGTACTCTCATTCCGAAACGTTTTAAAAGAGAACCCAATGGTCCCCCTTGAATTTTATTCATGTTCTGGTTAAAAAAGGCCCTAATGATTTATGCGATACAACATTTGACATGTTTGAACGAACGAAAATATATTTTTTCCGTTCTTGAAGTGAAGTGAAGTCCGGCTGGCTTAGATCATGTGCTACAACACGGAGGTTTTTGGACATAAATGATGAGCTTTTTTGAACAAAACTACATTCGTTATGGACCTGGGATTCTTTGGAAGTGACATCTGATGAAGACAATCAAAGGTAATGGATTATTTACATAGTATTTTCGATTTTAGATCTCTCCAACATGGCGGTTAGTCTGTATCGCAATGCGTATTTTTCTGGCGCAGTGCTCAGATTATTGCAGTGTGATTTCCCAGTAAGGTTCATTTTAAATCTGGCAAGTCCATTGCGTTCAAGAGATGTAAATCTATAATTCTTTGAATGACAATATAATATTTTACCAATGTTTTCTAATATTAATTAATTATTTTGTTGTCATGACTTGACTGCCGGTATTGGAGGGAAACGATTTCCTGAACATCAACGCCATAGTAAAACGCTGTTTTTAGATATAAATATGAACTTGATAGAACTAAAAATGCATGCATTGTCTAACATAATGTCCTAGGAGTGTCATCTGATGGAGATTGTAAAAGGTTAGTGCATAATTTTAGCTGATTTTATGGTTTTGGTGACGCCTGTCTTTGAATCGACAATACACTACACACAGCTATTGTCAATGTACTCTCCTAACATAACCTAACTTTATGCTTTCCCCGTAAAACCTTTTTGAAATCGGTAAACGTGGTTAGATTAAGAAGATGTTTATCTTTCAAAGGCTGTAAGTTAGTTGTATCTTTGAGAAATTTGAATTTTGACATTTATTTGGTTTCAAATTTGCCGCTCTTGAAATGCACCTGCTGTTGATAGGGTGCGCCACGGGTGGCACGCTAACGTCCCACATAGCCCCAAGAAGTTTTAATAGGTAGCATTTTGATGACCATGACAAATAGATATGGTGGCAGCGGACACCCTTGTTTTACTCCTCTTGACAATTCAAAACTCTCTGAGAAGTAGCCATTATTTTATATTTTATACGATGTTTTATATGATGTTCTATTATTTCTAGTAGTTGTTGTATATTATATCCAATGTATCGTCCATGTAAAAAAAAATGTCTGATCAGGTTAAACAATATCTGGTAAAACCTTTTAATTCTGAGTGCTATGCATTTCGCTAGTATTTTTGCATCACGACATTGAAGTGTAAGGGGCCTCCAGTTTTTTAGAGAGACTGGGTCTTTATATTTTCCATCTCGGTCTTGTTTTAATAATATAGAAATCAGACCTTCCTGCTGAGTACCTGACAGACTACCATTTCTATAGGAGTAGTTAAAACAATCTAACAATGGCGCTTTTAGTATATCAAAAAAGGCTTGATTTACCTCTACCTGTATGCCATCAAGCCCTGGTGTCACGACTTCCACCGAAGTCGGTCCCTCTCCTTGTTCGGGCGGCGTTTGGTGGTCGACGTCACCGGCCTTCTAGCCATCGCCGATCCACTTTTCATTTTCCATTTGTTTTGTCTTGGTCTTACACACCTGGTTTCAATTCCCCAATTACTTGTTCATTATTTAAACCTCTGTTCCCCAATGTTTGCTTGTGAGTAATTGTTTGTATGTAATACGGTCCGTTATTGTGGGCTCGCATTATTGCATTGTATTTGTTTGCATTTTGAGTAAATATGTTTTTTACTCATATCTGCTGTCCTGCGCCTGACTCCTCCACACCAGCTCACATAGACTTTATTACACCTGGGATTTTTCCAGACTGAAAGGATTTAATAGCCTCAAAAGTCTTCCTCTGTAATTTGGCGTTAGCACTGATCTTTCTGTACATTTGTTAATTTTCATTTTTTTATATTATTCGTAAAGAATTCCTTACCGTAATCTTCATTCAGTGTGAGAGGATGGGATGGAAAAGAGAACATCTGCCTAAAATAATTAGCTTCCTCTTAAAATATCATCCTGAGAATCACAGATAACTCATTACTGAAGACAGAGTTTCGGCAAATTATTGTTCCTTCAGGAAGAATTATGTGCATTTTTTTCAATATTCCATCCAGTTTGCTTTATTTTTGTATATAAGATCGTTCTTGAATAAGTTACTCAAGTTCTTTTTGTTATTTAACTTATTGTTCTTTAACTTATTTTGTATCTCTGTAGTATTGTTTTTATTGCTATCTATCTATTAGTTCATGGATTTCCCTTGTTAGTCTCTTCAGCCAGAAACTGCTTTTTTTATTATTGATGAATCTTAATTCAAATGACCTCTGAAGGTACATTTAAAGGTATCCCAAACAATAAGAGGATTTGCTAAACCTATATTAAACTGGACAAATTCAGTTAAAAATGATTTTGTCTTAGTTAAAAATAAGTTGTCCTCCAGTAAACTTTGATTAAATTTCCAATATCTCCGTCCACGTGGAGTTATGTGAATGCAAATTAGATGATGATCCAATCGCATTCTGTCTCCTATTGAAACTTTTTTAACCTGTGACGCAAGAGAAAGAGACAAGAAAGAAGTCAAGACGATTAGATTGACTAAGTCTCCTCCATGTACAGTTGAAATCGGAAGCGTACATACACTTAGGTTGGAGTCATTAACCTCTTGTGCCCATTTTAAACGGCCTCCTACTCAAACTCAGAAGCTAGGATATGCATATAATTAATACTTGTGGATAGAAAACACCCTAAAGTTTCTAAAACTGTTTGAATGGTGTCTGTGAGTATAACAGAAATCATGGATGTGGAATTCTGAATTGTGGACTCAACTTCACATTTTTCCCTGTAATTCACACAGTGAGCAATGGTTCATTGAGCACTTCCTATTGCTTCCACTAGATGTCCCCAGTCTTTACAAAGTGGTTTGAGTCTCCTACTGTTAAAACTGAATGAATGAGACGCTGTTGAAATTGGTCACATGAGGAGGGCCATCACCATTATGACGCCGGCGGCCCTGGCTTCCCTCCCCTTTCGAAACGTTTTGAAACACAATGCAATCGTCCCCCTCGAATCTATTTGGCTCTCTTGTTGAAAAAGGCCCTGAAGATTTATGTTATACAACGTTTGACATGTTTGAACGAACCTAAATGGAAAAAAATGCATTTTCTCGAAATAGCTGTCCCGCGGCCGACGGAGCATTTGGATCAGCCTTCAGACGCGCTAACAAGAACAAGCTCTTGGAACATAAAGGAGTAATTTTTTCGAACGAAAATACATTTGCTGTGGACCTGGGATTCCTGGAAGTGCTTTCTGATGAAGACAACCAAAGGTAAGGGATTATTGACAATAGTATACAAGACTAGATGTGATATGCGATTGTTCCAAGATGGCGCAGACCTAGTAAATAAATTTTCTGAGTATCGCAATCCCCTTTTATCGCAAAGTGTGATTACCCAGTAAAGTTATTTTTAAATCTGGCATTACAGGTGCTTTCAAGAGATATTCATCTATAAATCTTAGAATGACAATATTACATTTTAAAAATGTTTTCGAATAGTAATTTAGTAAATTGTAGCACTGTTTCACCGGATGCATTTGAGGGAAAATAGTTAGTCAACGTTACGTGTCGATGTAAAATGCTGTTTTTATATATAAATATGAACTTTATCGAACAAAAGAATGCATGCATTGTGTAACATGATGTCCTAGGTGTGTCATCTGATGAAGTTTGTAAAAGGTTAGTGCTGCATTTAGCTGTTTTTTGGTTATTTGTGATGCATGTGGTTGGTCAGAAAATGGCTATGTGGCTACTTTTACGATATACTCCTCTAACATAATCTAATGTTTTGCTTTTGCTGTAAAGCCTTTTTGAAATCGGACAACGTGGTTCGATTCAGGAGAGGTGTATCTATAAAACGATATAATTTGGAAAAAAAATTGAAAAAAAAATTATTACATTTTGTTATGTTAAGCTCCCTCCCTTCCCCTGCTTTTGATCATCTCCTTTTGTTGGTAGTGTTCAAATTTTACGATGATCGGTCGGGGACCCTTGGTCTTGTTGCTCCGAGCTCCAAGTCTGTGTACTCAGTGGAAAGCCACCTTACAGTCTCTATACAAAGTTTCAAGACGGATTGCATGAATTCTCTGATCGCGCCCTCTGGATTATTGGATGCGTCCTCAGGAATCCCAGAAAAAAATAGATTTTCATGCATGCAACGACTTTGTATGTCTAGTAGCGACTCCTTCATCACCCTGTTTTCCCTGAGTAGGCAATCCATGTTGGAATCATGGATTTTTACCTTGGTTGTGAGTGCCTTGTTCTCTCCTTGGAGTGTGAGAATTTCCCTCTGGCTAAACTCCAATCGCCCCCTCTGCTACCTCCTTACACAACGTTTCCAGTGTTACATGGATTCCAGCCAGAGCATTAGCCTCTACTTCAACGGTAAGTAAATCGTCCGTGTCTGTAGATTAATCTGTTTCTCTTTTTTTGTCGAGTTAAAGTTATTTTGTGAGGTAGTTGGATCTTTCCATGATGGAGTATGTTGTTCGTCCATAGCGTAAAGCTATTTCCCTCAGGATCTCCTTAGTATCCAGGTTGGCTCTTTACTGCTTCCAGTTGTTTTATGAAAAGATAATGAGTCTTTCCCACGACGACAGCCAGCTAGAACTCATGGAATCCACGCAAAAACTGGAACACAAATTTGCAGTCTCAGCCGTAAAGACTAACCGTGTCGTGGAATCCTTAGCAACAAAAACTTTAGTTTTGAATAAAATCGATTTAATGAAAAATGTTTAATATAAACAACAAACAGAGTGTAGACAGTACAAGGTTCTGTTGCGCGCTCTGATGACGTATGTTGCATGATGACGTTCAAAGAAGAAGAGATTTGCTTGGGCCAAGAAACACGAGCAATGGACATCTGGTGGAAATCTATCCTTTGGTCTGATGAGTCCAAATGTGAGATTTTTGGTTCCAACCGCCATGTCTTTGTGAGGCGCAGAGTAGGTGAACGGATGTTCTCCGCATGTGTGTTTCCCACCGTGAAGCATGGAGGAGGAAGTGTGATGGTGTAAGGGTGCTTTGTTGTTGACACTGTCTGTGATTTATTTAGAATTCAAAGCACACTTTACCAGCACGGCTACCATAGCATTCTGCAGCAACACGCCATCCCATCTGGTTTGTGCCTAGTGGGAGCATCATTTGTTTTTCAACAGGACAATGACCCAACACACCCCCAGGCTGTGTAAGGGCTATTTGACCAAGAAGGCGAGTGATGGAGTGCTGCATCAGATGACCTGGCCTCCACAATCACCCGACCTCAAACCAATTGAGATGGTTTGGGATGAGTTGGACCACAGAGTGAAGGAAAAGCAACAAACAAGTGCTCAGCATGTTGGAACTCCTTCAAGACTATTGGTTAAGCATTCCAAGTGAAGCTGGTTGAGAGAATGCCAAGAGTGTGCAAAGCTGTCATCAAGGAAACTTTAAAGAATCTGAAATATAATTTTTTTTCTCCAGTTTTTTTTAACGCTTTTTTGGTTACTACATTATTCTATATGTGTTATTTAATAGTTTTGATATCTTCACAACTATTCTACAATGTAGAAAACAGTAAAAATAAAGAAAAAGCCTTGAATGAGTAGGTGTGTTCAAACTTTTGACTGGTAATGTATATATTCACCCATCTACACACTATACCCCATAATGCGAAGTGAAAATGTTTTTAGAAATGTTTGCAAATGTATTGAAAATGAAATACAGAATTATCCGAGTTACATAAGTATTCACACCTCTGAGTCAGTAAATGTTAGACTCACCTTTGGCATCAATTATAGCTGTGAGTCTTTCTGGGTAAGTCTGTAAGAGCTTTGCACATCTGGATTGTACAATATTTGCCCATACTTTTTTTCAAAATTCTCAAAGCTCTGTCAAATAGGTTGTAGATCATTGCTAACCATTTTTGAGTCTTCTCATAGATAATCAAGCAGATTCAAGACAAAACTGTAACTCGCCCACTCCGGATAATTCACTGTCTTCTTGTTAGGTCAGTGTAGACTTGACCTTGGGTTATTGTCCTGCTAAAAGGTGTACTCCTCCTCCAGTGTCTGGTGGAAAGCAGACTGAACGAAGGTTTTCCTCTAGGATTTTACGCTAAGTCCTTAACTATTACAAGCACACCCATAACATGATGCAGCCACCACTGCTTGAAAATATGGAGAGTGGTACTCAGTAATGTGTTCCAAAACCTAACACTTTGTATTCAGGAAATAACAGGATGCATGTTTTTTTTATATACAGGCTTCCTTCTTTTCACTCTGTCAATTAGGTTAGCATTGTGGAGTAACTAACTGTTTTAAAATCACCATTGGCCTCATGGTGAAATCTCTGAGTGGTTTCCTTCCTGCTCCTTCCTACTGAGTTAGGAAGGACGCCTGTATCTTTGTAGTGACTTGGTGTACTGCTACAGCATCCAAAGTGCACTTAATAACTTCACCTCCCTGGTCTTTGTCGTTGAATCTGTGTTTGAAATTCACTGCTCAACTGAGGGACCTTACAGAGAATAGTATGTGTGGGGTACAGAGATGAGGTAGTCCTGAACGTGTAGTATTTAGTCTTGCCATAATAGCTTTATGAATGAAAAGATTACATTTCTGAAATAAGAAAAAAATATATTTAATCCATTTTGAATATAGGCTTTAATACAACAAAATGTGGAATATGTCAAGGGGTCCCCCATCGCGACGTCCCTCTAAGACCCTTATGCTAGCTTGCTAGCCCC
The DNA here is from genome assembly GCF_901001165.1 of Salmo trutta. Classification (NCBI taxonomy): domain Eukaryota; kingdom Metazoa; phylum Chordata; class Actinopteri; order Salmoniformes; family Salmonidae; genus Salmo; species Salmo trutta. The sequence goes on along the minus strand of NC_042974.1, from coordinate 40,570,816 downwards.
GGCCTGCTAACTGCTAGTTTGCTAGTGCCGGCCTGCTAACTGTCTGAATCGCCGTGTCCCCAGCCAGCCCAACCCCTCACTGGACCCATACGATCACTTGGCTACGCATGCCTCTCCCTAATATCGATATGCTTTGTCCATTACTGTCCTGGTTAGTGATTACGGTCTTATTTCACTGTAGAGCCTATAGCCCTGCTCAATATGCCTTAACCAACCATGTTGTTCCACCTCCGACATATGCGATGACATCACCTGGTTTAAACGTCTCTAAAGACTACATCTCTCTCTTCATTACTCTATGCCTAGGTTTACCTCGAATGTACTCTCTTCCTACCATACCTTTGTCTGTACATTATGCCTTGAATCTTTGCTATCGTGCCCAGAAACCTGCTCCCTTTACTCTCTGTTCCGAATGTGCTAGACGGCCAGTTCTTATATAGCCTTTAGCCTGACCCTTATCCTACTTCTCATCTGTTCCTCTGGACCTGCAGTGCCTAGCACTCCTACTCCCCAGGTGCTCTCATTTGTTGACTTTTGTAACCGTAAAACCCTTGGTTTCATGCATGTTAACATTAGAAGCCTACTCCCTAAGTTTGCTTTATTCACTGCCTTTGCACATTCTGCCAACCCGGATGTCTTAGCCGTGTCTGAATCCTGGTTTAGGAAAACCACCAAACACCCTGAAATTTCCATCCCGAACTATAACATTTTCCGCCAAGATAGAACTGCCAAAGGGGGCGGTGTTGCAATCTATTGCAGAGATAGCCTGCAGAGTTCTATCTTACTATCCAGGTCTGTACCAAAACAATTCGAGCTTCTACTTCTAAAAATTAACCTTTATAGAAACAAGTCTCTCACCGTTGCCGCTTGCTATAGACCACCCTCTGCCCCCAGCTGTGGTCTGGACACCATATGTGTATTGATTGCCCCCATCTATCTTCTGAGCTCGTGCTGCCGGCCATCCTACAATCTAAGCTTGATGCCCTCAATCTCACACAAATTATCAATGAACCTACCAGGTACAACCCCAAATCTGTAAACACGGGCACCCTCATAGATATCATCCTAACTAACTCGCCCTCCAAATACACCTCTGCTGTTTTCAACCAAGATCTCAGCGATCATTGCCTGCATCCGTAATGGGTCTGCAGTCAAACGACCACCCCCATCACTGTCAAACGCTTCCTAAAACACTTCTGCGACCAGGTCTTTCTAATTGACCTGGCCGGGGTATCCTGGAATGACATTGACCTCATCCCGTCAGTAGAGGATGCCTGGTTATTCTTTAAAAGTGCTATCCTCACCGTCTTAAATAAGCATGCTCCGTTCAAAAAATTTAGAACTAGGAATTGGTTCACTCCAGAGCTGTCTGCCCTTGACCAGCACAAAAACATCCTGTGGTGTTCTGCATTAGCATCGAATAGCTCCCTTGATATGCAACTTTTTAGGGAAGTTAGGAATACTTTTTCTAACAGAAATTTGCATCCTGTAGTACAAACTCAAAAAAGTTATTGGACACTGTAAAGTTCATGGAGAAAAAGAGCACCTCCTCCCAGCTGCCCACTGCATTGAGGCTAGGAAACACTGTCGCTACCGATAAATCCACTATAATTGAGAATTTCAAGAAGCATTTTTCTTCAGCTGGCCATGCTTTCCACCTGGATACCCGTACCCCGGTCAACAGCTCTGCGCTCCCCACAGCAACTCACCCAAACCTCCCCCACTTCTCCTTCACCCAAATCCAGATAGCTGATGTTCTGAAAGAGCGCAAAATCTGGACCCCTACAAATCAGCCGGACTAGACAATCCGGACCCTCTCTTTCTAAAATTATTTGCCGAAATTATTGCAACCCCTATTACTAGCCTGTTCAACCTCTCTTTCGTATCGTCTGAGATTCCCATAGATTGGAAAGCTGCCACGGTCATCCCCCTCTTCAAAGGAGGAGACACTCTAGACCCAAACTGCTACAGACCTATATCTATTCTACCCTGCCTTCCTAAGGTCTTTGAAAGCCAAGTTAACAAACAGATTACCAACCATTTCGAAACTCACTGTACCTTCTCCGCTATGCAATCTGGTTTCAGAGCTGGTCATGGGTGCACCTCAGCCACGCTCAAGTTCCTAAATTATATCATAACCGCCATCGATAAGAGACATTACTGTGCAGCCGTCTTCATCGACCTGGCTAAGGCTTTCAACTCTGTCAATCACAACATTCTTATTGGCAGACTCAACAGCCTTGGTTTCTCAAATTATTGCCTCGCTTGGTTCACCAACTACTTCTCCGATAGAGTTCAGTATGTCAAATTGGAGGGCCTGTTGTCCGGACCTCTGGCAGTCTCTATGGGGGTGCCACAGGGTTCAATTCTCGGGCCGACTCTCGTCTCTGTATACATCAATGTCGTCGCTCTCGCTGCTGGTGATTCTTTGATCAACCTCTACGCAGACGACACCATTCTGCATACCTCTGGCCCTTCGTTGGACTGTGCTAACTAACCTCCAGATGAGCTTCAATGCCATACAACTCTCCTTCCCTGGCCTCCAACTGCTCTTAAATGCAAGTAAATCTAAACGCATGCTCTTCAACCGATCGCTGCCCGCACCTGCCCGCCCGTCCAGCATCACTACTCTGGACGGTTCTGACTTAGAATATGTGGACAACTACAAATACCTAGGTGTCTGGTTAGACTGTTAACTCTCCTTCCAGACTCACATTAAACATCTCCAATCCAAAATTAAATATAGAATCGGCTTCCTATTTCACAACAAAGCAGCCATCACTCATGCTGCCAAACATACCCTCGTAAAACTGACCATCCAACCGATCCTCGACTTCGGCGATGTCATTTACAAAATAGCCTCCAACACTCTACTCAACAAATTGGATGCATTCTATCACAGTGCCATCTGTTTTGTCACCAAAGCCCCATATACTACCCACCACTGCGACCTGTATGATCTCGTTGGCTGGCCCTCGCGTCACACTCGTCGCCAAACCCACTGGCTCCAGGCCATCTACAAGTCTCTGCTAGGTAAAACCCCGCCTTATCTCAGCTCACTGGTCACCATACCGGCACCCATCCGTAGCATGCGCTCCAGCAGGTATATCTCACTGGTCACCCCCAAAGCCAATTTTTCTTTTGGCCGCCTTTCCTTCCAGTTCTCTGCTGCCAATGACTGGAACGAACTGCAAAAATCTCTGAAGCTGGAGACTCTTACCTCCCTCACTAGCTTTAAGCACCAGCTGTCAGAGCAGCTCACAGATCTCTGCATCTGTACATAGCTCATCTGTAAATAGCCCATCCAATCTACCTCATCCCCATACTGTATTTAGTAATCTTCCTCCTTTGCACCCCAGTATCTCAACTTGCACATTCATCTTCTGCACATCCTACCATTCCAGTGTTTAATTGCTATATTGTAATTACTTTGCCACCATGGCCTCTTTATTGCCTTACCTCTCTTGTCCTACCTCATTTGCACATGCTGTATATAGATTATTCTACTGTATTATTGATTGTATGTTTGTTTATTCCATGTGTAACTCTGTGTTGTTGTATGTGTCAAACTGCTTTGCTTTATCTTGGCCAGGTCGCAGTTGCAAATGAGAACTTGTTCTCAACTAGCCTACCTGGTTAAATAAAGGTGAAAAAAAAAACTTTCTGAAGGCACTGTACATATACTGTAGGTTCCATTCCTCCTCATGATCACACTTTCATAGTTTCCAGCTTCCCTCTCCCTTTTATAGACATTTTGTCACATTGCCACTTTACTTCTCCCTCCTGTCTCTCTTTCTTCTTTCTCTCCACTTTCCATCGAGAGAGTGCTGTAATTAATTTCTCTTCATACATCAAAAGGTTTAAGAATTAGAGCGCTCATCCATGGAGATCCCAGAGGTGCTGCCGCAGGAGGGTCAGAGGAGGAGAAGAAAAGCACAGCGCCCACATCTCCTCAGAGAAGGTATGGCACCCCCACAGGCATACTGGTGGAAGGCAATAATCAAAAAAGGGCTGCACACACAATCTCTATCACAGTTGTAAGTCAAAATAAGATTATGTAACTTGTTTATTGTAGTAGTGTCATGACGTTGCATTGTTGGGTGTGGTTTATGGCCCCCATAAATACCTTTCCCCTTTTCTCTCCACTCTACAGAATGGACTCTTGGAAAGCCCGTTGTTAACATAGAGAGAGTATGGTAACATCAAAAGGTTGGGGATTGGAACAATATTCCTGTAATCCAACCAGTTGAAAGTATCTGTTGGTACTTCAAAGAATATTATGTCAGATCAGTGGTGTCTGAGACATTATATCTGATGATAGGATCCCATAAATTGTATCTTGGAAAGTCACATTCCAGTTATCAGATTCACATGGAATTGTTGTGCAATTTAAATGTTTAAATATGAAACTATTTGTGAAAAGATTAAATGTAATTTTAGCTTCTAAATGAGAGAATTGTTTTCATAAGTAAACTATGCTCACTCAGTGGCCACGCCCAAGTGAACAGACATTGGTTGAGAACTATGAAGCACGCCCTTCTCTCCCCCACTACAAAAGCCCGTTGATGGAAGTCAAACTCAGTTGGGACTGGTGTCTATACGTTTTAAAGGGCTAATTTCAACGTGGAGGTGATGATCGCCACGCTGGAAGGATGAATTTCGACAAGACCAGACAGAATACAGCACGATCTGAGTATGGCAACTTGGTATGAACTTTGAACTCTTATTCACTAAGGAAGTGATACATCCTAGGAGTCGAGTTATCAGTTGCTGTTTCCTGAAGTCCACAATCATCTCCTTTGTTTTGTTGACATTGAGTGTGAGGTTATTTTCCTGACACATGTAAATTGCATTTCTAAAATCAAAATGAGCGGTTGTTAGAGTGCTAAATGTCCATATTTACGTTGAAATATTCAACCTTCTGTAGTATGTAATGAATCCACTGAATCCGCTCTTGAACTGTCCCCTCCCCTTTCCTTTGTCTACCAAGCCTTCATATCGGCTTAGCCCACTACGGATTATTCTATCATGTCAGTAACTAATATATGACCTATTGGGGGTGTGTTTATGTAATTCTGTGATTGAGTTAGTCAGTAAATAAATAATTAAACCAATTTCTATATCGCTGATTCATGATCTGCAGGTTCATGCAGATATCCAAGGGTTTTCGACATTCAGAACATGACTGATGAGGTAATAAAACATTAATAGAAGATTGTAATCAATAAGATATGAAAATATCTGAAGAGTTACATTCGGGAAATTGACACTCTATAAACAACATTTTCCGTGGTGTCCAGACTTCCTAGTTAATTACTATTCTATGATTCGTTGAATGACGGAATAATTACAGATAGAGAATTGATAAAATACAGTCTTCACATTTAATGATAGTCAGCGCTACGACACATGATACTCTACCTCAGGCGAGCAAAACCTTGAGACTTCCTTAGATATCGCACACTAACTCTTGTTTACAAATATACATAGGCAGCCACCCCTTGTCTTCCCAGAGGCCGCTGTTCTATACTGCCGAAAAAGCTTACAACCTGCCAGCTGTATGTTAATCATGTCTTCGTTCAGCCACGACTCGGTGAAACATAACTTCTTACAGTTTTTAATGTCCTGTTGGTAGGATATGGAGTTGAAGTCGGAAGTTACATACACCTTAGCCAAATATATTTAAACTCAGTTTTTCACAATTCCTGACATTTAATCCTCGTAAGAATACCCTGTCAAAGGTCAGTTAGGATCACCACTTTATTTTAAGAATGTGAAATGTCAGAATAATAGTCGAGAGAATGATTTACTTCAGCTTTAATTTCTTTCATCACATTCCCAGTGGGTCAGAAGTTGACATACACTCAATTAGTATTTGGTAGCATTGCCTTTAAATTGTTTAACTTGGGTAAAAGGTTTCAGATAGCCTTCCACAAGCTTCCCACAATAAGTTGGGTGAATTTTGGGCCATTCCTCCTGACAGAGCTGGTGTAACTGAGTCAGGTTTGTGGGCCTCCTTGCTCGCACACGCTTTTTCAGTTCTGCCCACAAATTCTCTATAGGATTTTAGGTCAGGGCTTTGTGATGGCCACTCCAATACCTTGACTTTGTTGTCCTTAAGCCATTTTGCCACAACTCTGGAAGTATGCTTGGGGTCATTGTCCATTTGGAAGATCCATTTGCGACCAAGATTTAACTTCCTGACTGATGTCTTGAGATGTTGCTTCAATATATCCACCTCATTTTCCATCCTCTTGATGCCACCTATTTTGTGAAGTGCACCAGTCCCTCCTGCAGCAAAGCACCTGCACAACATGATACTGCCACCCCCATGCTTCACGGTTGGGATGGTGTTCTTCGGCTTGCAAGCCTCCCCCTTTTTCCTCCAAACATAACGATGGTCATTATGGCCAAACAGTTATATTTTTGTTTCATCAGACCATAGGACAGTTCTCCAAAAAGTATGATCTTTGTCCCCATGTGCAGTTGCAAACCGTAATCTGGCTTTTTTATGGTGGTTTTGGAGCAGTGGCTTCTTCCTTGCTGAGCAGCCTTTCAGGTTATGCCGATATAGGACACGTTTTACTCTGGATATAGATACTTTTGTACCTGTTTCCTCCTTCATCTTCACAAGGTCCTTTGCTGTTGTTCTGGGATTGATTTGCACTTTTTACACCAAAGCACGTTCATCTCTAGGAGACAGAAGGCGTCTCCTTCCTGAGCGGTATGACGGCTGCGTGGTCCCATGGTGTTTATACTTGCGTACATTTGTTTGTACAGATGAACGTGGTACCTTCAAGGCATTTTGAAATTGCTCCCAAGGATGAACCAGACTTGTGGAGGTCTACAATTGTTGAGGTCTTGGCTGATTTCTTTTTGAAGGTAGGCCTTGAAATACATCCACAGGTACACCTCCAATTGACTCAAATTATGTCAATTAGCCTATCAGAAGCTTCTAAAGCCATGACATGTTTGAAGGCACAGTCAGCTTAGTGTATGTAATCTTCTGACCCACTGGAATTGTGATACAGTGAATAAGTGAAATAATCTGTCTGTAAACAACTGTTGTAAAAATGACTTGTGTCATGCACAAAGTAGATGTCCTAACCGACTTGCCAAAACTATAGTTTGGTAACCTGTTATGGATAGGGGGCAGTATTTTCACGGCCGGATAAAAAACGTACCCGGGTTCATCTGATTATTACTCCTGCCCAGAAACTACAATATGCATATAATTATTAGCTTTGGATAGAAAACACTCCAAAGTTTCTAAAACTGTTTGAATGGTGTCTGTGAGTATAACAGAACTCATTTGGCAGGCCAAAACCTGAGAAGATTCTGTACAGGAAGTTCCCTGTCTGACCATTTCTTGGCCTTCTTGATCATCTCTAACCAAAACAGGGGATCTCTGGCATGACGTGACATTTTCTAACGCTCCCATAGGCTCACAGAAGGCGGCAAAAAGCTGAATGGTGGCTTTGCAGGCCCTGGCTGAAAAACATTAGCGCATTTTGATAGTGGTCGATCAGAGTACAATGAGACTGAGGCGCGTGCACAAGTCGACTCCATGTTTACTTTCTCTCTCTTTGAACGAAATCAACCACTCCCGGTCGGAATATTATCGCTTTTTTACGAGAAAAATGGCATAAAAATTGATTTTAAACAGCGGTTGACATGCTTCGAAGTATGGTAATGTAATATTTAGAATTTTTTTGTCACGAAACGCGTCGGGCGCGTAACCCTTCGTCACCCTTGGATAGTGTCTTGAACGCACGAACAAAACGCCGCTATTTGGATAAAACTATGGATTATTTGGAACCAAACCAACATTTGTTATTGAAGTAGAAGTCCTGGGAGTGCATTCTGATGAAGAACAGGAAAGGTAATCAAACTTTTCTAATAGTAAATCGGAGTTTGGTGAGGATCAAACTTGGTGGGTGTCAAAATAGCTAGCCTGTGATGGCGTGCTATCTACTCAGAATATTGCAAAATGTGCTTTCACCGAAAAGCTATTTTAAAATCGGACATAGCGAGTACATAACGGAGTTCTGTATCTATAATTCTTAAAATAATTGTTGTTTTTTGTGAACGTTTATCGTGAGTAATTTAGTAAATTCTAGTTACTGGGCAGGAGTAGTAACCAGATTAAATTGGGTACGTTTTTTATCCGGCCGTGTAAATACTGCCCCCTAGCCCTAACAGGTTAAACCCCCTAGAGTCGATGTCCGTGCGCTAGCGGAAATCAAATTAGCATAATAAAACAAATAAAACCCATTAAAATCCATCAGTTTAATCTAGATATGTTTTTTGCATTGTCTGCGTCTCAATCCACCTCTTCTGCTGATGTCGCCCTTCCGCATTTGCAGTGAAAGGTGGTAGTGCTAGAGCGGTGTTTGTCAGGCCATGAGACTTCCCAAAAACATCTGTAGCATCCGAACGGTTTAGTCTACAAACTTTTATGACCCCTCTATGGAAAGATGATTGAATTATGTGATATTTGACTATTCTATGCATTCATAGACTACATCATCTGAGTGATCTAACCAAATACACTGCTCAAAAAATAAAGGGAACACTTAAACAAAACAATGTAACTCCAAGTCAATCACACTTCTGTGAAATCAAACTGTCCACTTAGGAAGCAACACTGATTGACAATAAATTTCACATGCTGTTGTGCAAATGGAATAGACAACAGGTGGAAATTATAGGCAATAAGCAAGACACCCCCAATAAAGGAGTGGTTGAGCAGGTGGTGACCACAGACCACTTCTCAGTTCCTATGCTTCCTGGCTGATGTTTTAGTCACTTTTAAATGCTGGCGGTGCTTTCACTCTAGTGGTAGCATGAGACGGAGTCTACAACCCACACAAGTGGCTCAGGTAGTGCAGCTCATCCAGTATGGCACATCAATGCGAGCTGTGGCAAGAAGGTTTGCTGTGTCTGTCAGCGTAGTGTCCAGAGCATGGAGGCGCTACCAGGAGACAGGCCAGTACATCAGGAGACGTGGAGGAGGCCGTAGGAGGGCAACAACCCAGCAGCAGGACCGCTACCTCCGCCTTTGTGCAAGGAGGAGCAGGAGGAGCACTGCCAGAGCCCTGCAAAATGACCTCCAGCAGGCCACAAATGTGCATGTGTCTGCTCAAACGGTCAGAAACAGACTCCATGAGGGTGGTATGAGGGCCCGACGTCCACAGGTGGGGGTTGTGCTTACAGCCCAACACCGTGCAGGACGTTTGGCATTTGCCAGAGAACACCAAGATTGGCAAATTCGCAACTGGCGCCCTGTGCTCTTCACAGATGAAAGCAGGTTCACACTGAGCACATGTGACAGATGTGACAGTCTGGAGACGCCGTGGAGAACGTTCTGCTGCCTGCAACATCCTCCAGCATGACCGGTTTGGCGGTGGGTCAGTCATGGTGTGAGGTGGCATTTATTTGGGGGGCCGCACAGACCTCCATGTGCTCGCCAGAGGTAGCCTGACTGCCATTAGGTTCCGAGATGAGATCCTCAGACCCCTTGTGAGACCATATGCTGGTGCGGTTGGCCCTGTGTTCCTCCTAATGCAAGACAATGCTAGACCTCATGTGGCTGGAGTGTGTCAGCAGTTCCTGCAAGAGGAAGGCATTGATGCTATGGACTGGCCCGCCCGTTCCCCAGACCTGAATCCAATTGAGCACATCTGGGACATCATGTCTTGCTCCATCCACCAATGCCACATTGCACCACAGACTGTCCAGGAGTTGGCGGATGCTTTAGTCCAGGTCTGTGAGGAGATCCCTCAGGAGACCATCCACCACCTCATCAGGAGCATGCCCAGGCGTTGTAGGGAGGTCATACAGGCACGTGGAGGCCACACACACTACTGAGCCTCATTTTGACTTGTTTTAAGGACATTACATCAAAGTTGGATCAGCCTGTAGTGTGGTTTTCCACTTTAATTTTGAGTGTGACTCCAAATCCAGACCTCCATGGGTTGATAAATTGGATTTCCATTGATTATTTTTGTGTGATTTTGTTGTCAGCACATTCAACTATGTAAAGAAAAAAGTATTTAATAAGATTATTTCTTTCATTCAGATCTAGGATGTGTTGTTTAAGTGTTCTTTATTTTTTTGAGCAGTGTATAATTATCTAAAAGAAGAATACAATTTCACCAATTCTATCTTTGACTTACTGAGTCTGGCTTTTAGATGAATGTTTTCCTAATTTACACAGACAAAGTACATAGCAAAAAAGCTAGCTAGTTCACTTGCTGAAGTTAGCCTAGGTAATGTTGTTAGCTAGCCCAGATAACTTAAATGGCTAGCTACCCACCATCATATAATGACAATGACGTGCTAGCCACAATAATGCTATTATCATTGGGCGGTGGTTAGCCAGCTTGCTAACTTAGCTGCAAGGATAGCTAGCTAACATTGACATGCTAGCAGGCACTAGACAACTAGGCTACTAGCTGTTAAAGCCATCAATAGCTACATTTTTATAATTTATAGCTGTTTATCTTACCTGTACATGTTTCCTCAAGTTTGAGGCAGAGTTTTGTAGGAAGCCACCTCCACCATCCTGGCTAAGCAGCTTGAATTGCATGATTGCATTGTCACCTCTCTTGTTCTTAAAAGGAGAACTGGTGACTGAAAAGGGGCATGGGATTTTCCTCTTCTTTAGAAGACACAGACACTGGGTCTGTGTCTGGATTGTCTCCTGACTCTCCATTGTTATTCACACACCGCTTTGATAAAAAGCCTTTCCTCGCTTTCATAAATCGTCTCCCTAACTACGTTCTATTTGCAGTTTTGGAAATCTTATGACCATCATCATTCCGTTTGTGTGCACAGCTAGATTTGATTGGCCTGTTGTGTGCGTAATGTGAGAAATTAGATTTTATTGGTCACTGACTAAACAACAATGAACAGATTTTTCTGGCTCCTGTAAAGTTTCCGTGCCATCATGATCTACTATGTGTAATGGCATTCGTATAGAGGGGAACAATGCATGGCATGTTGAGTGCTCATGATTATTATTTAATGAAAAAATGAAACACTTTACAAAGGAACAAAAATGACAGCAAACATTTCTGTCAGGCAACAACCACAAAACGGAAAACAACTACCCACAAAACACCATAGAAAAACCCCAACTTAAATATGATCTCCAGCTGCCTCTAATTGGAGATCATCCCAAAACTCAACATAGAAATAGAAAAACAAGAACTAAACATAGAAACAACATATAGACTGCCCACCCATATCACACCCTTGACCTAACTACACAGAGAAAAAACAGTTCTCATAGGTCAGAGCGTGACACTATGAGGATAGCCTACAACATTACACTCTGTAGCTGAATGTTTTAAAAAGGTAGCAAAGTATAAAACTTAATTGAAAACATACTTAAGTAAAAGTAAAAATACTCAGAAAAGCTACTCAGTTACAGTAACAAGAGTATTTGTAATTCGTTACTTCCATCACTGTCATTTTGGACGTGTGCATGGATTTTTCTTCCATGGCAATTGTTAATGTACAGCATATCCATTGTTTGTCAGTGTTAATGATTATAGAGATGTGTTCATAGTTCATACCAGCCTTATCTGGAATAATATTTTTGATTTGATTTTCATCTAAGAATTGATAAGCAAGAGATAGAGATTAGCAAGATAATGATGATAGAAAGAGCTAAAGAGAGGTGAGCCCAGTAAAAATATGAATGTGTAAAAAATATTTGAAAAGCAGTTGGGGAACATTCTGAGCGTTTGTCCTTTTTGTTGCTATCCTAAAGTAAAGATCCAAAAAGACAAAAACAAAGTGTTGGCATAAAGTCTTAGCTTGACAACAAGAACTGCAAAGACAATGTCGGCAAAGAATAACATATATTTGTAATGCTCTGTTGATTTGAATGGGAAGCAGAGCTCTAGCAAAGCCATCAACAGAGCACATTCTCTGTTCTTTTGTGTTCCAAAAGGAGATTCTTAGTTGCGGTTTTGCAGTAGCACTCAGGTGTATAGGCTAAGCTCCACTAGCTAGAAGATAAGAAAAGAGGATCAATGCAGGTGAAATGGAAGGATAGAAAACATTTTCTATTTCTTCATATGCAAAACGCTGAGTGAATGGCCTTCCAAGGACATTTATCAGAGGTGAATGGCACCTCGCGGAGGAGGAAATCATTTGCCATGACTTAGCCAAGACCGAGAACATCTGAAAATATATTCAGAATCGAGAAACAAACAAATGCAGGTAAAAAGTGTATTGCAGGGTAGTAGAAAGTGATGCAAACCAAACCATCTCCAGACACATCTGTATAGATTTGTCATCTGTACAGATGTAATATTTTTAGTGGCCCATCACATTACATTTTGGGTAGATAGTACTCAGACATCAACATAGTGTTTTCAGTAATAACTATTACCGATCATTAACTTTTTAATCCCACCCCTCTGCTACTCTCAGCCCATCCCACCTACAGTATCTCCGTAGACGCAGTGACGACCTGTCATTCATTGCAGGAGGGGCAGAGCCTGTTTTGATCCCCAGATTCTTTGCAAAAAATAAATAATAATAATAATATTTGGGGGGTTGCCTGTTTGGTATGTTATTTTGGCATTAATACGTGTCACATATCAGTTTGCAAACAATGTAAAAAATAAATGAATCATTGCGTTAATAAAGCCTCCATACAAACATGGTCTCTTTTTTGCTTTCTTGAGTAAGGCAAATTCAAAATGCAGGTGTTTCAGCCTAACTTATTGCTTTCTGTGGTGGTGCGGCAGCCAGCGAAAAATACAGAGTGTAGGGGTTGGTAGTGTTCTCTAGTTGTGCCGCGATTGACTCAGTGTTCTGTCACTCATGGGGATGCTACATCACTGCCAAATCTAAGGGTAGAGCTCGAAATTCAAGCCCCTTGGGTGCTGCCATATTAGCCATATACATTAGAAGTACCCATCCAAGAATGCTCAAGGTAATTGGCCTTAGGGAAAATGACGTCAAATCACGTTATATCTACAGTAGCTTTGATTGGACTGATCATGTCAACATCATACTATCAAAGTCTTAGCTAGCAGTCATCATGAATCAAGTTGACAATCTACTGGCAAATCTTTTTTTAGACCCCCTTTTTCTCCCCAATTTTGTGGTATCCAATTGTTAGTAGTTACTGTCTCGTCTCATCGCTACAACTCCTGCATGGACTCGGGAGAGGCGAAGGTCAAGAGCCATGCGTCCTTCGAAATACAACCCAACCAAGCTGCACTGCTTCTTAACACAGCGCACATCTAACCCGGAAGCCAGCCACACCAATGTGTCGGAGGAAACACCGTACACCTAGCGACCTGATCAGCGTGCACTGCGAAAGGCCTGCCAAAGGAGTTGCTAGTGCGCGATGAGACAAGGATATCCCTGCCGGGCCAAACTCTCCCTAATCCAGACGACGCTAGGCCAATTGTGCGCCGCCCCATGGGCCTCCCGATCGCTTCCGGCTGCGACAGAGCCTGGGCTCGAACCCAGAGTCTCTGGTGGCACTGCTAGCACTGCGATGCAGTGCCTTAGACTACTGCTCCACCCGGGAGGCCCGGCAAATCATTTTTAATCCTTGTCACTAGGATTAACATAGAAATCACCATGCTGAAATCGCTGGAAATCGCAAATTCAACAATGAGTGGTTTGGAAGGAATCAGTGGCTAACTGCAAGCATTGCAAAGCAATCACTAGCCTGCTATTCAGTGGAGTTGATGTGTGGTCCCAATTCTCGGTTTAAGGTTTAAGGTATAAAATTATAAACATTCAACATTGGCTATGACGTCAATCCAGCATGATTTTTGCCGTGCTCAAAACAACTGGAAACTCAGAACTGGGAAATCTGACTTCAGTGAGTTCAAGACAACTCAGGAAAAAACGATCTCCGACTGGGAAAATAAGTTTTGAACAGTCATCCAACTCGGAATTGTAAGTTGGGAACTCTGGTCTTTTTCTTGAGCTATGGCCTGAAGATCACTGACGTCATCATGATTCAAGCCTTTTTTCTGAATTCCCAGTTGTCTTCAAAGCACCATAAATCTAAAGAATGCCAGACTTTGATGACAAAGTTTGATGACAAAATTTGACCACGACGGACCACTGCACCACCTTCCTGTTCAAGTGAGCACAGCACAACAAGGTCCAAAAATGTATTGTATGCTGCTGCATAAATGATGTAATATGCCAAGGAGATATCTATACTGTAGCTAAGAAAGTAATACTAAGTGTATGTTGTGTAGTAAGCTGTTAGTTACCCATGTGCGTCACCCTATTCATTTGGTCTATTTCCCCCCTCTTAATATTGCCTACAGTTATGACTTGGTGGTGCACATGTAGCCTATAACCTGTTTTAGAGAAATGTAATCATTGAATATTATAAGAGCTTTCATTGCTGCTTATATGCCCCCTTTATTTATCCTACGGTTTTGACTTGGTGTACAGGGAGAACACTGCAAGAATGGAATTCTGTCGCTGTACATTTCAAAAGTGCTGAACAAATATTTATTTTGACTACGTCCGTCTTAGCTCACTCATTAATGTCTTAATTGAAATTTCGGATTGCCTGGTATCCGCTCATTGTCCACTTATGACATAGTTTGTACATCCACATTTTTTAAGCAATTCAGCCATATCAGCTATGTTTGATGCTGAATGAACTGTTTCGCTGCCAGACAAGGCTCCGCTGATAACCAGGTGTAGCAGTGGTAAGGTGTTGGGACTGTTGTTGGAACAGCTTTAGGTAGGCCCTAACAGTTTGTGGGCACTGTTTGCCACCTTTATAGTGCAATTCATGTATTGTTTAGTGTTGTGTTCTGTAGTGGCTTTGCTGGCATGCATCCCCAATTTGTTTGTTTTGTTTGCCCCACCAAGATTTACATGCTACAATCTTCTTTTGAATACCCCCTGCCTTATACAATACATGACCAAAGGTATGTGGACACCTGCTTGTCAAACATCTGATTCCAAAATCATGGGCATTAATATGGTCCCCCCTTTGCTGCTATAACAACCTCTACTCTCCTAGGAAGGCTTTCCTCTAAGTGTTGGAACATTGCTGCGGGGCCTTGCTTCCATTCAGCCACTAGAGTATTAGTGAAGTCAAGCACTGATCTTGGGTGAGTAGGCCTGGCTCGCAATCGGCCTTCCAATTCATCCCAAAGGTGGTCGATGGGGTTGAGTTTAGGGCTCTGTGCAGGCCAGTCAAGTTCTTCCACCCCGATCTCGACAAACTATTTCTGTATGGGCCTCGCTTTGTCCACGGGGCATTGTCATGCTGAAACAGAAAAGGGCCTTCCCCAAACTGTTGCCACAAAGTTGGAAGCACAGAATCATCTAGAATGTCACTGTATGCTGTAGAGTTAACATTTCCTCTCACTGGAACTAAGGGGCCTAGCCCGAACCATGAAAAACAGCCCCAGATCATTATTATTGCATTGAGGCAAGTGGTGAAGTGTGATTCACCACTCTAGGGAACGCGTTTCCACTTCTACAGAGTCCAATGGTGATGGGCTTTACTCCAGCCAACGCTTAGCATTGCACATGGTGATCTTAGGCTGGTGTGCAGCAGCTCGGCCGTGAAAACCCATTTCATGAAGCTCCCGACGAACAGTTCTTGTGCTGACGTTACCTCCAGAGGCAGTTTGGAACTCGGTCGTGAGTGTTGCAATCAAGGACAGATGATTTCAGAACTCGGCGGTCCCAAGCTTGTGTGGCCAACCACTTCGCGGCTGAGCCGTTCTTCCTGCAAGATGTTTCTACATCACAATAACAGCTCTAGCAGGGCAGAATTAGGAAAGGTGGTATGCTATGACGGTGGCACATTGAAAGTCACTGAGCTCTTCAGTAAGGCCATTCTACTGCCAATGTTTTCCTATGGAGATTGTATGGCTGTGCTCTCAATTTTATACACCTATTAGCAACGGGTGTGGCTGAAATAGTCAAATCCACATACGTTTGTATATGTAGTGTATTTTTTAACTGTGCTGAATTTTGGACCCTTCTAATCATATAGTATCAACAGATTGGAAGTTAATGATGACTTTTTCCTATTATCAGATTGTTGATTGATTGACTATGGCTTTCAAAATTGCTTGCTTTTCGCACGGAAAGCTTTCAGAATGTATAATGTAGCCCTTTCCTGCAATCAGTTGACCCAGTGGCCTCATTGGTGCAATGTAATTAATATGTTTCATAATTTCAATATGAATAAAGATTATTTAAATCAAAATCTAATTGTATTGGTCACATACACATATTTAGCAGATGTTATTGCGGGTGTACCGAAATGCTTGTGATCCTAGCTCCAACAGTGCAGTAGTATCTAACAATACACAAATCTAAAAATAAAATAATGGAATAAAGAAATATATACATATTAGGACGAGCAATGTCGGAGTGGCATTGAGTAAAATATAGTAGAATAGAATACAGTATATATATATGAGGTGAGTAAAGCAGTATGTAAACATTATTAAAGTGACTAGTGTTCCATTATTAAACTGGCCAGTGATTCCATGTCTATATAGGGCAGCAGCCTCTAAGGTGCAGGGTTGAGTAGCTGGGTGGTAGCCGGCTAGTGATGGCTATTTATTAACAGTCTGATGGCTTTGAGATATAAACTGTTTTTCAGTATCTCGGTCCCAGCTTTGACGCACCTGTACTGACCTCACCTTCTGGATGATAACGGAGTGAACAGGCCGTGGCTCGGGTGGTTGATGTCCTTGATGATCTTTTTGGCCTTCCTGTGACATCGGGTGCTGTAGGTGTCCTGGAAGGCTGGCAGTGTGCCCCCGGTGATGCGTTGGGCAGACCGTACCACCTCTGGAGAGCCCTGGGGTTAAGGTCGGTGCAGTTATCGTACCAGGCGGTGATACAGCCTGACAGGATGCTCTCAATTGTAAGTCTGTAAAAGTTTCTGAGGGTCTTAGGGGCCAAGCCAAATTTGTTCAGCCTCTTGAGGTTGAAGAGGCACTGTTGCACCTTTACCACACTGTCTGTGTGGGTGGACCATTTCAGATCGTCAGTGATGTGTATGCAGAAGAATTTGAAGCTTTACACCTTCTCTACTGCATTCCCGTTGATGTGGATTGGGGGGTGCTCCCTCTGCTGATTCCTGAAGTCCACGATGAGCTCCTTCGTTTTTGTTGACGTTGAGGGAGAGGTTATTTTCCTGGCACCACTCCACCAGGGCCCTCACCTCCTCCCTGTGGGCTGTCTCATCATTGTTGGTAATCAGGCTTACTACTGTTGTGCAATCTGAAAACGTAATGATTGAGTTGGAGGCGTGCGTGGCCAGTCATGGGTGAACAGAGAGTACAGGAGGGGGCTGAAAAACCCGTTGAAAATCCAGTTTTTCTATGTTTTGTTATATTTCAGTCTTCTGTGATGTACAGTGCATTCAGAAAGTATTCAGACCCCTTCACCTTTTTCACATTTTGTTATGTTACAGTCTTATTCTAAAATGGATAAAAAAATATATAGAATTCATCAATCTGCACACAATTCCCCATAATGACAAAGCAAAACATTTTTTTTAAATGCACTGTATATAAAGTGGAATATTTACATGTTGGTATACAAAGCACTCTGTGAACGTCACAGGGTCCAGTTCCTTATAGTCCCAGAAAGCCAAATCTACCTACCGCCTACCTACCGCCACCACTCTGTAAATGAAACTAACTTGAAGTGTCAGGTTTCACACCAAACATTTGCATAGGGACTGACATGTCACATTTTATGTCCTATAGAGACAAATAATCGATTTGCTCCCCCTCTGATTGACGGAGCCCAAACAGGGAGACGGCATATGAAAAGTGACATTCTAGCGATTTCAGCAATCGTGGTCTCATCTCGCTGAGATATTCTCAGCTGGATTTAGAGCTCAACATGAAAAATACAAGCCGAAGTTGAAACGAGTCTGCAGACATTCGAATTGTCTGCATCACTCAAAGGAGGCTTGGCATACAATGCTCTGTCAGTTATATGAAATGAGGCCAGATTTGTACCGTCACTAAATATGATCATATTTATTTTACAGTTATAAGAAAAGGGGAAATCTTCAAGTAAGTTGTTTATAATTTGATTCTTACTATATTTAGAAAGCATTAAAGTAATTTCAAACCCTGTTTTTTTATATTTTAATTATATATTTACTATGTACTTGAGCTTGTGTCCTCATAAGTGAGTACACCTCAGCAATTTATAATGATTTTTACCTGGATATTGAATTCCAAACCTTTCTAGAACTATGCAGCATTACTAGTAATTTTTTAGTGACATCTCATGAAAAATAATTACTTTTGGTTATGTCTGTTTAGGCGGAAATACACATTTTGACACAACGTTCAAGATCCTTGCTTTGTGTTTTATTGCCTGTTATTGTTGGCTAGAAGAGCAATAAAGTGCTGCACTGTATAGTAAACAAATGTAAATGAGCATAATTGTACATGCATACACTGTCTGAATGATCACAGGCTAAGAGAGAGGATCATGGCGAGTTCAGAACTGTAGTATAGACACCCCTGGGTTGCTGATATGCACCAGGAATCATTATTGAGAGGATATTCCAAATGCTCAGACGAAAGAAGACTTTGTACTAGACAATGGACATTGAGGAGGTCCTTTTTGGTCTGTATTGCTCTCAGGTTGTCAAGACAGCATATACAGTGAGGGAAAAAAGTATTTGATCCCCTGCTGATTTTGTACGTTTGCCCGCTGACAAAGAAATTATCAATCTATAATTTTAATGGAAGGTTTATTTGAACAGTGAGAGACAGAATAACAACAAAAAAATTAAGACAAATGCATGTCAAAAATGTTATAAATTGATTTGCATTTTAATGAGGGAAATAAGTATTTGACCCCCTCTCAATCAGAAAGATTTCTGGCTCCCAGGTGTCTTTTATACAGCTAACGAGCAGAGATTAGGAGCACACTCTTAAAGGGAGTGCTCCTAATCTCAGTTTGTTACCTGTATAAAAGACACCTGTCCACAGAAGCAATCAATCAGATTCCGAACTCTCCACCATAGCCAAGACCAAAGAGCTCTCCAAGGATGTCAGGGACAAGATTGTAGACCTACACAAGGCTGGAATGAACTACAAGACCATCGCCAAGCAGCTTCGTGAGAAGGTGACAACAGTTGGTGCGATTGTTCGCAAATGGAAGAAACACAAAACTGTCAATCTCCCTCGGCCTGGGGCTCCATGCAAGACCTCACCTCGTGGAGTTGTAATGATCATGAGAACGGTGAGGAATCAGCCCAGAACTACACGGGAGGATCTTGTCAATGATCACAAGGCACCTGGGACCATAGTCACCAAGACAACAATTGGTAACACACTACGCCGTGAAGGACTGAAATTGTGCAGCGCCCGCAAAGGTCCCCCTGCTCAAGAAAGCACATATACATGCCAGTCTGAAGTTTTCCAATGAACATCTGAATGATTCAGAGGACAACTGGGTGAATGTGTTGTGGTCAGATGAGACCAAAATGGAGCTCTTTGGCATCAACTCAACTCGCCATGTTTGGAGGAGGAGGAATGCTGCCTATGACCCCAAGAACACCACCCCCACCGTCAAACATGGAGGTGGAAACATTATGCTTTGGGGGTGTTTTTCTGCTAAGGGGACAGGACAACTTCACCGCATCAAAGGGACGATGGGCGGGACCATGTACCGTCAAATCTTGGGTGAGAACCTCCTTTCCTCAGCCAGGGCATTGAAAATCGGTCGTGGATGGGTATTCCAGCATGACAATGACCCAAAACACACGGCCAAGGCAACAAAGGAGTGGCTCAAGAAGATACACATTAAGGTCCTGGAGTGGCCTCGCCAGTCTCCAGACCTTAACCTGTTTGGGATAGGGGGCAGTATTTTCACGGCCGGATAAAAAACATACCCGATTTAATCTGGTTACTACTCCTGCCCAGAAACTAGAATATGCATACAATTAGTAGATGTGGATAGAAAACACTCTATAGTTTCTAAAACTGTTTGAATGGTGTCTGTGAGTATAACAGAACTCATATGGCAGGCCAAAACCTGAGAAGATTCCATACAGGAAGTGCCCGGTCTGACAATTTGTTCTCCTTCTGTGGCATCTCTATCAAAAATACAGCATCTGTGCTGTAAATTGACATTTTCTAAGGCTTCCATTGGCTCTCAGAAGGCGCCAGAAAGTGTAATGGGGTGTCTGCAGTCTCTGGGCGAAAAACAGCAGGAGTATTTGTGAGTGGTCAGGCTGGGAACAGTGACACTTGAGATGCGCATCCACGAGACGACTCCATTTTTTTCTTTCAGCCTTTGAATGAATACAATGTCGCCCGGTTTGAATATTATCGCTATTTTATGACAAAAATAGCATAAAAATTGATTTTAAACAGCGTTTGACATGCTTCTAAGTACGGTAATGGAATATTTTGACTTTTTTCTCACGAAATGCGCTCGCGCGTCACCTTTCGGATTGTGACCTGAACGCACAAACAAAACGGAGGTATTTGAATATAAGTATGGATTTTTTGGAACCAAAAGAACATTTGTTGTTGAAGTAGAAGTCCTGGGAGTGCATTCTAATGAAGAACAGCAAAGGTAATCCAATTTTTCTTATAGTCAATCTGAGTTTGGTGAGGGCCAAACTTGGTGGGTGTCAAATTAGCTAGCCATGATGGCCGGGCTATCTACTCAGAATATTGCAAAATATGCTTTCGCCGAAAAGCTATTTTAAAATCTGACACCGCGATTGCATAAAAGAGTTCTGTATCTATAATTCTTAAAATAATTGTTATGTTTTTTGTGAACGTTTATCGTGAGTAATTTAGTAAATTCACCGGAAGTTTTCGGTGGGTATGCTAGTTCTGAACATCACATGCTAATGTAAAAAGCTGTTTTTTGATATAAATATGAACTTGATTGAACAAAACATGCATGTATTGTATAACATCATGTCCTAGGAGTGTCATCTGATGAAGATCATCATAGGTTAGTGCTGCATTTAGCTGTGGTTTTGGTTTTTGTGACATATATGCTTGCTTTGAAAATGGCCGTGTGATTATTTTTGGCAGGGTACTCTCCTGACATAATCTAATGTTTTGCTTTCGTTGTAAAGCCTTTTTGAAATTGGACAATGTGGTTAGATTAACGAGAGTCTTGTCTTTAAAATGGTGTAAAATAGTCATATGTTTGAGAAATTGAAGTTATAGCATTTTTGAGGTATTTGTATTTCGCGCCACGCTCTACCATTGGATAGCGTGGCGCTAGCGGAACGTCTGTCCCTAACATTAATCCCATAGAAAATCTGTGGTGGGAGCTGAAGGTTCGAGTTGCCAAACGTCAGCCTCGAAACCTTAATGACTTGGAGAAGATCTGCAAAGAGGTGGCCAACTACAAGAAATGTCTGACCTCTGATTGCCAACAGGGGTTTTGCCACCAAGTACTAAGTCATGTTTTGCAGAGGGGTCAAATACTTATTTCCCTCATTAAAATGCAAATCATTTTATAACATTTTTCACATGCGTTTTTCTGGATTTTTTTGTTGTTATTCTGTCTCTCACTGTTCACATAAACCTACCATTAAAATTATAGACTGATAATTTCTTTGTCAGTGGGCAAACGTACAAAATCAGCAGGGGATCAAATACTTTTTTCCCTCACTGTATGTAGGCATGTCTACAGAATAACAGTGCAGCAATCATAGAAGAGTACAGTTCCTAACAGTAGCATGATCAGCTTTATTTCTTACCTTTTCTTTCTTTGCTTTTGGGAACTTGGCCCCACTCCTCTGTACCTGAATGTACCAACAAGGGCTCTGTAGAGGAGAGTCAATTTTCAGTCCTCATATTGCTGTGCTGCCCTGTGCCTGCTTGATTGACAGGCCAATGTGAGAGTGGCATATAGGCCCTGTCTCGCCCCCGGACGATCTGCCAATCAGGGCTATGGAGCCAGAGAACCCTGCTGTTTTCACTGGGCATAAAGCTGCCTGTTTATCCTGGGTGGCTCAGGTGGAAGAGCATAGCACTTGCAACACCAAGGTTGTGGGTTTAATTCCCATGGCGGACCAGTATGTTAAAATGTTTGCACACACTACTGTAAATCGCGGTGGATAAGATTGTCTGCTTTTTCTGCCACTACACTCTAGCTTGACAATACTGTACATACAGTACATGACCAGCAGAAATGCCTACATTTTGTTATTGTCTTATTCTGTCATTGATTTGTGAAGCATCTGTAAAGGGGTTTAAATAGACTTTAGAAAGGTTTCAAAAAACCTTTCTAAGATAAACAGAGCATAACATGTAACTGAAGAACTTTAGATCTAAAGAGACAGCCCCTCATAATGGTAAGACCGTGAAGTAGAGCTGGAGTTAGTCAAAATCTCAGTATTGACTTCAAATGCCTTATTGAAATACATTACATAATTGTATAGCATGAACGATTTGAGAGTCACAATTATGGGGCCTTTTGGGGCGTTCATTAGGACTCAGTGAACACCTGAAGGACGGGTTCAGAGAGTAGACCTTGGAAATGGCTGCTCTCCCATTTCAGCCTGTCTAGACTGTCCCCTTGCATTATTGCCAGCATCTCTACAGAGGGCGCCAGAAAGGGAGCTGCATTGACATTAAATATTAACACTGTTTTCAGGAATCGGTCAATGTGGCAGGGGAAATGGAAGGTGTAGGGTAAAATGATGTGTCCTCCTTTTTTAGGTTTGGGAAGTTTTAAAGTGGCTCTATTTCTGTACACTGAAATGGAGACTGTGCAGAACGATTTTCTTGCATTACCCAGAGGTTTCATAGATCAAACTGGATAAATGTTTTTGATGGCACACTATGTTCTTTGTTTATATACTTTGTGTGACTTGAAAGGGCTTTCATTGAAATAAACTCCAGGATAGTAAATCTTTAGAAAGGAATAATATGTGTGTGTGAGTGTGTCTACGCATGTGCCTATGTGGGTGCTTGCTTGGGTGCATTTGTATTTGGGGTAGAGACGTCCCTGACCCTACATGACTCTTTGCTAGAATGGATTAGATAGGAGCCACCGACACTAGACACCCCCCCCATAACCCTCCCTTTTTTGTTTCAGGTTTTCTTTGGGGGGGGGGGTACTGTCACATCCTGACCATAGAAAGCTCTTATTTTCTATGATAGAGTATGTCAGGGCATGACTGGGGGTTTATCTAGTTATTATTTTCTATGTGGGGTTCTAGTTTAGTTTTTCTATGTTTGGGTGATTTGTATGATTCCCAAATAGAGACCATCGCTGGTAATCGTTGTCTCTAATTGGGGATCATACTTAAAACCTGTTGAGGCCAGGGGGCAGGATCTTATCCCGGTATTGGGATTCATTGTCATGTGACCATGGCGGGGAATTCAAAACTGCAAGAGTAATCATTTCAAATAATCAAATAATCAACTATTTTCCTCCATTTGAAAGATATATCTCCTAAATCTAACCACGCTGTCCGATTTTCATAGGCTTTACGGAGAATGCATAAAGTTAGGTTATGTGAGGAGAGTACATTGACAATAGCTGCGTGTAATGTTTAGCCATTTCAAAGAAGGGCATCAACAGACAGAAAACTAGCTAGAATTATGCACTTACCTTTGACAATCTGCATCAGATGACACTCATAGGACATTATGTTAGACAATACATGCATTTTTAGTTCCATCAAGTTCATATTTATATCCAAAAACAGCATTTACAGTCGCGGTGAAATTCAGAATTTTTTTCGGCTCGAATGCTCCCAGTGAATCCAGCATTACAAATCACGGAATTACTATTCGAAAACATTGGTAAATTATAATATTGTCATTCAAAGAATAATATATTATCATCTCGTAATTGCTACCGAATGGCCAGATCTCAAAATAACTTTACTGGGAAATCACATTTTGCTATAAACTGGGTACTATGCTAACAACATAAGCTAAGCTATAAGCTAAGCTAAGCTAAACCGTAGCATTAGCATCATCTAATATCGATAATAACATTCTAAATATCCCCTTACCTTTGATTATCTCCATCAGAAGGCGCTGCCAGCGATCCCAGGTCCAGAACAAATGTGGTTTCTTTTGACAAAGTTCAGAATTTATGTCCAAATAGTTAGCGTTCAGTAGGCTCCCACAAAATGAGGTGGGCAGTGTAAAGTCACGCCGAAAAGCTAAAAAAAACCTAGTAAATAATCTATTTATGTTTGTTCAAACATGTCAAACGTTGTTTAGCATTAATCTTTTGGTCCATTTTTAACGTGAAACATCAGTAAACATCAGTAATATTTTCACACAACCTATCAAGTGTCTATAATAAACGATTATGACAAAGACACTCTTCTCAGATTCATGCGCAGGCGCAAAAAATGAAGTGATGACGTGTCAACTTGTAAGCTTTCTAATTCGGTCTGTATTCATCACAGATGCTTCCAACAACTTTCTAAAGATCGTTGACATCTAGTGGAAGCAGTAGGAGTTGCGAACTGAATCCTTTCTCACTGTGGTATCTTTAAAACAATGACACTAAATAGTACAGTCACAAAATTCTCATTTTTTTTATCTATTTTTCACAGGTTTTTGCCTGCAATATGAGTTTTGTTATACTTACAGACACCATTCAAACTGTTTTAGAAAATTCAGAGTGTTTTCTATCCGAATGTGTTAATAATATGCATATCCTAGCTTCTGAGTTGGTGTAGGAGGCAGTTAAAAATGGGCACATATTTTTTTCAAAATTCTCAATACTGCCCCCGTGGCCCGTAGAGGTTAAGTAGCTTGTTTTTCACTTGTGGGTTATGGGATATTGTTTATGTGTAGATTCATTGTAGTCACGATTAGTTTATTCTTTTTGTTTTGTATTTTTCTAAAGTTTCACTTTCTAATAATTGTGGAACGCTACTCACGCTGCGCCTTGGTCCGATCATTATTATAACGAATGTGACAATGACAGTCTGTTACAAATCAGTCTGACAATATTTATTGACAATATTTCAATCTGAAGGAAGTATGGGTTGAAGTGACTGAAATGCACAAGAAAGGTATTGGGAAGTTCAGAAGATCATCAGGCAATAATTATGTAAACTCAGCCAAAAAAGAAACGTCCTCTCACTGTGAACTGTTTATTTTCAGCAAACTTAACATGTGTAAATATTTGTATGAACATAACAAGATTCAACAACTGAGACATAATCTGAACAAGTTCCACAGACATGTGACTAACAGAAATGGAATAATGTGTCCCTGAACAAAGGGAGGGTCAAAATCAAAAGTAACAGTCAGTAAGTACTGCAGTGCATCCCCTCCTCGTGGACTGCACCAGATTTGCCAGTTCTTGCTGTGAGATGTTACCCCACTCTTCCACCAAGGCACCTGCAAGATCCCGGGCATTTCTGGGGGGAATGGCCCTAGCCCTCACCCTCCAATCCAACAGGTCCCAGACGTGCTCAATGGGATTGAGATCCGGGCTCTTTGCTGGCCATGACAGAACACTGACATTCCTGTATTACAGGAAATCACGCACAGAACGAGCAGTATGGCTGGTGGCATTGTCATGCTGGAGGGTAACGCACAGCTTTGAGATTGCCTGCAATGACAACAAGCTCAGTCCGATGATGCTGTGACACACCACCCCAGACAATGACGGACAGTCTACCTCCAAATCGATCCCGCTCCAGAGTACAGGCCTCGGTGTAACGCTCATTCCTTCGATGATAAACGCAAATCCGACCATCACCCCTGGTGAGACAAAACCCCAACTCGTCAGTAAAGAGCACTTTTTGTCAGTCCTGTCTGGTCCAGCGATGGTGGGTTTGAGCCCATAGGCGACGTTGTTGCCAGTGATGTCTGGTGAGGACCTGTCGTACAACAGGCCTACAAGACAGTCCAGCCTCTCTCAGCCGATTGCGGACAGTCTGAGCAATGATGGAGGGATTGTGCGTTCCTGGTGTAACTCGGGCGGTTGTTGTTGCCATCTTGTACCTGTTCCGCAGGTGTGATGTTCGGATGTACCGATCCTGTGCAGGTGTTGTTACACGTGGTCTGCCACTGCGAGGACGATCATCTGTCCGTCCTGTCTCCCTGTAGTGCTGTCTTAGGTGTCTCACAGTACAGACATTGCAATTTATTGCCCTGGCCACATCTGCAGTCCTCATGCCTCCTTGCAGCATTCCTAAGGCACGTTCACGCAGATGAGCAAGGACCCTGGGCATCTTTCTTTTGGTGTTTTTCAGAGTCAGTAGAAAGGCCTCTTTAGTGTCCTAGGTTTTCATAACTGTGACCTTAATTGCCTACCGTTTGTAAGATGTTAGTGTCTTAAAGACCGTTCCACAGGTGCATGTTCATTAATTGTTCATGGTTCATTGAACAAGCATGGGAAACGGTGTTTAAACCCTTTACAATGAAGATTTGTGGAGTTATTTGGATTTTTACTAATTATCTTTGAAAGACAGGGTCCTGAAAAGGGACATTTCTTTTTTTGCTGAGTTTTTGATCTTCTGTGTAGAAAAAAATATACATATTTTTCCCCCAGTCTGAATTAGTGCCTGGTCTGCCTGGTCTCCATTTTGTTCTAATGATTCCTTGTGGGCATTGCAGAGGGAAAGATAAGACACGTAGGTGTTCCTCAAAGTCGTATCTTTCAGTGATAGGGTCATAATATTTTGTTGCTTAAACCATAGAAAGAAAGAGCCACAATTGTAGGAAGAAAACAGAAACCGCTCTGTATTTTTCAACCGCATCTTGCAGCTACCGAAGGTTACTGACATAACCAAGCACAACATTTTCACTCGCAACTCTATTTTCAAATCATGCGAGGAAAAGTAGTCTAGAGAGAGGGCATCCTAAACAGAACCTGCCCTAACCTGGAATAAACCATTCACATCATGTACTTTAATTTTCAATTAACAGTTGCAATACACTTTACAGGCAATAGGCCCACTAATGCATCTTAACATTACAATGGTTTATATTTAACATGTTAATGAAAGCAAAGACATCATTTGCATGAACATTAGCATTTCTGATAAACA
Organism: Salmo trutta; assembly: GCF_901001165.1. Lineage (NCBI taxonomy): Eukaryota > Metazoa > Chordata > Actinopteri > Salmoniformes > Salmonidae > Salmo > Salmo trutta. The sequence continues at coordinate 40,543,788 of NC_042974.1, read as the reverse complement.
CCCCTTAAAAGGGAGAAACCAATTAAGGAGCGGTGCGTATCCCATGGATGGAGAACTTTCACCACTGGGTGGAACTTCCTATGGGTTAGAGAAGGATCCCATAATTCCATCCAGGTGATCAGGAAGGATCAGCCAATGAATTTAACTCATGAGCAAACATTCCATAACTACAGGTGACAGTAAATTGCCAACCTTGGCTTTAAACACACTTTGCAGAGTTGCAAAGTAAAAGCCATATGTCAGACTGATCATTAAAAAGAAAAGATTAAGATTGGCAAAAGAACACAGACACTGGACAGAGGAACTCTGCCTAGAAGGCCAGCATCCCAGAGTTGCCTCTTCACTGTTGACGTTGAGACTGGTGTTTTGCGGGTACTATTTAATGAAGCTGCCAGTTGAGGACTTGTGAGGCGTCTGTTTCTCAAACTAGACACTCTAATGTACTTGTCCTCTTGCTCAGTTGTTCACCGGGGCCTCCCACAAATGTTGACGCTCCATATACTCAACAAGGCTAAAGAAGGCTAGTTTTATTGCTTCTTTAATCAGGACAACAGTTTTCAGCTATGCTAACATAATTGCAAAATGGTTTTCTAATGATCAATTAGCCTTTCAAATTATAAACTTGGATTAGCTAACACAACGTGCCATCGGAACACAGGAGTGACGTTTGCTGATAATGGGCCCCCGTACGCCTGTGTAGATATTCCATTAAAAATCAGCCGTTTCCAGCTACAATAGTCATTTACAACATTAACATTGTCTACGCAGTATTTCTGATCAATTGAATGTTATTTTAAATGGACACATTTTTTTGCTTTTCTTTCAAAAACAAGGACATTTCTAAGTGACACCAAACTTTATAACGTTAGTGTATTTCAAGCTATATTTTAAAGACTACTGATTAATTGGTGACTCAAAAACATTGGCAAGAAAAATGCCCCTCAATTTCACTGCAATTAGACTATTAGGCTGGTTGGGTATCATGTGGCTGATGTGCACATTTACACGAGTGTGCACATTTACATGAGTGTTTAATTAGACTAGTTAGCCAAGTTACTGACTGACTAGGATTATTGTTACTCATGTTTTTGTTGTTATTGCATTTCTGGTGGAGAGAGGAAGATCACTAGAAAGCATAATGCTGTCAGACCACCAAAGGACCCTGGAAGTATTACAGTCAATGCTTATGAACTGGGTATTGTATTTGAATTGCCCATTTATATCAATGACACAACGTGCATTAAATGATAACACGGCTTGGGTTGTGAAATTTTCATAATGTATTTATTGTCATCTCCCTATCAGGCCACTGCATGCTGTGACAAGGGCCTGGATGGTGACACACATCTGCTTCCAGCTGCCTGCCTGAATACTGGGGCATACAGTGGTACCTTCCCTTTGATTACAGCAAGAGTCTCCTTATCTCTATCTCACAGCCATTTAACATGTACTGTATGTAACCACTGAAATTCAGAACTGCTATGAACACAAGAAATGACTTATATTCACTTGTCCCTGGCTGCCAATTAATCAAGCAGCCCAATTATTATTATTTTCCCCACTAATTTGTCTTTTGACCAATCACATCAGATCTTTTCACATCAGCTCTTTTTCAGAGCTGATCTGATTGGTCAAAATACCAATTTGTGAAAAAAAGAGAAAGCCCAAGTCTGATATCTAAACGCAGCCTATTTGTCCTATTCTTCAGTCTTATCTGGGATATATATTTAGTTAGCACACCTGTGTGATGTCCTTTTATACATGAATAAAAATGTATTCACCCTGGATATGAGACTGCATTGATTTTAGACCTGTTTGAATCATAAGCTGAAAGAGTTGTCTTGATGGAGAAAGTCTGCATGTTGTCAGATGTTTAAGTTACCATGGTAGTGAGCCTGTTCTCATTTTTGCTAAGAAACAGTTATTGTTTTGTAACCTATAAAAAAAATGTATGAGTAGTTTATACAAAACTTTATTGCATTTGATGGTCATCCCCCAAATTTGACCATTTAAACCTTCTTATGAATCCCTTTAGCGGGATTGATTTGACAACACCCAGTGAAATTGCAGCGCACCAAATTCAAAAATACTCATAATAAGAATTCATGAAACATACAAGTGTTATATATCGGTTTAAAGATTAACTTCTTGTTAATCCAGCCGCAGTGTCAGATTTCAAAAAGACTTTACGGCGAAAGCAGACCATGCGATTATCTGAGGACAGCGACCAGCATACCAACACATGAAAAATCAGATTTCAACCAGGCAGGTGCTACACAAAAGTCAGAAATAACGATATAATTCATGCCTTACCTTTGAAGATCTTTTGTTGGCACTCCAAAATGTCCCATAAACATCACAAATGGTCCTTTTGTTTGATAAATTGTTCTTTTATATCCTCAAAATGTCAATTTATTTGGCGCGTTTGATTCAGAAAATACACCGGTTCAAACTCGCCCAACATGCCTACAAAGTATCTAATAAGTTACCTGTAAAGTTTGTCCAAACATTTCAAACCTTCCTAATCCAACTTTAGGTATTTTAAAATGTAAATAATATATCAAATTTAAGACACAATATATTGTGTTCAATAGAGGATAAAATGAAAGTGGAGTGAGTTCCAGGTCGTGCGCACCAAACAAAAACGTACACTTGGCTTGACTCTCAGAAAGGAAAGGTCTACTTCTTCATTTCTCAAAGGAAAAACATCAACCAATTTCTAAAGACTGTTGACATCTAGTGGAAGCCAAAGGAACTGCAAGCATATTTCTATTAAAAAGGGATTGCCATAGAAACTAATGAAAAACAGATTGAGCTCAAAATATTTTTTCCCTGGATGGATTGTGCTCGGGGTTTCACCTGCCAAATCAGTTCTGTTATACTCACAGACATTATTCAAACAGTTTTAGAAACTTCAGAGTGTTTTCTATCCAAATCAAATAAGAATATCCTAGCTTCTGGGCCTGAGTAGCAGGCAGTTTACTTTGGGCATGCTTTTCATCCGGAAGTGAAAATACTGCCCCCTAGCCCAAAGAGGTTTTAAGCATCCTTCCTCAGCAAACTGTCGATAGCAGACAACATTGTGACAGGTTTTTTAATGTTCTGCTCTAGAGTTCCATGGCCCAGCAGACTCACCTGGGAATAGAGGGATGGACATGGAACTCTAGAACAGAACATCAAAAAACATGTCTGCCATCGACAGTTCCCTGAGGAAGGATACAACTACTGTCATGCCTTTTCACCCAAACGCCCCCCGCCCCCCAAAAAAACAATGAACACAAATAAAAGAGCCGAATACTTTCAAGTAGATTTCGTTTAATTTACCTTATCCTCTCTTGCTCATGTGGGGAGCTACTTCCTGATATTTGATTGATGGAACAATCCAGCCAATGGTTAGGCGGTTGTGGTTTTGGCAGAGGCAACTGATTGGTCAGAAGTGAAAGGTCCTGACCCCAGAGCGCTAAACACATTTTCAGTTGCAAATCTGTTTCACCTGTCCTTGTGATTGTCTCTACCCCCCTCCAAGTGTCGCCCATCTTCCCCTGTGTATTAAATACCTGTGTTCTCTGTTTGTCTGTTGCCAGTTTTTCATGTCAACCTGTGGTTTGTTTCTCAGCTCCTGTCTTGAATAGTTAATTTTGTTTCAGTATGTTACATTGAAAGTTGCTTATATTGTGTGGGTTCGATCACATTTTCAACAGTAAAGGGAAACGCTGAAAGTGTTAACCTGTTAGGGCTAGGGGCAGTATTTACAAGGCCGGATAATTTTTTTTACCCGATTTAATCTGGTTACTACTCCTACCCAGTAACTAGAATATGCATATACTTATTGGCTTGGGATAGAAAACACCCTAAAGTTTCTAAAACTGTTTGAATGGTGTCTGTGAGTATAACAGAACTCATATGGCAGGCAAAAACCTGAGAAGATTCCTTACAGGAAGTGCCCTCTCTGACAAGATCTTGTTCTTCTTGTATCTGTTTATTGAAGACTGAGGATCTTTGCTGTAACGTGACACTTCCTACGGCTCCCATAGGCTCTCAGAGCCCGGTAAAAAGCTGAATGATATCGAGGCAGCCCCAGGATGAAACACATTTGCGCTTTTGGCAAGTGGCCGATCAGAGGATAATGGGCTTAGGCGCGTGCACGAGTCGACCCCGTGCTTTATTTTCTTTTGTCTATTTACCTAAACACAGATTCCCGGTCGGAATATTATCGCTTTTTTTACGAGAAAAATTGCATAAAAATTGATTTTAAACAGCGGTTGACATGCTTCGAAGTATGGTAATGGAATATTTAGAAATTTTTTGTAATGAAATGCGCCGTGCTCGTAACCCTTATTTACCCTTTCGGATAGTTTCTTGAACGCACAAACATTATTTGGGACCAAACCAACATTTGTTATTGAAGTAGAAGTCCTGGGAGTGCATTCTGACAAAGAACACCAAAGGTAATCAAACTTTTCTAATAGTAAATCGGAGTTTGGTGAAGGCTAAACTTGCTGGGTGTCTAAATAGCTAGCCCTGTGATGCCGGGCTATCTACTTAGAATATTGCAAAATGTGCTTTCACCAAAAAGCTATTTTAAAATCGGACATATCGAGTGCATAGAGGAGTAATGTATCTATAATTCTTAAAATAATTGTTATGCTTTTTGTGAACGTTTATCGTGAGTAATTTAGTAAATTGTTAGTAAATTCACCGGAAGTTTGCGGGGTATGCTAGTTCTGAACGTCACATGCTAATGTAAAAAGCTGGTTTTTGATATAAATATGAACTTGATTGAACAGAACATGCATGTATTGTATAACATAATGTCCTAGGTGTGTCATCTGATGAAGATCATCAAAGGTTAGTGCTGCATTTAGCTGTGGTTTGGGTTTTTGTGACATTATATGCTAGCTTGAAAAATGGGTGTCTGATTATTTCTGGCTGGGTACTCTGCTGACATAATCTAATGTTTTGCTTTCGCTGTAAAGCCTTTTTGAAATCGGACAGTGTGGTTAGATTAACGAGAGTCTTGTCTTTAAAATGGTGTAAAATAGTCATATGTTTGAGAAATTGAAGTAATAGCATTTCTAAGGTATTTGAATAACGCGCCACAGGATTCCACTGGCTGTTACGTAGGTGGGAGGATTTGGTGCCACCTACCCTAGAGAGGTTAACCAAGGGGGAAAACCTCTAGTTTAAAATAATTATTAAAAATTAGAATAGCTGAAATGTCTTGAGTCAACAAGTATTGTAACGGTCGTCGTACGTAGTGGACCAAGGCGCAGCGGGTTTAGTGCTCATAATGACTTTTATTGAACACAAAGGGAAAAAAAACAAGAAAACGATCGAACGAACAGTGTTGCAGGCTAACACACAGCAGTACAACAACAACTTCCCACATAGGCACAGGTGAAAACAGGGCTACTTCAGTATGACTCTCAATCAGCAACAACGATGTACAGCTGTTCCTGATTGAGAGCCATACCAGGCCAACAAAGAAATACACAACATAGAAAAACATAGAAATACAAAACAAGAACATTACCCAAAAACCCCGGAACACATACCCCTCTTATATAAATACATATACCATTAAACCCCGAACCACATAAAACAAATACCCCCTGCCACGTCCTGACCAAACTACAATAAACAATAACCCCTTATACTGGTCAGGACGTGACAAGTATTCAACCCCTGGTTATGGAAAGACTAAAGTTCAGGAGTAAAAATGTGCTTACCAATACACATAATTAGTTGCATGGACTCACTCTGTGTGCAATAATAGGGTTTAAAATGATTTTTGAATGACTACTGTACCTCATCTTTGTGCCCCACACATACAATTATCTGTAAGCTACCTTAGCAGGGCAGTGTGTTTCCAACATAGATTCAACTACAAAGACCAGGGAGATTTTTCAATGCCTCGCAAAGAAGAGCAACCAATTGGTAGATGGGTAAAACAGAAAAAGCAGACATTGAATATCCCTTTGAGCATGTTGAGGTTATTAATTACACCCAGTCATTACAAAGATACAGGCGTCCTTCCTAACTCAGTTGCCGGAAAGGAAGGAAACCTCTGAGGCCAATGGTGATTTTAAAACAGTTACAGAGCTTAATGGCTGTGATAGGGGAAAACTGAGTCTGGATCAACAACATTGTAGTTACTCCACAATACTAACCTTATTTACACATCAAAAAGAAGGAAGCCTGTACAGAATAAAAATATTACAAAACATGCATCCTGTTTGCAACAGGGCACTAAAATAATACTGCAAACAATGTGGCAAAGCAATTAACATTTGGTCCTGAAAACAAAGTGTTATAATTGGGGTGAATCCAAAACAACACATTACTGAGTACAACTCCTCATATTTTCAAGCATAGTGGTGGCTGCATCATGTTATGGGTATGCTTGTAATCGTTAAGGACTGGAGTTTTTCAGGATAAAAAAGAAACCAAATGGAGCTAAGCACAGTCAATAACCTAAAAACCAAGGCCAAATCTACACTGGAGTTGCTGACCAAGAAGACAGTGAATATTCCTGAGTGGCCGACTTACAGTTTTTTCTTTAATCTTCTTGAAAGTCAGTGGCAAGACCTGAAAATGGTTGTTCAGTTATGTAATTTTTGTTGTTTAAACTGCAGATTGCCCCCCTTTTAAGAACCAATGGGTATATATCAAGATTAGAAACATTGAACAGATTCCCAGATTGCATGTGTGTTTTACATGAAAAAACATGTTTACATACCAAGTATATTAATGGGGTAAACCTACTCTAACCCATACAATGTGAGTACATATGTTGTTGAAGGACAATAGATCAATAAATATACAGTACTTTAGCAGTAGTCATGCAGTTATGCAGAAAAGCCTTGTTAATATATATGTGACATTAGCTTTCAAATGTACTGTCTTTTTCGGCTTCAGAAAAAGGCTATATACAGTTGAAGTCGGAAGTTTACATACACTTAGGTTGGAGTCATTAAAACTTGTTTTTCAACCACTTCACAAATGTCTTGTTAACAAACTATAGTTTTGGCAAGTCGGTTAGGACATCTACTTTGTGCATGACACAAGTAATGTTTCCAACAACTTATAATTCACTGTATCACGATTCCAATGGGTCAGAAGTTTACATACACTAAGTTGACTGTGCCTTTAAACAGCTTGGAAAATTCCAGAAAATTATTTTATGGCTTTAGAAGCTTCTAATAGGCTAATTGACATCATTTGAGTCAATAGGAGGTGTACCTGTGGATGTATTTCAAGGCCTACCTTCAAAGTCAGTGCCTCTTTGCTTGACATCATGGGAAAGTTAAAAGAAATCAGCCAAGACCTCAGAAAAAAAATTGTAGACCTCCACAAGTCTGGTTCATCCTTTGGAGCAATTTCCAAACGTCTGAAGGTACCACGTTCATCTGTACAAACATCAGTACGCAAGTATAAACACCATGGGACCACGCAGCCGTGAAAACGCTCAGGAAGCAGACGCGTTCTGTCTCCTA